>NC_092827.1:62386157-62689188 GCF_039878825.1 Excalfactoria chinensis | reverse complement strand
ACCTGTCTGCAGAGCTTTTGCCCCTTGAGCAAAGTACTGCTTTTTAGAAAGTTTACTATTCAGTAAATTATATCACATGAAATAACAGGATAAATATTAGGGATGGGTTTATCCCTACAGCTAAAGGAAGATTCTAAGAGACTGTACAGTCTGTCGGTTACTCACTTTTTATGTTGAGGTATTTGTTGGCGTTCATGTGCCCTTGTATCAAAGCTGTATTTTCATCATCTTGCTTATGAATTTTAAAAGATAGTAACTCAACTGAAATGCAAGAGGAAGTCTCTCTTGAATGTGAAGTGTTTCACTAATATGGAAGTCACTGCTTCACGAAGACGTTGAGACAGTAGTCTGGTAAGACACTTTCAAAAGCTGCATTGCAATCCACTCTTGCACAACTGTGGCAGCAAATATTTTATCTGTAATTGATTACCCATCCAAATAATGAAAGGGGTTTTTTTGCTGTTGTTTTTAAAGGATATGGCTGAGAAAATTCATTGAATGCATTTTTGAAAGATTGCTGCAAGAGAGACCTGGAACTTAGTATTTTAATAAACCTTAATACCTTTATCCAATATAGCTGAACAGGTTGCATGTTTTGGTTGGTATTTACCACAAATACAAAGCCCCATAAATCTGGAATAGTCCCTTGTAGTTGCTGAACATTATGGGGCACTACAATATTTCAGGGCAAAGTGGTAAATTACTTACAGTTGTTTAAAAGTAGGTGTGTTGAAAATAATGTTGAGTGTAGGGATGTGATTTAGAAAAGGATTCTGTGCTAGAAAATGCGAACCCTCTAAATTTTGTATGATGTAAATATCATTGGAAATACTGGATTATTTTAGTTTTAGATATCTGCAGGAATAAAACTGAAGGCTGCAAAATTTTATCCTAGATGGAGCTGTAATATGGTCCAGTAAAGTAACTGTGGCATTCCAAATACCAATCAGAACTATATATAGGAGTCTGTCTTGGGAAATATTAACGTACCTGAAAAATCTTTCCAAAATATCTCTCCCATTATTTCATTTTTTTGTTTTAATGAAGAACCTTTTGGGGAAATTGCTATGCTTGAATAGCATGAAGAATGTACATGACATTTTATTTCATTCACCTGTGACCTTGCCTATTATTCTCCTCAGCAGTTAAGAAATGAAATATTTCATAAGCTATTTGCTCTTTACTGGCCAATTAATTATTATGTACCTCATTTCTTTTGTTTAGCTGTTAAATTAAAATAACATACTTAGTTTTCTGTGAGTTTGGGGCTATTTTATAATTTTCTAGGCTATTCCAAGGTGTGTATGTTACTGTAAGATAACACTGGCAGGTCACTAAAAGCATTTACTTCTGCCTCATACTTCACAACACCCCCAAGGCATGCGTTATCTCGCAGTACCACACATCTTGTTAAGCCTTACATTTTCTGCAGTTGATGGACAAGCTTACTGTCAGGGTCTTAGCAGAAATGCTACTTCTATATGTTTATAGCTTTCCCATTGTCTACAGTTCAGTGCTAAGATGCACATCAATTGTATATCGAATGTGTATAATAGAGAGGCACTTAGACCAAAGTCAAGAAAAGGATTGGGTTATTACTAGTTTTCTTTGAAAAACCATACAATTGCAGATAGATTTTAAGTGCAAAGCTGCTAGTGTGCTGCAATGGCCCAACAGCAATACCAAGACCACCACTAGTATTTCAAATTATTTTCTCACTGAAGAAATAATTTCAGAGCAGAAGACGCTAGTAAAACAAAATTTACAAAGACTGACTGTAGGCTGACTTCTCAATTATTGTGTGCAAAAATACCCTAACTATTGGGAAGAGGTCAAAGAAGAAACTAGGTGTTTCAATTACTTGGTATTTTATGTTTCTTATGCAAGATCTTAGATAAGTTGAATTGCATAAGAAGATATTTTCAGTGAGGTTATCCAAATGGCTTAAATGAAGGCCATTCTTAACATAGACCTAATGCCGAACTTGCTATTCTGAGGCATTAGATACTGCTCTTTAAGAATTATACATCTTAAATCCTTGTATACTGCAGCGTGCACACATCCTTAGCCATCATTACATAAGAATAAAACCTTTAAGTGGATCCCATAGAAACAATGATATCATCAAAAATCAGGAAAACACATTTTCTTTAGGTGAAGGTTTCTCAAATAGAAAATGTGTGCATTCTTCTTTGACCTGAAAGATCATAGAATCATAGAATCAGTCAGGTTGGAAAAGACCTTAAGATCATCAATTCCAACCATGAGCTAACCATACTGCCTTAACAACCCTCCGCTAAATCCCCGAGCACCACATCCAAATTGTTTTTAAACACATCCAGGGATATTAACTCAGCCACCCTCCCTGAGGAGCCTATTCCAGTGCTTAACAGCCCTTTCTGTAAAGAAGTTTTTCCTGATATCCAGCCTAAACTTCCCATGGCACAACTTGAGGCCATTTCCCCTCGTCCTGTCAGCAGGGAGATAATTCCTTCATTACATGTGTTGTGATATTACTAGTCCAGGTGGCTTGTATTATAAATACGTAAAATCATGCTTTTGTATTATGTAATTTTATTTCCTTTTGGAAGGTTGTCTGTGTTTTCATCGGGAAAAGGTGTTGTGTAATTCTGCTGTTGTGTGTGTATTGAGCAGATGGCTAGGTAGTGAATTCAAGAATGCAGGATGCTGGACAAGCTAGTGGAAATAATTGTTAATTTTGACTTTCTGATCTTACCTTAAGAAGAAACAGGCACAAACCATATTTCTGGAATTAGATACTTACTCCTCAAGCGCCAGAATCCCTGAACAGAGGCTGTATAAAATGAGGTAAACATAAGCATGGATTTAGTTTCTAAATTGTTCCTCAAGCATGAGATTAAACAAAATGTTGCTGGTGGAACTAGAGCTTTGAAGTTCTGGACCATTTTGAATTTGAAAAAACATAACACATTTTGTTAATGGAAAATACAGATAATTTGAATTGTAAATCAAATTGTTTCCTTTAATATCTTTCAAGTTTCCATGAAATACAATTTTCTCATATTGCAGCTGAGAATCATGATGCACACTTGATTCTCCAGTGAAATCCTCCAACACTTATTACAACACATGGAAGCACATTAAAGTCTTTCTCCATTTGACTAACTTGATTTTTCTACTTTAGTACAAGCAGACAAGTGCTACTTCTTTTTGTTTTGCTGCTTATAGAAAAATTCTGACCTTTTGCGTATCCAGCAATCTGATGGAAGTCAGAAGGAGCTTGTAGAGCACTGTTGTGCCACACAGCTGCAGTAAACATACTCCATAAAAGTAGCACAACATAAGAATCAAAACAAGGTTTACTAATGATCCTTATTTAATAAAAAGCTACAGTAATAGCCTCCAAATACTACAATAAGACGACTGGGAGCTGTAGTGGTTTGGGGCCATCCATTATTGTTGAGATTATTGTTGAGTGCTTTTAATACGGTTTGCAGTAGTAACCTCTCTTTGTTTTCTGTGTGAGCTGGCAGGTTGCCTCTGAAGCAGAAGAACAAAAGTACAGTGAGTCGCATACTAACAGTGCCTATTTCCTTTTTATTTTGGCATTAAATTCCCAGAAGCAAAGAAAGTCAAATTTTTAGAGGAAATGAGCAAAAAAAGACATTTCCCAACAGATTATAATTATTTCAAGGTAAATGGTATATTGCTATTAAACTGTGATCCACTGGTATATTTTTTCTTTGATTTATTCAAAAACTCAAAAGGCCAAAATATCATCATTAGTGACAGAACTGAACCATGTTTAAGTATGTTTAAGTAGAGGAAATAGACACAGACTAATAATTTCCTCAGGCTAAGTTTTAGATAGGAAAAAAAAAAAAAGCGAAGCTTCTCACTCTCTCCCTTCCCCCCTCCCCTCAATTAATTATCTCCTTTTTAGGATGCTACTATACTAAGCATTGTCTGATTTGCATATAGCGCCTTCAAGATGCCTCCTGAGGTGGGAAAGGTGAATGTCTTCAAACACATACCTTTTTGTTCCTACCCCATGAGCACTCTAAAGTCATGTTGTTTCATAGGTGGAAGGCTTCCAGGTGTGACTACCTTCAAGCCTTTTGAGATTAGGGAAGGGGAGGGAGAAATGATACACCGTATGTTAGACAGTAGTATTATTCTTGTCAATGTTGATATGATAGCATTGTTATTGTTGTTACAAGCATATTATTGCATTTATTAAGTGATTATGAGGGTGTTTTTATAGTCAGGAGCAATGTGAGAGGCTGCTTTCTGGTATGAATAAAAGGAAAGTGAAAAATATTTGGAAAGAGGGAGAAAAAAATGAAATTTCAATACCTTGCTTTATGACAGTGAGGCTTTAAAGGCATGGAAGAAAAGGGAAGGGAAAGGAAAAGGAAAGGGGAAGGGGAAGGGAAAGGAGCTTGAATTTTATTTCAGGAGTGCTGTGAAGAGGGCCAAGATGTAAATGTAGCCAGAGAAATGAGGGAAAAAAAGAGTATAGATGGAATGCATTCGAAGAGTAATGAGGGAGGGTGGCCCAGAAGGAGGTGAATTACTGCAGTGGAATGTCTCAAATGAAAAATATCAAGATGTGTGCTCTGCTTGTCTAGTGAGTCTTGATGACACAGAGCTGTATGAACTGATATAGTAGATGTCAAAACCTACAGGTAGGCCCTGATTCTGAGCAGCTATAAATTAATATAGCTCTGCTGGAGAAAATGGAGCCATAACCCTTTTCATGATCTGGCCAGGTTAGCAAGCGGTTTCACATAGAATCAGCTCATCAGAACATAATATAATTATCACAGAAGGTGATTTTTTTCAATTTCATTGTTAAAAACAAACAATAAGCCCTACCAAATCTGTTCTGTAGAAATAGAAAATAAATGTCATGCATGTTTATTCTAAAGAAATACATCATTTGCTCTGCAGTCATTAATTCTGTCATTAAGCTGTGCCAGTTCAGAGTTCATCTTAAAAGCAGGCATGTCAGAAGGCTGCAGGATCTCCTAGTGGTACCCGGAAGGACTGAATCAATCTATCCTGACATGTCAAGAGACCTTTGCACCTTCCAACACTTGTACTCAGACACACTGTGATTTGTCTTCTTGCAGCGGATCTTTTGAATCAAAACTGAGTTATGGGTGCATTTTAATCAAGCGTAAAATATTTTTATGTTGAGGTCTGTTCTACTTCCATGTTGAGCAAAAGTTACAGCTTGGAGTGGTCTGTCTGAACTAGAGCGTGTGCAGATGCTTGTTTCCCTGGGTTCTAAGTCTTACATCTGCTTTGCTGACTGTGCCAAGAAAAGGCTGAACAGCAAGGGCTTCAGCTTAGAGTCATCTGATGTTTTGCCCAAGTTGTAGTCTTCTATTATGTATTTACTAGCAGTGGGGTTTATGACAGTTTTGTGTCCTAGGAGTGCACTGAACATCTGTACCTGTGTGTGTCAAGACTTCTGTGCAACCATCCAAGATTTTATGGTCTTTACTGGTAAATTATATAGATGTTCAGAGAGCAAGAAGCTGGAGAACCTTGCATCTATACTGAAAGTAACATGCCTTTCATTGAATCATAGAATTACTTAGGTTGGAAAAGACCTTAAAAATTATCTAGTCCAACCACAAGCTAACCATACTTCCCTAACTAACAGCCCTCCACTAAATCATGTCCCTGAGCATCACATCCAGATGGTTTTTAAACACATCCAGGGATGGTGACTCAACCACCTGCCTGGGGACCCTATTCCAGTGCTTAACGGCGCCTTGTTACGTAACTTCATACTTGTTTAAGCCAGACAGAAGGTGATTTGTGTAGAACCTATATTCCGTATTCTGAATATGGAATTTCTGTTGCAAAAATGTTTATTGTGTGGCTCATCAAAAGGATGCAGAGACAGGTGCAAAACTAGATTTGCTTCCCTGTAAACCAGCTAACATTCTGAGCTCACATTTCAAGGGTCATTTTTGGTAGTTTGGATAATTGATTAAAAAAAAAGTCCATGATCAAGAAACCAGAACAGGATCTGTTTGATCTGTTTGAAAGGTCAGACAAGAAGTCACAGTATCGACTAGATATATACACCATGAACACCATTAGCACAAACTGTGTAGCTATTAAAAAACTTTCCTTTTTTCACAAGAAAATAACTTGAAACCACATAACTAGCCTTTGCACTGAAAACAAGGCATATAAATTGAAGGATCCTTAACAGTGCTCTGGGTTTTAACAAGGGACTCCTGGCATGAACCAACCCAGCTATCATTGATTTTTGATCAGCAAGCCGTGTTTCTTGAGAAGCTACCTGCTTTTCTTCCTTGACAGATGAAGCGTGATGTTTTCATCATTATCCCGATGCTTTCTCCAGCAGTGTTTACAGAACATTTTGCACAGATGATGCCCCATTCAGGAGAACCAGATCTGAAGGTTTTCTACATTTGCTTCAATTTCTTTCTTGCTTCTTTTCTAAACAGTCTTTTAATTTTAGTTTTCAGACACCTTTGCGTTGCAGAGCTTGATTCTAAATCTATCCTTTGGGGCTTGGAAGATGACGATGGTGTAAATTTGCTACATCTAACATTAGACTGAGGCTTATCACCAGGTTTTCACCTGTTTTTGCAGTTTGCCCAAAGATTATCTATATCATTTGGTGTCATTATTCCAGCTTAGAAATATCTCTAATTAGAATATTCTAATGTGGATGGTTTTTGTAGTATTCATGTTCTGTGTTTGAACAGCAGTGTGCACATCCATGGTCCGTTCTTGAAATGAGTCTTGAAAGGAGCGTGGGTTGAATTTGCTGTTTGCAGTTTCAGTTTCTCTCAGATTTTTTTCCCTAGAAGCAGAATAGAGGTTTAAGGTCACCCTCCTTCCTCCCCTCCACCCACCCCCTAAAAAAATAATTTCTCTCAGAGACAGATCCTCATACTGTGCTTAATCCGGTTACGATGAGGAAGTGCACTCTCACTGGAGCCTTGTGCAGAAGCGAGGCGTTCCTTTACAAGAGAGATTTGTTCATTATTTTCTGTTCTGCCTGGCACGTATGCTGTGTTGACTATGTATAGTTGTAAAAAGGAACAACTACACATAGGAGATAGCATGAAGCCAGTAAAATACTTAAAGCAACACCATAGTTATCTGAGATATATTGTTTATGCTATTTTATTTCCTAGATTGTCATATTTATGTTCTCTTTATGGAGCTTCAGCTGTTGCCAAATTCGAGAGAAATAAGACGCAACGTCCTTGAAGCAAGGAGTGCCCCTTGCTCCTTTTTATGAGTTCCAGTGCAGCTGAATACCGTTTCTTCTTTATGAGACTGCCATGTCAGGACTAGTTTTGCATGTATCAGCTGTTACTAACCTGGACTGGATCTTAGCTGTTGACTGATTTCTTCAGAATCTTTTTCAATCTCAAAAGCTTAGCAAAGCCTGTCTGCGTTGATTCCTGTTTCACTGCTGCCATCTTCTGGAAAAATGTCAGTATTGCTAG
This sequence comes from Excalfactoria chinensis, assembly GCF_039878825.1. Taxonomy (NCBI): domain Eukaryota; kingdom Metazoa; phylum Chordata; class Aves; order Galliformes; family Phasianidae; genus Excalfactoria; species Excalfactoria chinensis. The sequence continues at coordinate 62,681,695 of NC_092827.1, read as the reverse complement.
GTGATTTTTTTTATTATTATTATTTTTCTATATTATGATGATGATTATTATTATTTAGATTAAATCTGACAATCAGGAGGTGAACAAATACATACTTCTTCTGGGTGGCTAAAGGAACATGGTAGCATGGAATAAGTTCAGGTATGTGATGCTGGGGTTACATAGAGATTTTAAGAGAGAATTTAGGGACAGGTGGGACCTGATTTCTGCTGTAATTCGGTGTGAATTAGGCACCAGATAATTGCTTATCTCTCATCATCTTCCCAACCTTCATGTTCAGTAGCTCGTTCCAAGAACCACAGTAATGAATCCATCAGAATTCCAGGTCTGTTTGCATGTATCGATGTGCAGCTGGATGCTCAAATTTGCAGGGTATGTATGCATAGCAGCAGTATTATCATAGGGAAATAGGTTTGTCTTACTGTGCAAGGGTGTATTAATTGAGCTCCAAAGCTGCTACAGGCAGAGCTAAAGCCACAAGCAGTAAAATTCCTTCTTTCATAGAATCATAGAATCATAGAATTACTCAGGTTGGAAAAGACCTTGAAGATCATCAAGTCCAACCGCAGCCTAACCAGTAGCCTATCTCTTAAAAAACAACCACAAAACAATACCACAACAACAAACCTCTGCTAAATCATATCCCTGAGTACCACATCCAAGCGGCTCTTAAACACATCCAGGGATGGCGATTCAACCACCTCCTTGGGGAGCCCATTCCAGTACCTAACCACCCTTTCTGTAAAGAAGTTCTTTCTAATATCCAACCTAAACTTGCCCTGGCGCAACTTGAGGCCATTTCCCCTCGTCCTGTCACAAGTCAGTAGTGAGAATAGACCTGCCCCACTCTCACTGTAAGAACCTTTCAGGTACTGGAAGACAGCAATAAGGTCTCCCCTCAGCCTCCTCTTCCTCAGACTAAACAGCCCCAGCTTCCTTAGTCTCTCCTCATAGGGCTGATTCTCCAAGCCCTTAACAAGCCTCGTTGCCCTTCTCTGGACCTGCTCCAGTACCTCCATGTCCTTCTTGTGCTGAGGTGCCCAAAACTGGACACAGTACTCGAGGTGAGGCCTCACCAATGCTGAGTACAGGGGCAGGATGACTTCCTTAGTCCTGCTCACCACACCATTCCTGATACAAGCCAGGATGCCATTGGCTTTCTTGGCCACCTGGGCACACTGCTGGCTCATATTCAGCCGACTGTCCATCAGCACACCAAGGTCCCTTTCCGTCTGGGAGCTTTCCAGCCACACCTCCCCAAGCCTGTAGGATTGCCTGGGGTTGTTATGACCAAAATGCAGGACCCGACACTTGGCCCTGTTGAAACTCATTCCATTAACCTTGGCCCATCGATCAAGTCTATCCAGGTCTCTCTGTAGTGCCCTTCTCCCCTCAGGCAGATCAACACTCCCTCCCAGCTTAGTGTCGTCTGCGAACTTACTGAGGGTGCACTCAATCCCCTCATCCAAATCATCAATGAAGATGTTAAACAGAAGCGGCCCAAGCACCGAGCCCTGGGGGACGCCACTTGTGACCGGCCGCCAACTGGATTCCACTCCATTGACCACAACTCTCTGGGCCCGGCCATCCAACCAGTTCTTCACCCAGCGGAGCGTGCACCCATCCAAACCACGGGCAGCCAGCTTCTCTACCAGAATGTTATGGGGGACAGTGTCAAAGGCCTTACTGAAGTCCAGGTAGACCACGTCGACAGCCTTTCCCTCATCTACTAAGCGGGTCACCTTGTCATAGAATGAAATCAGGTTAGTCAGGCAGGATCTACCATTCATAAACCCATGCTGACTAGGCCCAATCCCATGGCTGACCTTTAGTTCGTCCATGATGATACCTGAGATTATCCTTTCCATAACCTTCCCAGGCACCGAGGTGAGACTGATGGGCCTGTAGCTGCCAGGATCATCTTTCCGGCCCTTTTTGAAGATAGGCGTCACATTTGCCAGTCTCCAATCCACCGGGACATCCCCAGTCAGCCAAGACTGCTGAAAAATTATGGACAGTGGTTTGGCGACCACATCCGCCAACTCCCTCAGAACTCTAGGGTGCAACCCATCCGGCCCCATGGACTTATAAACATTCAGCTTTCTAAGTAGATCCAGAACCATCTCATCACGGATCACGCAAGGCTCTTTTGGTTCCCCCTTCCCGTCTACCAGTGTAGGGGGCTGCGTTCCCAGGGAGTTACAAGCATAACTATTGAAGACCGAGGCAAAGAAGGTATTAAGTACCTCAGCCTTGTCCCGATCCTCAGTGACCAAGTTGCCCTCAGAATCCAACAAGGGATGGGGATTTTCCTTAGCCTTCCTCTTGGTATTGATGTGTTTATAAAAACATTTACTATTCTCCTTGACCTTAGAAGCCAAGCTCAGTTCTAGCTGCGCCTTGGCCTTCCTAATTTTCTCCCTGCACAGCCTCACTACAAACCTGTAATCCTCATAAGTAGCTCCCCCATTCTTCCAGAGACCGTAAACTCTCTTTTTGTTCTTTAGATCAAGCCAAAGGTCTCTGGTCAGCCAGCCCGGCCTCCTCACCCGTCGGCTCATCTTTCGCGATTTTGGGACAGTCAGCTCCTGCGCCTTTAGGACAATTTCCTTAAAGTATTCCCAACCTTCCTGGGCTCCCACACTCTCCAAAGATACTCCCCAGGGGGCCCTCTCAACCATAGTCCTGAGGAGGTTGAAGTCCGCCCTCCGGAAGTCCAAGGTGGCAGTTCTGCTGACTCCCCTCCGCGGTTCGACAAGGATCGAGAAATCTAGCATTTCATGATCACTTTGTCCCAGACGGCCTCCAACCTTTACATCCCTCACCAGACCATCTCTGTTAACAAACAGCAGGTCCAGAGTTTTGTTTCCCCTCGTCGGCTCCTTCACCAACTGTGTCAGGAAGTTATCTCCCACACACTCTAGGAACCTCCGAGACTGTTCCCTGTCTGCTGTATTGTAATCCCAGCAGATGTCTGGGAAGTTGAAATCCCCCACCAGAATGAGGGGGAGTGACCTTGAGACCTCCCCCAATTGCCTATAAAGCATCTCATCCACCTCATCATCCTGGGTAGGTGGCCTGTAGCAAACTCCCACAATAACATCGGTATTGTTGGCCTTGGTTTTTATTCTGATCCATAAGCTTTCAACCCTGTCATCATCATTATTGATTTCCACGCATTCACAATCTTTTTTAACATAGAGAGCTACACCACCACCTTTCCTACCTAGCCTATTTTTTTTAAAAAGTTGGTAGCCCTCAATCACTGCACTCCATGTGTGGGAGTCATTCCACCATGTTTCAGTGACGGCAACTATATCAAAATTTTCTGAACAAACAATGGCCTCCAGCTCCTCTTGTTTATTACCCATGCTGCGTGCATTAGCATAAAGGCACCTGAGCTTGGCCTCCTTGCGATCAGCAGCAGCCCTAATAGCCTTGTGACTACTATTAGGCGTTTCCACAGCCACCAGCTTAACACCAGCCCTCGTGTTTTTCCTACAAGGAGGCAAGTCATCCTCCTCCTTCACCAAGGGCCAAGACCTTAGGGGTTTAGAAGCATACCCCTCTCCTGCAAGCACAGGGACATTGCATGCAGTTTCCATTTTGGTGACCCCAGCTACTGCCCCACCCCCCTTCATAACTAGTTTAAAGCCCTCTGGATGAACCTACCCAATTCTCTCCTTAAGAGAGAATTCTTTGTGACATTTGTTGTGAACAGATACATGCATTCAGCAATAACAGCTTTTCCAGACTTTAAATGATTTTTTAATAGAGTTTCCAACCACCTTTTTTTCCAAAAAAATAAGTCAATTTTTGACATCGTGCTTATAGCGTGCTACATCTTCTGCACAATATGTGCTGTTCTATGCATTATAGAATGTTTTGTCTCAGACATTCTAAAAGCATCTCAAGATAAGTGTAAATTTCCCCATCGCTGTCCCTGCAGTATGACAAACTGGAAGCCTGGCTCTCTTCAGCTCATGGGAGCTCTCCCACAGGTGAGGTGAATATTAGGAACAGGAGCATCTTGCTGTGTTCATCATCCTGTTGCTGTAGACATCTGCCTGCTTTTATGTTTATTTGGCTTCCTTTTCCAGAGGTAGCTTGGTCAGCATCAGTCTGGGCTTTTCTTCCCAGTGCTCCAGGGTACAGGATTATTCTGCTCACAGTAAAAGCTGTGCATTTCTTCTGAGAGAAGTGCCTAGGCTTCTCTCAGCTTCCTACTTCTGTTCTATCCTTTGCAGCCCACAGAGAACTGGGCATTCAGACAGGAGCTGGGTGAAGAAGGTTGCCTATCCATATAAAACAGTAAACAGGAAATCCAGGGAGGTCTGAGTGGGGTTGTCTGCCTGTTTCACCGGGCTATCCCTAGGTTAATGCAGTTTGATGCACAGCAAGCTCCAGGAAGGTCTGCAGACACCAACTCACCATCACTCACTACAGAGTCTCTGCATGTGCATGCTGCCCTCTAGACATGAGGCAATAAGCCTGTGGGTTGTTTTGGAGAGTCAGAAGAGAGGCTTTCACTTTTAGATTCAAAAGAAAAGCACTGAAATCTCTAAGACATTTTGATGCAGACCTACACTTAAAGCTTTTAATGTTTATAGAAAATTGCTTCTTATAATATTGATGGTAAATTGCCTTTCAATTGCAAAAGCTACACAGAAACTGCAGCTATATGTTTGATACCATGTTTTGACAGATTGTCATGCACCTCACAAAGGTTTAATTTCAGATGAACTATGAATAGTAAGAGAGTGTACTTTATAGTAAGGAAAAAGACCGAAATTACTCTGTGAGCACTACCGTGCTTTTCAGTTGCATTATATCTATTAAAACAGGTGTCATTAAAAATGGATGCTTTTTCTACCGTGGCATTTATCTTCATTGTAGTATTTGCAGGTTTTCTGTAACTGACAATTGGCAAAGCCACAAATCCTAAGTGCTTGTAGCTGCTGCAGATGGTAAATATTCTGATTTAAAAGGTTATTGCTTGTAAGCACAAAATGTATCAAAAGACAGGGCATGTGGCTGGTGGTCTCACACTCAGTGCTGGATATAGAAGTGCCAGAGGCAAAGTCAGTCCGGTATCTAAAATGTGTGGTTCACAGCGGTGGCACAGCAAGGAGTATGACATTTGGTTGTGTGGTTTTTGTTTAGTTGGTGTTTGTAGTTGTTTTTTAAGGGTTGACTGACTTTAGATGGAAATAAGTAATAGAGTGCACTGTTTCAAAGTGAAAAAAGCTTTGTAGTTGTTTCCGGAGATTTGAACTCCAGCCAAGAATCAGTTTGCTTTCTTATTCAAAATAAGAGTATATACAAGGGATGCTCCGGAAGTAATGCCTCCTATTTTATTACGTTGGCTGCAACATCAGAGGCGAATGTCAGTGGTATGGCAGTAGAGGTTGAACCTTCCCACCAATATCCCATTACATGTTGTTGCAGTATGAGAGACAGCAGCAGAGGTGCAGCCTGACAAAATGGCATCTGACATGGAAGTGCAGATGACGCAAAGGTGTGAAACTGAATTCCTCCGTGTCAAAAAAATGAAACCCACTGACATTAATTAACACTTGCTGAATGTTGATGGAAACCAACTAGTGGATGTGAGCACAGTGAGGTTGTGGGTGGTGCATTTCAGCAGAGGCGAAAGCGACAGCAGATCAACTCTTCTGGTGCAGATGGAATGCAGGCTTTTGTTCATTGCTGGTGAAATGCACAGCTAATGGTGGTGACTGTGTTGAAGTGTTTTGTAGCTGAGAATTTGCTCTGTCGAATAGTGTGCCCTTTTGTATCTGTTTGTAGTTTCCATGAAAATAAACAGGAGGCATTTCTTTTGGAGCAACCCATGTATGTATGATAAAACCTTTTCCAGTTCAGTATTCATTTTTTACAGAACCACAGGCTGAATTTTGACTGTATGGAAAGAGCGTGTGGTTCTTTCAAGTAGTGCTCTGAGATTATTTGCAGAGTATCCAATGCTTAAAAATCGGAAATGTTCTCCCTTACAGTGCTGCTTTGTGATCTTGAACTGGTCTTTCTGGAGTCTGTCCTCAATGACATTCAGGTTTTCACGTCAGTTTAATTGACATCATCGCATTTTAAGGTTTTGTGACTAAGGGGGTTTTATGAATTAGGCTCCAGTCACTAAAGTAGAAGTAGTAGAGCTTTGTTGCTTCATGGAAGTAGGGTGAGGTTCACTTGCAGTTCCAAGATGCTCCAATGCTCTGAAATTCAAAGCCATACAAGTATCACAGAATGATAATTTTTTTGCTTTGATGTGAAATATGTAAGCAAAAATGTGTTTAAATGTGAAGATGAATCTACCCAGTTCCACATATGTCAGATAATGCATTGCTTCCTTTGTATTCTTTTTTAAATATATTTTTCACTTCTATTCCAGTAGCCCTCCGCATGCGTTTTCTGACAGCTCTTTAAATAGCACAGTTAACTGCTGTCACCTGTGGTTTATTTCGCCTTTAGCTTGAATTGTTGTTGTAACTTAGTGCTGTTCTGTTTTGTTTAGAGGTCTGGGGGGGACTTGATTTTAGAGAAAGGAATGGGTGGATGTTTTGAAGCTTTATTTCCTGAAATACATGTTTTCCTGGAAAAGCAAAGTAAAAGTTGTGATCCCTGCATTTTAAATGGAAGGTGATGGATCTGCGATATGGTCATAGTTTTGAGAGAACGTAGCCCTTCTTGCATGCTAGTTTTACGCTACAGTCAGGGTGTTGATCCTGCCTTCATTCAGTAGCTTTAATTTTCCCAGTTCTCATCTGTATTGACTGGCCGAGACAGCCAGCAATGAATGAGTGAATGAAGATCAAGAGAAAACGCAAAAGAACAGAGAAGAAAAAACAATCTTGATAAAGCTGGTTGTCAGCATATTTGCTGTGACAATAGGTCAGATCAGATTTCATTCTACCATGAGATTATGATTTTGATAAGAAAAGTAATTACACAAAACTTCAAACTGCAGAATATCCTGATAAGGAAATGGCCAGCAAAATATATCCATAGAGGTTTTTGGGGGACTGAATTCTAACTGGAATGTTTAGGATGTGTACAGTAGCGTTGTCTCATCGCTGTCAGGTGGCAGAGTATGCATGCCTCACTGGCCAGTGGTCCTGAGCTTTAAAAACTGACAGGTCACAGAAAGTAGTCCATGATCAGCAGAGTATTGCTAGCAGCACTCAATAGGGGCTGATAGGATACCTGTCACAATTCAATACTTGACTGTGACCCAGAATAGATTTCACTGATACAGTGCTGCAACATCACAAAGATTAGCCAAATATAATTAATAACAAAAGCCATTCCCCAGAAAAGTGCCATGAATATTACTTGGGAATGGGAAGAGTGATTTAGAAGGGCCATTAGAACACTGTAGTAGTGGTATTAGTCGGTCTTTCCTGGACTTGATTGCTTGTTTTAGCTAAACTGTATGTCACGCATAGTCTGTACTCTGTTTAGCTAATAGCGGTAGATGTCAGAGTGAAAACTTGGCAGCCCAAAACTACATGAGGCTGGTAAGAAATCTGGGTGCACGCCTGAGTTCTCAGCATACACTGAAGCCCCTAACAGTGCACCCATAGGGATGCAGCTTAAGCCTCAGCTATGATTACCTCAGCAAATTTGCCTTTGTTTTGTTGTACACTCGAGAGGAGGTGAAAATGAGAAAGAAAAGGAGCCTTCAGTTGAGAAGTAACCTAAAAGTAGGGAGCCAAAACTTGAAGCTTTGTGCAGGGATTCAAGACTGAGTATTGAATTGAAGTTGGAAGAAATCTTATTTTAGCAGGAATACTTTGCAAGCATTATAAGGAGATATTATCAGTGCTAGAAGTGAAAACTGAGACATATGCAGTAGGCAAGAAAATGAGAGTTGTGGTGCCTAATACAAAAGAAAGCAAATCTTTGAAAAAGGCAAAATCCTGTTTCAAATAAATAAATAAATAAAACCAAAAACCAAACAGCTCAGCATATAAATGACAGAGTCCTTTTCCTCTAAAATAAGCGCTACATTCTGCTCTCCCTTCCAAACTTTAAACTTGATGAGTGGCTTGATCGGGAATAACTGAGTCTATAATCTCAGTTTTATCATCCAGTGTTCCTTTCAGCACCAGTTGTGGCACCCTGCACAGGTCTCCTCTGTGGTGCAAATTCCCTTCAACTGAACAGAGTTTGGACCAATTCCACCTTTTGTTTGAGTGATGATAGAGATGGGAGGATTTTCAAAACAGGATCTGTTGAGATTTTTAATACCTCTTGTTTTGAGGTAATTTGGATTCAGGCTTTCTGCTTGGGCCCATCTCATACATTTTTGCAGATATTCCGAAGCCCGTAATAGCATGCACACAGGTTATATTAATTTCCAGTGCCCAAATCCCTTAAGTGCTGTGGGAATTTTCCTGCTAATCCTCATTTTAATGCAGAAGCCTAAAGGGTAGGTTTGGGACCTTTGGGATTTATTTTTTGTGCTAGTGGTTTTACAACTGAAGAATCTTTCAAGGGTAACAATAGTAAGTGCTAAATATGCTGTTCTTGAGCAGTTTGTGTTATTGCAATAATCTGCCAGTTTTTCAGTAAATAAGGGGAATGAAAGTGTGACTGTTGTTAGTAACTGCACTACTTAGGGTAATTTTTAAACACATTCTAATGTTAAATGTATGCAAAAGTGTTAAATCCCGAGTTAACAGCTTAGATCTTTTTATTTCCAAGGGCAAAATAACAAAGTTAATATTAATGCAGCCACAAAATACAAGTTAAATGACAGCATTTTTGTGGTTGCTGTATTTCATTACTGAAAGTTTATTGTATTTTTCATGTCTGAATGTAAAAAATGAATAGAGCTACCACAAACCGTTCTTTGTTGTAAATGACGTGTTTTCTTTATGATACATGCTTCGCCATAAAAAAGGAGTGCTTAATGTGTTTCTGCTGGGAGATGCCTATTTATCCTGACAAACCTATCAGCCTCCGGGGTGTTCTTTTGCCACAGAGCTGATTTTACATCTCATCCATTATCTAATCAGATGTGAAAAGAGTATCCTGGCTCAACAACAAAAAAAAATTAAGCCGTGTCTCATCACAAGCGTGTGACAGGGTCACTCATGGGCTTACTTGCAAGACACAAAGTGGTTAGTGGAGAGTCCAGTTTATATACTTGTGCACACTTCCACTAGAGCAAGCCTCTAAGGAAAATGCTGGTAAACACATCGATCTTGCTCGTGAAGAGTTTTTGTTTAAATGTAAGAATAGAAAGTGAGAAAATGCATTTCACATCCTTAAATAATACAGAATGTGATTATTGGATTTTATTGTTGCAATAAATAGCAGCACTTCCTAAACTACATTGTGAGGCAGCTGAAATATCATTGCAATATATATTTGTCCCTCTTTTGTTTTGGTTTTGTTTTTTAATCTTTCTTCAATACATCCTCCTTATTAATATTTATGAAATATTTAAAACTGCAATTTTAGGTTATTGGAGAGAATAAAGGAAGCCGAGGCATTCTGTGATCATGCAGTGATACCACGACTTTATACAAAGCCCTTTCAGACAAATGTTTTCAGCCAGACATATTCATAAGAAGTAAATTCAAGAAGGAAAAAGAGAATAGGACATACCCAAAGAAGTACATTTAAGCCTGGCCATAACTTCAGTTGCCCATTGATAACAAATCTTGGAGATATTAGCTATTCAGAGAGAGTACATCTCTATGTGCTTGGACAATGCAACAAAAAACTTTTGAGTGCTAATTGTTGTAATTGCGCGATACTGTATTATAAAAGTGCAACCTTTCATATAGCATGCCTTGCAGAGTTGCCTTCATTGTTACTGTTTGCTAAGAAGCGCATAGGAATTAAGAGATCGATGTCAGCTGGTGTAAAAGGAAACATTTTAAATCACTGACAAAATAGTGAGTGAAGTGGCAAGAGAGCAAGCGATTTGATTCGATACCTCTGGAAGGTAAAGCGTTCACTCCATTTCTTCACTCCAAATTTCCCTGGCTTTTTGTATAATAGACTCAACCCTTTTGGAATCGCACAATGCTGCTTTTCATAAAAGCATCATTTCGTTAGCATGACAATGAAATACAATTTTCAGTAGTTCTTAGAAAAGTGACAATAAGGCTTGAAAGAATTCAAAATGAAATTGGAAAAGATGGAATTCGTGTCAGACAGATGTTCCAGTGTCATGTTCTCTTGATATCCTTTATTCATTACAAGCAAATGCAGCTCTGTATCTAAAAATCAAGGCTGTTTTATCAGTCTTGCTTATAATACCAGTCAGAACAGCTTACTGCTGAGAGATCTTTCAGAGTCTAGACTGGCATCAAGACAGTGTGACTTTAAAACAGCAAAAGAGAGACTCATTTTACATTATTGACTTTTCCTCTTACCTGCAAGGACACAGAATTTAATGCAGCAGTGATGAGTCAAAGATTTTGACACATGTCAAGACAGATATCTTCATTTTAGAGTTTAAAAAAAGGCATTGAATGTGATACATATGAACCAGTTTGGGTAGGAGAGGCAGCTCAGACTGAGGGAGGAACAATTGCTTTATGTATCTGCAAAAGAATGAACTCTTATGTAAAGAAAAATGTTATTGAAGGAAGGTGAAATCAGAACAGTTGCTAGAAATCTAACAGGGGTCTAGAGGGAGTCCCTTAAGATCCATGCTAAGTAATCTATCATTGCATTCTGACTGAGAACTTCTTAAACCAGTCTATAAAAGTCCACATCAAGGGTATAATTTTCTAGAAAACTGTGTTCTGTATAACGTATATAAAATGATCATCTCCTAGTAAATTCAGTAACAGTTTTCCACAGAGAATGCGTTTGACTCAGAAGTACGAATAGGCTGCTTCCATTATCAAACACTATAAAGCAGAACTGCCTATTTCAGCCACCACCCTTCCTGTATAGGTTTCATTACAACAGAAACACACTCAGAAGCGCCTGGTATGATTTTGTCCCTAAACCAACCGTGTAGCAAAATCTCATTTTTAGTAATGGCATTTATTTTTTTTCACCAAAGAAGTATATGATAATAACTGCCAAATTATCATGTTAATGATCAGATTGTATCGTGAGATGCACAATTTGTAAGATTATGGGAATATAATGGGATGAGAAGGGCGAGAGACTGTCTGCTATATGACTCTTCATGCTTGTAATCTGCTGTCTGTATCCCTAATGTGTTTTTATCACTTCTGTGTTTTGGTTTGTTTTCCAGTTTGTGTTCTGCCGTGAATGTAAAGAAGAATACCATGAAGAGGAATGCAGCTCTTTCCTCAGCACACAGGGAGCTGTGGCCCAAAAGGTAGAGATAGCCACAACTCATTGCATCTTGATCATTCTCCCTTGCCCAGTGAGAGTGACATTTTGCTATGTTGATCCTAATTATAATCCTAAGCCAAAACAATTATGTTCATGATGAATTGCTCTGGCCATTGGGGTTGACTCTGTGGTGGATTTCAGTTTCTTTGACTGACAGAGCAGCTGAGTTGTCAGGGGCACACAAAGGTTGATAAAGAAAAGCCCTTTCCAATGGGCTTTGGGGGCTGTCTATTTAATGGGAACGCCTCTGAAAGGCTTTCTTTAGTCTTGCTGCCTTGCAGCTTATATTCAGTGCACCAGCCAGGAAATCATGTGGGTTTTGACTGAATAACAGGGTTTTTATAGAGCCTGTGGAGAAAGTGCTGTTGATAATTTATGTTTTAGCTTAGAGAAATAAAAAATGGATTGCCTAAGCTAGAAGCTATTAGGTGATAATTACTCTAGGCTGTTCCATAATGCTTGCCTATTGTAGCTATAGCCCTGGACAGGAAACAGTTTTTCTGTCCTGGCATTTCTGTTTGAGATTGAACTGACTGAAGTTTCCCTACTCTTCATGACTGATATATCAGTCGATTGAAACAAAACAAACAACAGCAACAAGAAACAGGAGAGGTTCCCCTTAAATATCTAAATACCTCACTGCTTGATGGCCAGGCTGATCTTCTAGGATATAAAACACAGAAATTCAGATGTCTGGCGTGTTCGATATTAAGCGGTAAGGTTAACCCAGGCCCCAGGCAGTTCAACGCAGCAGATGCAAGATTGTAAGCAGGTGCTGACAGGGTGTGTGGCCAGCTCTCAGCTACACGTGCGCAGCTCCTGTCGGCACCTACAAACAGGCTCTGTCTGAAGCTGGCATTTGGGCTTCTCACTCTTTGAATGCAGAGACTGAGACGGAGCTGGGAACCTGAAGGGAACCTTCCTCATCTGTTAACATGAGATGATTCATTTACTATACTTAGGAGACAATGCAGGAGGCTATGACCCATGTAGAGGTGTTTCTCCTTAACTTTTATAGTGAAGTTCCTCTGCTTTATAAAAAAGAATCAATGCTCATCAAGACAGAATTAAACAGTCTGTATCCTGGCATGTAGGACATCTGCCTCCAGTGCCCTGGAAATTGGTGTATTGTAGAAGACTTAAAATCCATCTAGCCCAGATCCCTTCTCTGACAGCTCTCAGTTACTGATGTCTAGAGAGGAGTGTGTGACTATAATGATGCTTCGTTCTCTGAATATTTTCCCAGCTTCTAGAGACTTGTGATTCAGGTATAGAATTTGGTATTTAGCAGCCAACAGCAAATTTCTATTCCATATATTTGTGCAACTCCCTTTTTGAAGCCGTATGTACACTTCTGGCATTCACATTGCTTATGACATGGAGCAGCTTAGCTGTCCTCCACAAAGAATAAGCTTGTTTTGTTTGCAGCAGCCTTAGAAAAGCATTCCAGCTCCCATTCACATCTACATAAACACAAAATAGCTTCAACAAAGACATTGAAAGATTTTTAAATTAAAGTATCCAATAACTTGGTGAAGCAGGAGAACAAAGCTCAAAACCTTACCCAAATTATGTAGAGCTAAAATTGAATACATTTCAACACGAGGAGTGTGCCTTATATCCACCAAGCTATTTATGTTACAAGTCTTCCCTATAGTACTGAAATCCTTGAGCAGTCTTCTTGTCACTGCACAAAGTGCTTCACCAATTTTGAGTCACTGAAAATTAGAGCTTGTAAGATTTCCATGCTGGCAAAAGATAGAGCTATGCCAGGAAAATTTAGAAGACCGTAGAAAGAAGAGGTTTATTTTAAAGACTTACATATTGCCCTAGCTTCTCCTGATAATTGTGTGAGTGCTACATTCATCTGATCCCAAGTCTCACACAGGAACTGTACCCAGTTAGATCTGTTAACCTTGGGAAGTTGCTTACTATTGATGTTCCAGTGTAAAGTGAACATTTTAGCAGCTCGTGAAAGATTTCCAGTGCTCTTGAAAAAGCTGTTTCAAGAATAGTTCAGTGGTGTCAGAATATCTCTTTTAGCTGTGCAAATCTGTTCCCCGGTGCAGAGAAGACTACAGACTACTCAAAATTCATTCAGATTCTTGTGTTTAAGACAATTGACTTTGATCAGCCTTCTTGTTCTTAGAAAGTGAGATGCGCTGATCAAACTCCTCCACAAGGTGGTGATGTGCTATTAAAGAAATGCTTTCACCTGCTTCTAGCAAACCGTAGAGCTAGCTAAAGCAGTACCAGCCAAACTGCTGGTGAGATGCTCTTTTCATCTAAATTGCATCAGTAAAAAAAATGTCTTGCGTACATCACGAGTGTATGCATACAAAACATTCACAAAGCCTCTGTAGAAAGAGGTGCATGTGGGATTGGTTCATCTGTTCCACTGAAATTGATTTAAATACTTATCCACCTGTATTTTCTGCTTTTGTCCTTATTGTCCTCTTTGGGGCAGAATCCTGTGTGTGAGAGCATTTGAGAATTTGCTATAATTGTACTATTTTTCAGACTGTGATGACCTTGACCATCTCTAGGATGGCTAGGAATACCTTGACCATCCTAGGATAGCTAGGAATACTGCATCTCCAGAGTTGCCTTTTGGGGCTTAAGTTCCTCCAGTTTGGCTCTTCCCCTTTCTGATAGTCAGGATCCTTTCCATTTCATTTATTTTACAAGCAGATCTTTCTGCCACAATAGCTAGTAGTCAGATTTAAGGGTCAACCACACATGCAGTCACCAAACCATTCTCCTCTCTGTTTGTTGTTTGGGACAGAAAAAGATAAATCCAGCAATGGGAATGCAGAGAATAATCTAGCATTAAATACTGGTTTGTTAAGGTCTTACATATCTATATGCAGATATTATGCAGTCTATTGGGATGGATAAAATGTCCTCTTTTCTACTGAATTTCCATTTTTAGCCCTGATCTCCTGTTGAAAACTCATCCTAAGAATGTTCTGATTATTTCCTATCTTAATGCATATTACATAATTCTAGAGGAAAAAATACATATATCTGAGCCAACTTTGACTGACAAGCTTTGTTTAAAACCATTGCAGCTTCTTAGGGCTATTTGAAGATTAGGATGTGAGAAGTAATCGTGTTTGATGGATTCAAAGGCACAGTGTATATGATGGAATCAATCATACCATAAAGGTGACTCCAGCCAGATTTAGGTTTAGAAATAACTGCATAGCACCTGCTATCTACACCACAAAACCAAGCTTCCTGGCTCCTTTTAACCTCACTCATACACAGGGGAATTCAGCCATAAACCAGCTTCCTCTCTAAATCCACAACTTAAAATTAGCCTAGCTAAACTCACACAAAAACTTTCTGAACAGTTTGATTTTTACCACTGACACTAGCACAACTGCTATAAACCAAAGCCTAGATAAAACATCCCTGGTGGCTAATGTCTTAAAACTTGCCGAGTGGTCCCTTCTGCTCCAAGCTTAGCTATTAAAATCCTATCAAGTTATACATACTCTTAGTCCAAGCATGAATTGCTGCTCAGCTAGTTCTAGCAGCCCCAGCCCTGCTAACTGTATGACTGAGGACAATCCAGGACTAAACATAAATATTTAGGTGTTGGTGCAGCTACAAACTAGTAGTTCCCATTACATAAGGTACAGAATAGGTTGTGTGAATGTCTGCCATTTTCTTAAGCTGAAAGTATCTTGCTCCCCACTGAAGGTGTTCATTTCAGACTAGGTTCAATACATGTTCAAAGTCAAGATTTTGTTGTCAGTCTTATCAAAATATTAGCAAGCTCATCAAAGAACTATTTTTAGTCCATTTACAATAACAGTGGGACTTACTGTTCAAATTTCACCTACCTGGACTTGTGCAAGGCCTTTGACATGATCTCCCACCACATCCTTATTTCTAAATTGGAGAGATATGAATTTGAAGGCTGGACTATTAGGTGGTTAAAGAATTGGTTGGATGGCCTTAACCAGAGAGTTGCTCTCAAAAGTTATGTGGCCTGTCACAAGTGGTCAAGGGAGAATGGTTTTAAACTAAAAGAGAAGAAATTTAGCTTAGACACTAAGGAGAA
Source organism: Excalfactoria chinensis (assembly GCF_039878825.1). Lineage (NCBI taxonomy): Eukaryota > Metazoa > Chordata > Aves > Galliformes > Phasianidae > Excalfactoria > Excalfactoria chinensis. Next base: position 62,666,274 of record NC_092827.1, on the reverse strand, counting down.
ATTTTTTACTCAGAGGATGGTGAGATTCTGGAACAGGCTGCCCAGAGAGGCTGTGGATACCCCCATCTCTGGAGGCATTCAGGGACCCTGAACAGCCTGATCTGGTGGATGGTAGCCCTGCCCACAGTAGAGGGGCTGAACATGGATAATCTTTAAGGTCTCCTCCAACCTAAGCCATTCTTAAGTCTATGGGTCTCAATGACATGCATTCCAGACTGCTGAGCAAATTAGCCGATATAATTGCCAGTCCATTTTCAATTATATTTGAAAAGCCATGGCAGTCAGATGAGGCTCCTGGTGACTCAAAAAAAGGTAACATAGCACCCATTTTTAAGAAGGGTAGAAGGATGACCCAGAGTCTGACCTGTCAGCCTCACCTCCATGCTGGAAAAGATCATGGAGCTATGCTAAGGTACATAGAAGAAAGAGGGGTGATACAAGCAAATCAGCGTGGCTTCACCAAGAGCAGGTCCTGCCTGACTGACCTACGGGCCTTTTAGTCCCCAAACCTGCCCTCTTCAAATCAAACCTCAGCTGCTTGTTATTTGGGTCCCAGTTTTTACTATGCCTCAATAGTTGTTGCAGCATCCAAATGTCAACTGTTTTTCTACCACTAGCAATATATAACTTACACAGAGCTCCTGCCAGCCCAGGAGCCCCCCAGGACAAACCACAATTACTCCATTTCCTCAGCTGGGATGCAGCAAAGCTTGGAAGTACATTTTTTTTTTATCAGATCTGATCCAGTTCATCAGTACATGCCTGGATCCTGACTGCAGTTGCAGGATTCAGACCTAACTCAGTCAGACACCTTCAAGCAAGTGATAAGCAGTGAAACAGAGCCATCTGATAACTTCTCAGAAGTGCCATTGTGGGCATAGCATGAAAACATACCCAGGTGCACTAACATCCAGGAATGCCTGTAACATCACCTAGCACTTTGCAGAAGTCTTTTGTATTGTAGTTGCTGGAAAGGTTCTTGTCTCACTTGGACTGGAAATGAACCTCCCATCCTTTGTTCTGTCCCATTGCCTCTTGTATGCAGATCTTTAAATTGCCAGTAGGTGGTATAAAATACACAGTGGTGTCTTGTTAGGTTTCCCTTCCCAATCACTGAACATCTGTCTAATCTCTTATGATGTTTTTGCTGTAGATTTCCAGCAAGCACAAGGAGTTGTGAAGGCTGATCTCTAGATAGGTGGAAGTTTTCTGTAATTATGCAGAAAAACATATTGGCTCAATGTGAACAAAAGCTATTTCAGAATTTAATTCTAACGTGGAATTCACAAACAAAGGCAAAAAGTCCTGCACAATGAGGCAGTGCATGGTGCATTTCTGCAGTGGCAACAGAATCATAGAATCATAGAATGGCCTGGGTTGAAAAGGACCACAATGATCATTTAGTTTCAACCCACCTGGTATGTGCAGGGTTGCCAGCGATGCTGCCCAGAGCCAATAGTGATGGGGGTTCACTTTCACTCATACAGGTTTTTGTGAGTGTGGGATGTTGGCTCTTGTTCATTGCTGGTGAAAAATGCGTAGTTAATGGTAGTGACTATGTTGAAAAATCATTTTTGTAGCTGTGAATTTGCTCTATCAAATAGTGTTGATGTGCTTTTTGTATCTCCTGTAATTTTGATGGAAATAAATAGGAGCACTACTTGCAGAGCAACCTACATATTATTTTAAAGAGGTAGTTATTCTTTTTCTTTGCAAATTCAGTGAAGGGTGAATTATTAGGCAAAACATATGTTTTACATTGGACTCCACAGGTATGTGACTTCTAAATCAGCTCTTTGTTATTGATGTTTTGTTGTAGAATACTACAAATAACACTTACAGAATTGTTTATTCATTATTACAGCAAACCTTTCATACTGCTTTTAGAACAGTGGGAGACAGAACATGCAGTATTTGAAATGGTGCGTGATGGCCAAGAGTTAAAATGAGAAGCATGCAAGAATCATAGAATGGCTTGGGTTGGAAGGGACCTCAAAGTATCATCACGTTCCAAACCCCAGTCACAGGCAGCACTGTCAACTGCTAGATTAAGTGACTAGATCAGGGCACCATCCAGCCTGACCTAAACACCTCCTGGGATGGGGCATCCACGACCTCTGTGGGCAGTTTGTTCTAGTGCCTTGCTACCTACTTAGTGACAAAGTTCCCTGCCATTTAATCATCTAATCTAAATCTCTCTTCCTTCAATTTAAAATCATTCTCCCTTGTCCTATCACTCATTATCTACCTGTGTAAAAGGTTGATTTCCCTCCTTTTAAATCTCCCTTTAAATATTGGAAGGCCTTAATGAGGTCTCCCTAGAGTTCTCTTCCCCAAGCTAAGCAATCCAAACTCCCTCAACCTTTTGCTGCAGCTCCCTGACCATCTTCATGGCCCTCCTCTGGGACCACTCCAACAGTTACACATCCTTCCTGTGCAGTGAGGGAGCCCAGGCCTGAATGCAGTACTCCAGATGAAGCCTCACAAAGGCAGAGCAAATGGGAACAATCACCTCCCTTGCCCAGCTTGTCACCCATCTGTTGATGCAGCCCAGGATACTGTTGGCCTTCTGGGCTGCAAAAGCACACTGATGGCTCAGCAGTTCTTTCCAGCAGGGCTACTGTCAAGGAGTATTTCTCCCAGCTTGTACACAAACCCGAGATTATCCTGTCCTTAGTGCAAAACCTTGTTGTTAGTTTTGTTGAATCTCATTAGGTTCACATGGGCCCATATGTGTAAGCTTCTTTTTTTACTGGAAAAAAAAAGGGGGGGGGTTGGGGGGAAGTTAATTGCAATGCTAAATGGTAAACACTGACCTCAAAAATATGAATTATTTCACTGCATTTTAGTGAAAGAAAAGGCTACTGGAGACATACTTCATACAAAATATCTTTCAATGAGTCTTGAGTCACAGTATGAAATCTGGAACATCTATTATTAGACCATTGATTTTTTTTCCCCTCAGATAAATTTAAGAAGTTAAGTAATACGTGGCTGTACCAAAATGATACATGTAGCTCAATTTCTTAAATATCTGACACAGTGGGAAAAGAAACTGAAGCTTGGATTCAGTAACTGGTATATTCCCAGTGTCAGGCACAGGACACATAAACTCACATATGACTACTTAAAAGTACAAGAAAAATAACTGTAACCCAGAAATGCCCTGTAAAATGAATCCCTATGTTAAAAATAAAGATATGCTGGAAGAAATCTGAGAGTAGGTCTTGACTTTCTGTCTAATGAGGAATAGATGGGAACTATCTAGAAAGAATTTAGCTTTTGTACTTCGGGCCAGAGTAAAGCAAAAGATGTGACAAGCTGCTTTTGTTTAAGAGGTTGAACTGACAGTCTGTTGCAGCTGTGTTGCCACTTACAGGTTAAAGCATATTTTTCCTTCCATTTGTGCAAAACAATTGCACGAAAATTACCTGCATTAGACTAGATGTCTGCTTTAGAATGGTGATCGTTCAGTGTCTACTAGCTGCTTGAGTTTTAAATTGGATACATCTTCTGATATGAACATCCCCAGTATGCAGTGTGAGAATCTTGACATGCATTGTAACCAAACTGGAGCTCTCTAATTTTATTTAATAAAAATCTCTTTCATATCATATTAGACACAGTACCCCGTTTGTAACATGGAACTTGGATTTTAGCTACTTGCTGCCTTCACAGACCAGCTCTTTTTTGCAGTAGGGTTCCTTAGGTACATCAGGCCAACTGGCTCACACAAAGCTGCTTCATGTGAGTGTAACTGAACCTGAGTGTTACTGACACTCTTAATTTACTCAATTTTTTGTTTCAAAGCTCCTCTAGCCTATCTGATGTCCTATTTTATACGCTGTTTTATCCTAGAATGTAAATAAAAAACATCGCTAAACATGACAGGGGATTACTTTGTGTAAATGCGTTCATAAGACAGCCCAGTAGAAGCTGAGAAAACAAAAGAAACTGAAGTTAGGCTGTCACCAACCCTTGTAGATCAGATTTCAAAAGATGAGGCTGCTTTTGCTCAGTGCTCTAACCCAAAATAATTATAGGCAGTGTTAATATAAATATTATGGAAGGAATAGAAGGAGAAGTATTTCTGATGAAAAGGAAACTGCCTTGGATATATTTTTAAAATAATGCATGACCAGCTCTTTTGCTTATCAGAGTGGAAATAATCAGCAACAACAATCAAGCAGGAGTCCAGAAACCACATTCACCGAAGCTGAGCACAACTCAGTGTTTACAGCTTCATATTTATTTTGAACCACAGGCTTTCAGTTTTCAAATGTTGTCTGTGCTATGCAAATTAAGCATGGTTGTAAAAGAAGAGTGCTTATGTAAGACAATCTAATATGGAGGCATCTGAATTTAACGTTATGTACCTAAAGCTTCTGATGTTTTTGAACAAGTTGTGCCATATACGTTTTTGCTCTGGATGGTACTCTCTAGTTGCTGACTGACCACGTACTTCAGCTGCTTTACATAATTCTACTGACAAGGTGGTGTGTGCCACATTACCCGAATGAGCTGCTACATTAAAGCAGGATGCTTTGTTTCTGTTTTAGCATGCTTTCTGTGTCTGTAGTGCTCAATGTTGGTTAACTGCATGAAGGCCTTTCCATGTATGTGTTCTCTTGCAATGTTGTGTGAGGCTCAGCAGTCTCTGTTGTCTTTTTGTCCCTCTTAGTTTTACCAAAAGACTCAGCATAGGAACAGAAGTAAATCTTCATCCTTCAGTGTGACTCAGAGGTAGCAAGGTGAATTCTTTCACCGTTTCACTAAGAGATATTGAAGAAGGGAGGCTGAAAAATGCTTGCAACAGCTCATCTGGAGCTTCCTGTTATTTATGAGTGTTCGCGCCTTGTCATCATATGCGGAAAAATTGGGAATCGAAAAAAAAATCATAAAGTGGAATGGATGGAATCTAGCAGCTTTTCAGTAAAGCTCTGACCAATACCCTATGGTAACTGGGGAACTGGAGCATACTGCATTATAAGTGTAGCAAAGTCTCCCATCCCATGTAGTGCATGCCTGGAGTACTGCAGAGCTCCCTATCCAAGCCCAGGCATGTGTGAACCACCTCTGGCTGAAAGCTCTGGTCACCTATCCCATTGTCAAGGTGAGGTCTGCTAGCATAGGGTGGACAAAGGTGATACAAATAAACATTGCTAAATGGAGAACTGCCATATAATTTTTCCTTTGTTATTTGAGGAGAAAATGAAGATAAATACACATACCTGCAGTCACTGTATATGGAGCACTATATAAAGCACATGAACACTAGAGGCTCATAGATATGAGAGGTATGGTTTCTTTAATGAATTAGAAAGACTCTATCTGTATACCATTTTTCTGCATTTGCTTCCTGCAGCAGGAAGTTTTTTAACTCAGCATTCAGCAGTACTGGGCATAAGAAGGATGTTTCAGCTCTAATGGGCTGGAAATAACATGTTGCTGAACCTATTTAATGCTAGAGGTTTTGCAAAGGAAAACATTAATATAATAATTCACTCTGCTGTTGTCATCAATTTGTTCTTTCTCAGTGAATTGTGTATGTGCAGTTTGCACTTGTTTATTTTAATTATTTCTGAGTGTTCCAAAGTCTGTCTTTGCTTTTAGAACTAAGGTCAAATATCTTTATACAAATCCAATTAGCAATTTGGTGTGTGAAATTTTGCCTCGATGTCATTTGCTATTATGGCACAATAAAGTTACAAAGATGTGGAAAAAATACATTTCCAAGTACTGAATCACATCATTTGGATTTGGACTGTTTGGGAAAAAAATGGAGCCACTGTGGAGCTCTTCTGAGTCGAATAGAAAAGTAAAATTGCATCTGATGGCCTCTTATAGCTGTTATTCTGAAAATATTAGTGACATTTTTTGCTGCAATAGTGATTTTCGTCTTGTATTTATGGATGCTAAATAATTAATTGCTGTTGCAATCAGATGATATTAATATCCTCTTCCTTCTCTCACCGGGCAAACTGAGGCCCTACTGCTGTTCCTGCCCTCCACATCTTCTGTTCAGGCCCCTCTGTATTAGCTCAGATCTCTTGCTAAAATCTCCCTTTAAAGATCAAGGTGCTGTGAGATCGGTTTAGATTATGTTCTTTGCTGTTAGCCTGAGCAGCCTTTTCTATTACCAAGAAGTTCCTAACGCACTGTTCGACAGATGTCACCGTTTGCCATACTGCTGAATAACCCAGCAGCATGCAGAGCCTAAGTCCCCACTCAGAAGCAGAGAGCTAAAAGTAAAAATCAATTCTACGATAGAGCTGAGACAACATTGTTCACTTTTGTTGCCTCTGCATCAGAAATACTGGCAAATGGGACAAAAGTGAGGATCAGTAGAAGGGTTTAAAGGGCTCAGGTGACTAATACAAGTAATAAAACAAAGAAAACGAGAGTATAAAGAAATTTTCAAGGTTTTCTGATTAAAAGAGGCTGATTATTTAAGATACTTGATGCAGTGACCGCTAGATGAATGAGATGTTGCTTTTTGTTACTCCACCTGAACTCGGGTGACTCCAGCCAAGAAGTAACCAACTACATGTTGCTCTGTGACACTGCAAAAGTCATGTGTTTTATCCGTAGCAGCTCAGTAGAAATCAGTCAGAGTTAGGGTCAACTCACATGTTTCAAAGTTGGCCAGTTACTTTTTTCTGACTTGTTAGAAATAAATATTTTAGAAATCCATGTAAATGGAATACGAGTTGATTCACAGAGCAGCCTGTAGTCATCTAGAAGGCAGAAACACAAAGAAGCTGTAATGATTTTTACAAAGGATATAATTTAGCATAAGGTCGTTGTTTTTCCACATACTTGAAAAGCAGAAAACACGGTATGAGTAGATAGAGCAGCTTTTCAAGGATGGAGCCAAAACACAGTGTTTACTTTTGAACATGACGTCCAATCCTGTATGGTAGATATTACCCAGGGCACTGCCATCTCTTTTGTCCTTGTATTGTCATTCTAGGTAGGAAATTGCCAAGTAGGACATTTGTATAGATTATGTAATTTTGTCCCACTCATAAATAGGACAAATACAGGAGTCCCTTTTGCAGCCCTACTCACAATGACTTTTGCTGTCTGTGTTGTTCTGGCTTGGGAGACACTTGCTTTCATTACTCACCAGGACTTTGTTACTTTTCCTCCAATAGCTTTGTGTTTCTTCTCTGTAGTTTATGAAGCCTTACACGTTTGCATGAGGTTATATTTGAATGAAATCTCAATCACAGTAACAAAGGAATATGCCTTATTTATGAAAACAAAAACAGCTTTCTTCTAGGAACGTTGCTTAGAGGTATTGCATTGCTTTGGTGTTTTGCATTTCATGCGAAAAGAGATTTAATCCCCGAAGAAAATATCAGACCTGTATAAAATGTCAGTTCTCAGCTGGATTCACCTGATTCCAAGCTTTACCTTTTGCTTTACTTGCCTGGGTGCCTCTGCAACATGTCCCAGTGCCCACTGTGCCATCCTGTGGGGCTGCTTGGGCAGGGAGTTGGAGGATGCCCCTGACCTCCACCTGGCTACAGGATCTCCCCCAGGTGGCACATGCTCCTGCAGACCCAGCAGGGAGGGCAGCCTGTGCTCCTACCCAGTGCATGTGCTGTGCCCACCATGCAAAAACAATGTGTGAGGGGCTCAGAATTTTTGCTTCACAAAACAAAATGTAGCTTGCACTTGTGAGTAAATACTTTCTCTTTGCAGGGATATGTAGTTGATGAAAATGCAGCCATGCAAGCCCGGTGGGAAGAGGCATCTAAAGAAACAATCAAGAAAACAACCAAGCCATGCCCCAACTGCCATATTCCAGTGGAGAAAAATGGTAAATAACTGGTACTTAACTGTCATGTAAAATTAATGTTAACACATATATATGTATGAACGAACATGTGCTCATATGCATGCTGCTATGACAAGAGAGGAAGGGCACAAAGCTTGAATGTTCCCTCTACCACTTTATCTAGGTTATCTTGAAAGCAGTCAGTTCTGAAGCCACTGACTAAGGCTCACAAAATATTCATGTATGTGATAGACAAGGGACATGCTGCACTGGCTGTAGCATTAATATGACTGAATGCCCAGATAGTTGTATACATTTTGGAATGGAAAAAAAAATAGACATTTACAGGGCAAAACTCATCTCACACTGAAACAAAGCATGAGTCTGATGAGGTCCAGAAGATTCACATCTAAAAGTGGGATGTAGAACTGGATCTGGTGTAGATGTCTAGATAGCATACAGCTGAGCTGAAATGAAATGAATCTCAACCTACTGAAATGCCCCCAGCATTAGAAGATCAAGTCTGAGGAAGAAATGTGAGTCCTGACAAACTACTTACACTGATCAGTGCCTTCCCTCTAGGGTGAAAAGTAATCTCTTAGCAACGGGTTTGTTAAAGCAGGGAACAGGAAAAGCAAATAGGCTGTGCACTGTAGAATGTGCTGTTCTGAGATTTAATTGTATTAAGGTGAATTAATCAAAATAAAATGTTTGCATAAATATTATACAAATATTGAGTATAGAGATTGCTTCTCCATTTTGTAGCATCAGTTATACAAATGGGACTTTGAAAATGCTAAATGAGACACTGCAAACTGTAAGGAGAAAACAGTTGAAGCAGTGATACTATGGAAATATTACTGAGGAAGAAATAGGACAAAATCCTGAAATCTGGGGTATGAGAAAAGAAAAGAAGGTAGCTGGCAGATGGAAAGTGGGAGATTTCAAGCACAAGAAGCAGAAGGAATGAAAGCATGAATTCAGGAGTGGGAAGGGGAGATAAGATTTGGCAAAGTGTAGTGAGCAAGGTAGGCAGCAAAAGAGAGAGAACAGAGGAGTAAGTCAGAAAAGTTATTTACAGGCTTATAAAATGAGTTGGAAAGCCAGAAGGTTGAACTGGGTTACAAATAGACAGTAATTGTGATTGTTCATACTTATGGTATGTGAATACACAAACAAAAAACCTTCTGGTTAGGCTGGAAGCAGTGCTAGGAGCTTTACTTTCTCTTACACTGTGTAACTTCATTGTTAATTTATAAGCAGTTGTTGTAACACATCATAAATAGAATATCCCTATTTGACACTATGATATAATTTATATAATTCCAGCTAGGGAAATTGCTTATGAAAACCACCAATTTATCAAAAAATGAGAAAATAAAGGCATTATATTTTTTTTCCCCTGGAAGAAAATAAGTATTTAAAATAGATTATAAGCAAGAACAGACCTTTCCTTGCTTATGGCTTGACCTGTGTCAGAACAGTGCCTCATAATGCAAAATGCCAAAGACACAGAAGCAAGCTACAAATATTTCAGTATACTGGAACCAGTTGGTATTGCTGCCATTCAGAAGGACCTTGACAGGCTGGAAAATGTGCTGAGTAGAGTCCCATGAAGTCCTACAAAGGTAACTGCAATGGTCCTGAGCCTGGGGAGAAATAACTCCATACACCAGTACGAGCTGGGGACCAATTGCTGGAAAGCTTTACAGCTGTACAGAAAAGGACCTGAATGTCCTAGTGTACAAGTATATACAGTATACTGGTATACTAGTTTATACAAGTTTATACCAGTTTAGCATGAGTCATCAGAACCCTTGCAGCAAAGAAAGTCATCTGTATCCTGGGCTGCATGAGGAGGAGCATCACCGTCAAATCATGGGCTATTCTACTCAGTTCTGATGGGACATGGCTGTAATAGTAGGTCCAGTTCTGAGCTCCCCATTCAACAAGTGGATATAGCAGAGCAAGGCCAGTGAAGGGGCTACAGCGGTGATTAATTTAGAGGACAGAGAAGCTGTGAGTTGGATCTGTTCATCCTGAAGAACAGAAGGCTGAGGGGAATCTTACCAGTGTGCATAATTGGAGTGGTAAAGAACACAGCCAGGCTCCTCTTAGTAGTGTGAAGTGAAAGGACAAGAGGCAATGAGCCCAAATCCAAATGCAGTGATAAAATATATATGAAAACACTTTTCACCATGAAGGTGGTTGAAGACTGGGACAGGCTGCCAAGACTGGTTGTGGAGCCTCTATTCTAAGAAACATTCTGGGCATGACCCTGAGCAGCCTCCTTTAGTTGATCCTTCTGTGAGCGGAAGGAGGTTGAGTTGGATCATCTCCCAAGGTCCCTTCCCACCCCAGTGATTCTGTGAATTAAGGCGTGAAGGTTGAAAGGTGCAGTGCTTGCTGTCTTCTCTGATAACGGGTACTGCATGTTCCAGCTTCCAGACTGACATTTGTAAACGGCTGGCAGCCCATTGTTTCCCATGTAACAATATCGTGGTGATGGTATTGATGCGTTTCACTGAGTCAGAAGATAAAAAGGCACCTAACGTCTTTTAACAAAACACCTTTGTTAATTGCATTCTCTCAAAATATATGCCAGTTTATATTAACAGGATTTCAAAAGGGAATGGTATCTCAGCAGCATTTAGTTTAGTTGTACTCCCCAAAAAGTTGTAGTCATGCACAAATGACAGAGTTTCACATCACCACTTACAAACCAAACTTGTGCTTGCTTGTTAGTGAAAACTTGTTAACAACTGTGGACAAAAATGATTAATGTCCTTCATAAGTCAAACTGACAAGACTTCCTGGGAACTGCAGTAGCCTGCTTGCTTCTCTGAAAGCACAGAAAGCCAGGAGGTCCTCAGTGGGCCTGGCTGCTGTAAAGCTGTGGTTCTGTTGGCAGTATAGAACTGGCTGGGACAGGTATACGAATATTCTGTTAAAATCATGCTTGCAGAAGGCATTCTGGGGAGGATTGTTGTGCAGAACAGCTTTGTCTCATCTGTAGTCAGATAGGCTTTAGGCCATGCTGAAAAAATCTAGTACTATGAACCAGGATAACGTGCTGTCAGCATGGATGCTGCCCAGCTGCCCTGAATGGCTCTAAAATTCCCTGAGCTCCTTCATCTTCCCTGTGCCTTCCCACCTCAGTGGTCCCATGAATTAAGGCACAAAGCATGAAAAGTGCAGTGCCTCCTTTCCTCTCTGGTAAAAAGTACTGCATTTTCCAGCTTCTGGGCTGACTGAAAGGAACACTTTGCATCTCCCTGAGTACAGCTGATGTCAGGAGGCTGGTGATTGTGTGCAGAAATCTGCATGCAGTCCTCTTTTAGGAGGAGTGCTCTGACTCCACAACAAGAGAATAATTCTGTTTTCCCTTCCCAAAGGTCTCTGTGGCCCTTTTTTGTTTCAAGGGACAGTGGCAATACTGTATTCCTTTATGTCCATAACTTTTCTACAAGAGCCTGTGTTTCTACAGACACTGTAGAATCCTTTTAAGTGCCAGTAACTTTTCTGCAGAGCCAATATGAAAGAGCAAAGCACTGTCCCACAGCTCTGTTGTCAGTCTGAGTGAGTTTAAATTCACATCGATGTCTCTCAGAAGACTACCGTTCTCACAGAGCTGCGGGCCACACTGCTTGAGGCACTCTGCACACTGACTGCTGATCTCAGCGTCTGTATAACACAGAACTTGACTGATGTAGCTTAGCAGGTAGAACACATGCTTGACACAGAGCGCCTATTGGACTGTAGTTCCTGCACCAGGATTGAGATGCATTTCATCCAGTGATGGCTTAATACAAACTGTGAGAGAGGATTGGTTCTAAACTTTAAGTAAAATGTATTGTGGAGGCTGGCCATCAGTACACTTACATTTAAATAAGACAAAAATGTCCAGTAAATTGCATCTCTTACATTAATACAGGATGTTTGATATGTTGAATAGACCTTGCCATCACAGCTAGTTTTCTTCTTCTGTCAAATGAAGCATATTGGCCTATTTAACAGATTAGCTCTTATTGTCTGTTGTTTTTACCTTCTGGAGTGGCATTTATAGGAAAGATTGTGTAAGTGTTGCAGGTTGTACAGTAGGAAACACACACTCCTTGTACATCTTATCACCATCTGGAGTCAAACTGAGATGACATTCAGCACTTCTTACTGCATGGTTTTCATTCTGTTTGAATTATACAAGAGATTTCTTTGTGTGGTGAGCAACATAGTTTCCATTTGAAGTACATTTTTGTAATGACCTTTGACAATGTTAATGTTTTATATATTACAAACTAAACATATCATCAAGGCTGTGAGCAGAGAGATTAAAGCTGCTCTCACAGTATGGGCATGTAAGAAACCTAACACAAAGGAAACATTGATGTGATCAAAAGACTGCTTCAGATACTAAGAAGGTCATATGATTCTATGATTCTAAGGTCAAGTCAACTTAAATTACTAATGCCATTTTTATATAATCAGCAGTCAGCCATTAAAATCTGTCACTTGATTCGCTCTTTGCAAAACCCTCCAACGCTGAATCCAAATTTTAGAAGCTAATAATTTGGTTCAACTTCTGGCTCACCACTCTACTAGCATAGATAACCTTGGAGCAGATACCTCCGTAAGTGTTGTTTTAGAGCCTGCCATTGCTGTTCAGTGTCCCCTGCACAGTCTCTCCAAATGTCAGGCAGTGCTGCAGTTCCTGCTTCTGGAGTCTCTCAAATGACACCAGCACGTTGCATCCTAATAGGAGAGGGAGTAGCAGGATTTAGAAAGCTGAGGATAAGCAGTCTTCAGGTTTGTATTTCTCATTTACTAAATATTTTACTTGGTTAGTAAGTAAATGCCAACAAAAGATGATTTTAAAACTGTTACCGGCTGATTAATATCAGTAATTGCTTTCCACGTACCAAAACCATTCTTTTGCTGTTTTGCAGGTGGCTGCATGCACATGAAATGTCCTCGACCTCAGTGCAGGTTTGAGTGGTGCTGGAACTGTAGCCTGGAGTGGAACAGAACCTGCATGGGCAATCACTGGTTTGACTGATGGCACATTGACCCAGGGGCAAGCTGGCATTGCTGCTGCAGCTGGCTTTCATCAGGGTCACATTCTGAAATCCCTGCTTGAGCAAAACTCCCAGTGGTTTCAGGGGTGGAGAGTTCAGAAGTTAACTCAGTTTGTTGTTTTTTTCTTGCTTGCCTGTGAAATCATACAAAACTCACACTGAAGGTGTGCCAAGAGTTTTAAATCCACCAAGTAAAAAGACAAATTGTTTTAATGGACAGACTTACTCATTGTGGTACAAAGAGGGATAAATTTCACCTTCCTGAACGTCTGCAGCCTGTCAGCACAGAGAGCAGACAGGTTTACCATGAAGAACACACTTGATATTTCTAGTCAAAAATCCCTAACTCCTGCAAGAGAGCAGCAGGTGCTTTTCTGTATCAGGAGCTACGGTGGAGAGTCCCAGCACCAACTCCTTTGCTCAGTCAGCACATTTTTTGATTTTATGACTGTGTTTCTTAACAGCTTAATAGCTTTTTAACAGATAGAAAACACTGGCTGTTCAGTGTTTACTCAGGGTTTTTTCTGAGCAGGTTTGCTGCAGGGTTCTTGCCTTCAAACCAAATTCTCATAAAAACAGCCAGCTTTACGCCAGATTTGTGCTTGCGTATTTGTAACACATGGCATGAAATCTGCCTATCATCACACAGACTATGTTACCTCTCATAGATTAGTTGAGGATGCATGCAGTTTGAGCTCTAATCATGAGTGTTGCAGTGGTGGTTGGATACGATTAAGTGTTGCAGAAGCTAAACTCCTGGGGTTTCATTTTTCTTGTGCTTACAGCAATACTTTGAATGTAGCAGGGGAAGCAGGAGGAACCTTCTTGGGGGTTTCCTTCATTGTCAATCTAAATTGGATCAGAATATGGTTATATTTCTGAAAATGTATTCACAGCTCAAACAATAAGGAACTTCTTTCATTTTACTATGTTTACACAATAAGTAAAGCTTTAGAGCATTTCCAAGTCTGAACAGTGTTACTGTTTCATAGCCTTTGCATTGCTGTCCTAATCTAAAATTAAATGGGTACTGTTCATCTCAGCATGTCAGGTAAGGATTTCTTACAAGTCATTTTGAGAAAAAGCACACAGCAAATAAAGGTGTCAAAAATGACTTCATTACTTAATGTATTTATTTTTATACAAGGTAAGTGAATACAAAGATGCTGGGTGTAATTGAATAATGCACTTCCTTGACAGATTAAACTCATCTAATTCTCAGCTGAGAGACTAGCCCTTTGATTAAAGCATACGCTTAGAATAAAAATGAATTCCAGGGCCATTAACTTCTTGTATCAAGTCTGAATTAACAGCTTGTGTGGTGTGACTGTAGACATCTGAAACTATGGGTGTGCCTTCTATCATTCAGTGCAGAGCAACAGTCTTGAGGTACAAAGAAATCCCAGACTCTACAAGAATGCCCAACTGTTAAAAGCAGTGGAGTACTCATCTGTCTCAGCTGGAAATCACCTTAAAAGAGGGAAAAAAAAAAGTAAGGATGAAGAGGTGAGGTATCAAAAATGAAAGTGAACTGACAGAATTAAGAAAATGCTGTGAGAGAAAGAAAGTAGCAAAAAGAGCACAATGGCCACCTGGTAAAGGCCACTTTCTCTTTAGTACCAGTGAACTAAAATGTGTGCAGATATGGTTTCATTAGAGCACAGGAGTGCAATAGAATGATATGATGTAGTTAATTTATGTACATTACTTTAATGAGAATATTTTACTGTTATCTCTGATTATTTTATCATTTGATTTCCTTCTCCTGGGTCTATTTTATCAATTTATGGCTTTTTACCAACAGGCTTGGGAAAAATCTCCATAAATAATTTTACTTGTATACTAAGTTACATGGGAGAAGTCTGGATCTCTTTCCCATTTTTGCTTAGTGCCTTTCTTACAGAGATAGAAAAACTTGTCTACTGGAAGACAGTTTCACTGAGTTAGAGCTATCCCTAACAAGGTACTATTTTAATGTAGATACCTATAACAGAAGCTTCTGGATCAAGGTCCATTGAAGCCAAGGGACCATATAGATCAGCTCCTATATTTCTTTCCAGTCTGGGCAGGGCATGACTGAGCATGAGTCATAAGGCTACAATGGAAAGATCTCTTTCTCGGGAAGAATTTGTCAGAAGATGGAGTTATGAACATTTATCAAAGTCATAAGCAAGGGCAAGAAAAGAGAATAAAGGAGTTCAGAATAAAGGCATTGGCTCAGTATTATTCACTTTTAGAGTGTGACTTTAGAGCCCCTTGCCACATAAGACTTCTTCACACAGTCCAGATTCTCCATTTGCAACCATATGACACCTACTTCCCCAAAAAAAGTGTAGCTTCTGCAGATTTTCGTAGAACACAACCTGATCTTCTCTGTATTAATATATATGTCTGTATCTGTATACACACAGTTTGAGATGGTACAGCCATCTGTACCTCACTTCTGTTTACAGTAAGATTAATTTTCATGGTTTTCACAATGTAGAGGGCATGAAAAAATAAGATTAATGCTCTGCTGACACAGTAAAAATGCTAGAATGCCTACAGTAATGTGTGAAGTAGACCTAAAATTTCCTATGCTTTTTTATTCTGCATGTAAAAATACCTTTAAAGAATGTAAAACATTTGTTTTAAAACTTACTGAAATTGTGATTTAAACCAAAGTGAAACAGAACAAACCAAGTCTTGTGTGTCCCTGCAGTCTGTTACTCTTATTTCAGCTGTGAGCTATCAGGGTGGGATTAGTCCCACCCAGCTTTAGTTGTCAATTAGTTTGGTAACTCTGTTTTTAGGTATAGACCTGCTGTGCATGTGGATGGGGGTTGTCGTAAGTTTCAAGAACTCTTGTTCATGGCAGAGGTGTGATGAAAAAGTTCCTGCCAAGGACTGAGTGCAGCTCCAGATGTACAGAGAGGACTGTGGGTATCCCCCATGTTCTGTCATTATTACAGAGGTGTGTGGAAGTGGAGGGGCCCTTTTCTTAAAACTTACAAACTCATTTTTTTGCCAGCATTCATGTGCCTGGCAAATGCTCCCTTTGGCTGGGCACTCATGGAAGTATTCCTGTCAGCAGCAGAGTGAGGAAGGGAAACAGGACTCAAGCACAAAACAAGAGGCAGACTGAGGACATGAGCAGATGTAGAGGTTTCGAGAACTTGTGGGTTTATGTTCTCCATTAGTAATGCACTCTGGAAACACTAAAATGTAATGTTGAAAGGTGACTCATTACAGTAATATAAAGCAAAAAAAGAAGTTTGCATCTTTTTACATCTAGGTTTGCCTTTGTTAATTGAAGTTGCTTCACCTCAAACCTTCATCTTTTGGATTAATATGTAGAAACTTGTCCCTGGTACTGCAACCTGAGCTCCATTTAATGTGTGTTAAATGAATTAAGTACAGAATATATGCTGAAATATTCAATTATAATTATCTCTATAATAATTCAGCTCTATAACAATACAGAAAATATCAAATATTCAATTCCAGCTGGCAGTGAAATCTGAAGACTGAGTAGATTAAGAAGAAAATATGTAACATCTTGGCTCCCTAAGGACAAAGCATATCTCAAAGCTTAGCATAAATAATATTTTAGAAGCCATGACTGACTAAAATATGTTTTGTATGTCTGCCCTTTTTGCCAACTGCAATCCAACTAATTTCATTTTAAAATGTAAACTTTAAAAAGAAATCAGTGAGTGGCACTTCAGAAGAAACAGTATACCACGATTGGAAAAGTCACACTCTCAAAGGACAATTAAGTATTGAGTTCTGCCTTTTGCATATGAATACCCCACATGTGATCTGATTCTTTAAAACAAGATATTGTTCCCAGGCAGCCAAATTCACATGCTTCTTTCAGTTCCTCCTCAAGCAACAGCAAAGCCTGAAAAAGGAAGCTCTGGACCAAGGAAGCCAACAGAAGGGAACTCTGTGTCTGCTTGTCTTGGCACTCCTTTAGTGATTTCACCCATTTTTAAATCGCACCCATTTTTAAGAAGGATAGAAATGATGGCACAGAGATCTACCAACCTGTCATCCTCAACAGTGTGCTGGGCAAGGTCATGGAACAGATCCTCCTGGAAGCTGTGCCAAGGCACACGGAAGAGAGGGAGGTGATACTTGATGACCAACATGGCTTCATCACATGCAAGCCCTTCCTGGAAAACATAGTGGATCTGCCTTAAGACCCTCCTCTCTACATCAGAAGTATATCATTTTGATGGGTGGTCTGTTTGATGGATTAGGAACTGGTTGCAAGATCGTACACCAGAGAGTATCAGAGACACCAGTCAATGGATCAGTGTCCAGATGAAGATGGTGACAAGTGGTCACCCTCGGGTTAGTACTAGGTCTTGTGCTCTTTAATATTTTCATCAATGAGATTGACAGTGAGGTCAGGTGCACCCTTGGCAAGTTTGCAGATGACACCAAACTGTGATGTGGTTGACACACCTGAAGGATGGGATGCCATCCTGAGAGACCTAGACAAGCTTGAGCAGTGAGCCCAGGGGAGCTTCATAAGATGGGGGGGTGAAAGGACGGAGTACAGCCCTGCTGAAAAGGACTTAGGAATAGCAGAGGATGCTGAAATACACATAAATAAGTTAAATGCAGCAATGAGTCATTTACACACATAACATCCATTGTGGTCTTCTCTAGCAGCATAGGGATCTAACCGATGGATGATATCTGATATACTGCCTTAGTGGGAAATAATTAAAGAGACCACCAGCTGGTTGCAAATGGCACTTGATGTAGTCCAAGATGATGCCTCCATTGCTCTTAATTGTATCCAAGCTTAACTAGGGATACAATACATGGTATCAGCAATTATAAGAGAAGATGAATTGGACACTTTACCTACTGGAATTCAATAGGTAATTTGGGGTATTGCAGCTAAATTGGAAGAGGAATTTCAGTCCTGATGGCATTCAGTGAGTTTGATTTTTAAGCCCATCAACAAGAAGGCCACAGCTTTTGTCTAATCACTATGCATGCTTATATAAACCTTATACTATCATGGCAATAGAATTAAACCTCAACAGGACTAAACTTTATCCATTAGAACATAGATTGTGGACTTTATAGGTGGCTAATACACAGATGTTAGTGAAGATGGTAGTAAAGGTACAAAGGTTATAAGTGAAAGAGAAACTCACCAGTGGTGATGCCTTAGCTGAGGAAACTGGGGCAGTCTTCACTGAAGAGAAATCTCCAAGAGATGCTGCCTCAGTGAGGGTCAGCCCTTAAATGAGGTCTCAGAGGAGGTGGAGTCAAGCTCCACCCCTTCTGGGAGCACAGCTACATCACTCTCACCTGTGCTCCCACAGCTGACCCCACACTTGCCTCAGCTGATTAATCAGAGGTGCAGGCTGTGATTACCAATCTCCCATACATGAACCTATCACAACAGAAACAAATAGCAAACTGTAGATGTTAGCACATGAGTTGTATCAGAACAACATGCATTTATTTGTGACGCTAACACCATCAAAGCCCAAGACACCTGACACTGAACAATTTGCAATTTTGAAATCCATCCCAATGATACTCTGAAACTGTACTCAAATATCTTGGAAAAATGTGAGCCTGAGAGCAGTTTATGATTATATGCTTGTAGATAATCCTTATGTAAAGCATGATGATTTGGCTCTCATGATGCCTATTCATGTATATGTTTGCCTATTTGATTCCTGATTCCCCCTGTAGCTCATCTACTGATCTCCAGCTGTGAACCATCCCAGCCTCAGGCAGATTAGCTAATGCTCTAGCAGTTTCTGGCTTGACTGTCTAGGATATGTGTCAACCTTTTTTGCTTGCCTGGTCTGCATTTAGTGAATAGAAATTGTCTGGGGCCATATATACATAGGTAGCTCCAAAAGTAATGCCTCCTATTTATTTCCATGGAAATGACACTATTTGATGAAGCAAATTCTCAGCTACAAAACACTATTTTTCAACATAGTCACTAGCATTTTCACTAGCAATGAACAAGAGCCTGCATGCTATGCTCATAACAATCTACATCAGCAAAGGTGGTGCACTGTCACCAGTGTTGAAATGCACCACCCACCACCTCACTGTGTTCTCATTCACTGTCTCCATACATGTCTCCATAAACATTCAGCAAGCATCAGAGAATATCAATGAGTGCAGTTTTTTCCACATGGAGGAATTAATTTCCACACCTTTGCTTCACCTGCACTTCCATGTCAGATGCCATTTTGTCAGAGTGCCTCTTGGCTGCCATCTGCCACACAGCAACAAAATGCAATGGAATACTTGTGGGAAAATTCAGCTTCTACTGCCATACCACCAGTATCCACCTCCGACGTTATGAGCCAACAGAATAAAAGAGGAGTCAGTGGTTTTGAAGCAGCCCTCACAAAATATGCAACATTGTTAATAGATAAGTAACAAAGCATTTTAATTTTAAATATTTTTCTTAACACATTAAAAAAGAGAGTGAGGGAGGAATAAAACTCTAAAAACCTAAAACCAGTGGGATCTTTGACCTTGTTTTTTGTGAGACTACCACATCAGTCTTGTCTGATGGCAGTGTTTCAATTCTTACTGAGGTCTCAAGGTGTTCATCCAAGCTTTTTTTATGAAATTTTAAAAGGTTAGGTTTTTCAGTGGCCTAAACTGTGACCTAACATGACATTTTGTGTAACCACTGGGAGATTCAACTATTGGCTTCACTGGGAGAAGGGTAATTTAGAGGCTTTGAAAACACCATTTAGTTTGACTTTTTCGCAGCACATAGAAGATCTCTGGGAGAACTTAACGTCCCAGCTTTCTCCTTGCTTCTTTGTTCATTTAATATTTCATCTTTCAAGCATATTTGTGCTCTATTCACCTCGCTTTAGTGCAAACTAAAATTCATTAAGTGCCAACATCAGATTTGTTTTAAAAAGCTTTAGTTAAGTACAGCTGAAGCAACAGTCTGTATAATCAGTTGGTACGTGGCTGTATTGTCTGCCTCATAAACAGCAATCTCTGTAGTCTGCCAACTTTATTTTCTGTATTCCAGCCTCAAAACTAGTTGAATAAGGATTTCAAGTGATGATTAAAAAACACTGATAAAATAAAAAGCAGCAATAAAAAAAAATGAAATACTATTCAGAAACTCCATCTGTTGGGACCAATGCAATGGTGTTGTTTTGTTTTTTTGTTTGTTTGTTTGTTGTTTTTTTTTTTTCTTGTAATGAATGTGTATGGGAACTGTTGAATTACGTCCTGATTCTCTGATTGACCACCTGAGGAGAGCACTGAGTCAGCCGTGGGAGCACAGGTGAAGACAATTGAGCTGTGTGACTGGAAGGGGTGGAGCCTGGCTGCACCTCTCCTAGACCCCATTTAAGGGCTGACTGCCACTGGAGAAAGGTTTTTTCCTGGAGATTCCCTCTTGGAGTTTTTCTTGCAAGCCTACAACACTGGTGAGTATTTTCCATTTATTTCTGATTGCTCTTTCAACTGTGATAATCTTTCCTGCTATGTGCTCTGTAAAAGGCCAGTCTGACTTCTCTGTATACTTGTTGTTTATACAGGATGGTAAAATGCTTGTGGTTAAGATCAGACAACTGAGCTTGTTTATCCCTAAAGTAAATCCTGGAAAGCTCTGCACTGCTCTTTTCCAAAGTAAGGAGATCATAATATGGTTTTAAAAAAATAAAAAGTAAAAAAATTGAGTGGCCTAAATTTATATGTTCCAGAGGTAATAGAGTTAAAACAGGAAAAAAAAACAGACCACATCAGGAAGTCACACTGACATTTCAAATGCTCACTGCTGCAATGAATGGCAGGTTTGCTTGTCTTTTAAAAAGAAATTACTTCTCAAAGGCAAAAATGGCTGTGATATTTAAGTTAAAATTAGTCAGTTAATGAATCTTAAATATGATTTGAGATCATGAGTTTTAGCAGTGATGTAACTGATTAGAATTCCATACCAAAGTATTATTTGGGCTGTGCTTAGTGGACATTAAGGTATTTCTTAGCTAAGCTGCAGTCATTTAGGTCTTTAGTTTATTTCCAAAGTACAACAGTGTAGGATATTTTTATGGACTGAATTTGTTGGATTTTACAGAAAGCAAACATGGGCTTCTAAACAGCGCTAGCAGCAAGGTAGCTTGGTAGGTTGTCTCTTCTTGAGACTAATTGTCCGAGGGCATCTTATGAGGTCCCTCCGTATTTGTTCACCCAGCTTTGTTCTCCAGGCTTTACTTGGCCTACTCCCAAATGAAATCTCAAACTTTGAGAACTGCATGATCAATTATTTAATTGCTTGCAGAGAGAAATCTAGAAGTATTTCTTATGCAGTTATTGTCTCTGATTCAACAGCTGCTCCAGTTTATAAGGTATCTGTACTTTCTGACTATTTATTTTGCTTTTTTTTTCCCTTCATTTATACAGTGGTAGCTATTTACTGCTGTGCATCACAGGATACAAGCCAGTTACTGCACATTGAGCAGATATAGGTAATCATCATTTTGGTAGTCATCCTTGAACATGTTTTTGAGTGTTGTAAATGTTTTCTCCAAGTGCTACAAAAGCTTTTTCTTTTTAAGCTACCTTACAGTACTGTAAGGTTTCTATTTTCAGTGAATTTGATAGCCTGATGTGTTTGAATAACTCCAGATTGATAACTTGTTTACTAAACTTGTTTCAGTTTTTATCTTCAAGGGTTGCCTATAGTGCTTACTGATATATCTCATGTAGATGAATATAGCGGGTTGATTTTTGGCCATTAACTCAGTTCCTACCCCAATGATCACCCACTCCCACACTAAGCCAGACTGGGAAGAAAATAGGAAGAGCAAAAGCAAGTTAAAAAAAAATAAAAATAAAATAAAATAGACATGGGCTGAGGTAAAGATAGTTTAATAACTGAAGGAAAGAGACAAATAGTGATGGAAAAGCAATCACTTACCACTAGCCACAATCAGACTGATGCCCAGTCAGTCTCCAAACAACAGTTACTTTAAGAAGAAAGCCATTTTTTGTTGCTGCCTGTGACATTATTCACCATGGTGTAACCCTCTGGTCATTTCAGGTCAGCTGCCCCAGCTCTCTACCCTCCCAAGCTCTTGCCTGTCCCTGGCCCACTCATCAGGGTACAGAGAAGCAGAGAGAGCTTCAGTGTATCAGCAACAGCCTAAGCACTTGCCTGTTAGCAACGCTGACTAAATCACAAATGCAAAACAAATCACCATACAGTCTGCTGTGGAGGAAATTAACTCCCTCCCAGTCATACTCCATATATCAAACTTGGTCTGAAGTAGGTGGGTCATATACTGCTGAGCATGTGATGATGGCAGCATAAATAGCCTCCTCCCTTGGCCTGTGCAAGTCCCCAAGAGCTAAGAAGGGTTGCATTAATGGTGAAAGATTTTCCTCAGTAGTTACTAGTAGGTACTAGTAGTTTTTCTGTTTGGCTAGCATTCTGTTTTTTGGTTTTTTTTGTGTGTGTGTTTGTTTTTTAAAG
Source organism: Excalfactoria chinensis (assembly GCF_039878825.1). NCBI lineage: Eukaryota > Metazoa > Chordata > Aves > Galliformes > Phasianidae > Excalfactoria > Excalfactoria chinensis. The sequence goes on along the minus strand of NC_092827.1, from coordinate 62,643,932 downwards.
ATGTAGCATCTTCTGCATCTTTTTGCCTTGAAATTGACTAATAGTTGAAATTGACTAAAGTTGAAATTGACTAATATTGAGAAGCTTCTGCAGGAGGGTTGATAGACAGCTCCACAGACAAACAGTGTCAGACAGCAAAGAAAGTAGGAATAAACAAATATATATATATTTACATTAAATTCTCACCATGCTACTGGGGAATGGAGTAGAGTCAGAGAGGTGAAGCAAGGAAGCTGAACAGCTTCATTTTATCATTAAATGATGGGTTCATTAAATGATGGGTACATAATCATTAAATATCTAGTCTTCAGTTCTAATGCCCTCATTGAATTGAAACCAGAAGTTCCCTATTAACGTAGGGGAAGAATTGTATATATTTGGGTAGACAGCTGTGATAAATTGATTTATTTATGCCCATTCTCTCTTTTTGGTCTATGTAGGAAGCATGAAGCTTGTTGGATTCCAAGCCAAAACCTAAGCTTTGTCCTGTGAAGTTAAGGGACGTTGTTTCTACTAACCTGTGGGGAAAATGAGGCTGGCATTAATTAAAATATTCAAAACACATCAGTGATGAAAATTGCAGAAATTATCTGATTCATTTTCACCAAATGTTCCCTGTGTGTCTCTTGACTACTGATGAAGTTTGGAGCAAGCAAACTCTTAACTCAGGTATCTCAGTTAAATATCTTGCACTGGTGGAATTACGTCAGCTGCAAACAGCTTGCTTTCTGCTACAATTTAAAGATCACTCGGGCACAGGCAACACAATTCCCTAATCACTAGGGAGGACATTTGTCACAGGTGATTGCAGTCAGACTTATTTCTGTTGCAGCAGCTTTGGTGATAAATGGATCATTGGACTAGCCTTCTCACTTCAAGCAGCTTCTGAGCATTTAATGCACCAGGGGGGAAAGATGAGAGGAGGAAAGAAATGAAGGGAGTTTCAATGATCTTTGCTCTGCCAGATTCCAGCTCAGACCCTATGTATTGTTAAGGAAGCAATAGAGAGGGTTTTTCCAGAGGTGATTCTAATGGCTGTTTATCAGTAGGTGACAGTATTTGAAATAATGCCACACATTTATAATCACATTCTTATATTTTCCCATTTAGTTTGTCTCATGGGGATTCTTATACCTTTTCTTTTTCCTGACTGAGGTTATATACAGTAATGTCTGGTAGAATATAAACTGTATTGCTAAATAATAATTTTAATATATATAAATGGGGCACATTTTAAAAGAGGTTTTTTTTTGCTCTTTATTGCAGGATTTAAAAATGCTGAAGTTGAAATGAGGTGTTGTCTTTGCCATTTATGCATTTTGTAACTTTTTCTCCCAGTGTTACCACTTAGCAGTAGCTAAATAAATGGTGTTCTAGATACCTTCTTAATATTCTACTCAGTGTATCCCACATTTAGGAGATAATGACATATGTGCTATATACTTCTTGGAACACATACTGATCTGTAACATTTATAGAGTTTTCACTTTTTTTTTTCTGCAGGAATAATAATAAAAAAAAATCTCTCCAACTCTTTTAACAGGTTTTTTCATAATAAAAATGAAATTCTTCATGGTCATAATTTGAAAGCCTATGTAATGTGGGTTTCAAAAACACACATAACACTTCAGCAAACTGCTTAGTGGAAAACCCAGAAGCAAATGTTAGCACCACCAAGCAAGTGCCCTTAAGGCATCCTCTCTGTAAAAAGCAGTGCCTTGTCAGACACCATTTCTCCAAAATATGTTCTAATGTTTCTGGAAACTCTAAGAATTTAATATTAGCTGAGAAAACATAATATTAAATCTTCCCATCTAGCTCTAAAGCCTTTGCAGTTCATTCATGTCCTGCTCCAGTAAGAAGGCAAAGGAGCATTTTGGTTTTATTTTGAATGTAAAGGCTTTATGCCATCTTCACTTCCTAATTACAGACACTGTGAGTTTTTGTCACAGCTGCTCATGGTAACAATAGTACCAAATAAAAGCCTACTGATCTACCACCAACATTTTGATCAGGACTTACTCAAAAGTAGCCTTTACATTGATTACAAAGTAGGAAAATGAAATTTGAAAGCTAAAATTTTGTATGCAATTGGAAGAGTTTTGCTGTGATGGGAGTTGTTAGGGTTGCTTTAGCCTTTAAAGTTTACTGTCTCTTACATGCTGACTCTATGGTTTTTGTTAATAGTTATCATAGCTATTTATATATAAATGACAGTTTTCATCCTGTACACACAAACAGCTGCATTATCAAATGTCCTGCTCTGTAGCACAGAGGAAGTTGTTAAGCAGGACAATATCACAATTTCATCCTCCTTCTTTTTTCTGCTTTTTAGGTTACCTTTGTACGTGTCAGTCTCTGCCAGTCAAGAGTGCCACACATTATCACTGAAAGAGGCTGTGTATGAGGATATATGGGGCTAGAAGTTGTATGTAAGGTAATGGCAGAACTACATATCTGAAATCTGGATTTAATGAGACATCCTTCTCTAGCTGACAATCCAGATTTCTTATTCGAATTTGTTACTAAGTTCAGTTATATTTCTATATATTTTTCTATATTTACCTGGGCACTAGGAAAGTCAGTACCATTAAAAATGCCTGTGAGGGTTTAAACATTCCGTTGGTGTTGGGGGGTGGGGGAGCCAGCTTTGAATAATGTCTCAGTAAGTGAGGCCTGCTTCTTCTGTGCTTTGAAAAAGGGAAGGGGCAAGCCATAGAAACTAAAACCAGTGGGACATATAGGTAATATGAGTAACCTGTATAACGTATGAGAAGGCAATAAGTTTGCTCAGGCTTCTTTCATTCTGTCATTTCCACCTTTGACGTTGTAGCATACCTTTTGCTGTTGGTATGCATAGCATACAAATGCAAACTGAAGCAGTGCATCAAAGCATTTGCTAGCTCTGGGAAGTGCTTCATCTCATGCTGTATCAACAGCTTGCTACTCAGTCATTTCAAGATCTGTCACATGTCTTTGTACTGCTGTCTCTTTAGGAGGACTAAGTGCAGGGAAGGGAAAGCAGTCACTGTGCCTCTATTACCTCTCTGCACAGATCTGGTTGCAGTGGAGACCTTAGCAAATGTCCTTTAAAGAACTCTGCTGATGTGGCTGAAGACATAGCCATGGCTGTCCTTGTGCCTTGCCCTTCTTTTGTGACTCATCTCATCCCCACAAGCAGTTAGCAGTGAACAGTTAGCCTTTGGAAGTGACTTTGTTGAAAGTTTGGGCTGTGCTTTGGCACGGTTAAGACACAAGCATATGTTGTTCCTGCCTCCCCTTTAGGATCCATAACCCCAAGAAGAAAGAAGGGACAGCCAGGAGACCAGTAATACCTGAAAATACCTCTGCAATGTTTGCTGGAGTCTGACTGATAAGAAGTCCCTTAACTATCTTGGTATAGTTGAAAGGCCATGGACTCCTGTAGCATAAATTAGTACCCAGTGCTGTGGAAATCCATGAATCTATGCCAGGTTTACATCAACTAACTCACTCTAAAACTGTTCATAGTTCATGCCCTGGTAAATATTTAGACAGCAGAAGGCAAGGTTCCCTATACTCTGCACTGATCAGATGCATGTCAGGACAGGGTGTATATTTCCCTCTATGGAGCTGCAGGTCCATCCCCGCCTGCCCTCACATTACCTCCAAACAGAGCACCCACAGCCTTCCCAATGTGATTTGCAGTCAGTCCCTCAATGAGCTGAACACAACATTAGGGGAATTCAGCTCTTGCCTAATTAAGACGACACAATCAACTGATCCACAAGCATTTAAGGATCTTCTTAACTCTATTTTTGTGAGCTTGTTTGCCAGACACTGTAGCATGAAGTGATCATTAGTGCTGATATTTGGAGTCAGAGAAGTTTTTCTCTTATTGTATTTTCTTCCCTTGTGAGTATTTGTTCTGTTAACCTGTTCCCTCTGCCATTAGTGTGCCAGCTCCCCTTTGCTGCTAACATCCAGTATAAAGTAATTTGCTCTAAATCACTTTAAAAGTATGGATGGCCATGCTTCCAAAAATACATTCTAAACACGTATCTGTTTGCTTTCATTTCTTAATTCATACAGGTCTTTCAGATTCTTAAACACATCTATAATAAAATAATGCTTACAAAATTAAATAACTTGTTACCCAAGCGTATCAATGGTTGCCTCCATTTAGCTGTGGAGTATTATTAGTGATATTTTAGCAGGTCCTACAAAGTCTCATTGTGCTTCATATCTTTCAGAGTTATGAAAAAGAATACTGTGATGTTCAATGCATCAACCCAGATGGCTAGTCCTTCCTCCCTTCTCTTCCTGTAGTGTAGTAAGAGCAACAGTCTGGAGCAAGTTGCTCTTGTTGGTGTATCAGATTCTACGAGCTTATGTTCCACTAAGAGAACTGGAGCTTGATGGCAAAATGCTATGGAGGGCATTGCACTCCTCCAGCTCAGATAGACTGATTCAGTGCATGGCCTAGGAATCTTGTTTGGTTGCTGGATGAAGTATTCCACTCAAGGCAGAAGACTTACAGATGGTTTGTACAAACCTTACTTGTTTTTCCACATGATGGAGGGTCCTGCTCAGGCAGGTTACTGCTATTTGAAATGCAGTGTGTCTTGGCAAGTGAATGGGACTAGCTAGACGTATCTTCATAGCAGCTTTCTTAATTTCAAGAAGACCTTAGAAAAGTGCCTTTGGCACAACTCAGTGCAGGAGCTAGGGTCCGGCAGGGGCTGGTTGATCATTGGCAATGCAGAAGGTTTATTTTCTGAGTTCATTTCTTTGCCTAAGAATGGTATTTGAATTAAGACAGGAAAAAAGAGAGGGCGGGGGGGGGGGGGAGGGAAGAAAAAAGCATTTCCTACCTACTATGTAGAATGATTTTCTTCCAGAATAGGCTTTTTTTCAATCATTTTATTTATTCATTTTTGTTATGGGAATACAGTAGCCAGTGTAGGTCTTTTAATGATGCTAGTGTAAGATATAGATTTTTCAGCTTTGAATATTGGAATGCCTTTATTTGGCCTGAAATTAAGGCTTTTTTTTTTTTTTTTTTTTTCCTTGATATTTCCCTCATTGAGAAAAAGAGATGGCAAAAGAAGGCTAGAGGACAGAAGAGGACATTTTCAGTGTATAAACAAACTCAGACTACCCTGTCACTGTTGTCTCAAATGCTTCAACCCATTGTGGATGGCAAGAGAATGCAAAGCTTTGGGAGTCAGCTGCAGCCATCTGTCTCCAAGAAGCAGCTGGTGGTGAGATGCTGATATTAATGAAATGGGGTTGCTCAGTGCTGTTGATTTACTGCAGTTAGTGTACCTAATTCTGACTTATGCTAGCATTAAGGCTACTGTGCCTTGAAGGCAGCTCATAGAGATTGCTGATAGTGATTGTAAGACTTATGACACAAGCGGTTCAAAAAACGGTGTGAAAAGCAGTAAATTTAGTGTGTTTATGTTGAATGTTTTGTGCTTGAATTGCCAAGTGACAGACCCCAGAGCTTAGAGTTTCTTGGACTCGTGATTCTTAGTCATCCAGCTGTTAGTGAGTAGGAAATGACATTAGCTGTGTTATTCAGATTGGAAAAGAAAACATGACACAGTGGGGTTTCTAGGATTAATAACATTGCTAGCATGGAATTGAGAATATGAATAAGCCTGTGGCAAATCACTCTGAAAACTGTTGTGTTACACCTGTTGCTGTGTCAAAGGGCTGGGTCTGAACTGGCACTTCCAGGCCATAGGCTTATCAGGCTGTATGTGTACAAGACTTTTGCTAACATTTGGTGACAAGAGCTCACAAATACCTGAACTTTGTGATAAATGACACTGACAATAGGACTATATTGAGGATTCTCTGCAGAGCAAGAAGTGTCACTTAATAGCAGTTTGAGTTCCTTTGGCCCAATCAATTTTGAATACATCAAACAACAACAACAAAAAAATCTGACATAGTCAGCTTTGGTACTTCTGTATTTCCTTCTGCATTTCTATAAAACCACATTGTTGCAGTCTGTATTTCCCATAAAACAGTTCATTCTGTGCACCATATATAATAGTTTCAGGAAGGGATTATCTAAACCTGTCAGATAGATGTCACAACCACATAAGGCCCTGAATACTTGAGTCTCATCTGTAAAGCAGACAGTCTTCTCACGGGATATGACATAGTAACTGTTCCAAGGTACATCCTTAGTACTGGTACCAGCCAAGAGACAGGCTGTGTTAAGTGACCATCTTCAGGAGGCTCTCCCCAACCTCCCCCCCCCCCCCCCCGGGCTGACTAGGAGAATTTCCCAGCTTCTGGCTGAGACTTTTGGGCACTTAGCCATCAGGTCACTTAGCATAGCTTCCTACTGGACAGGTATTTGGAGCCAGCCCTTTGCCTCAGGCCTGAGGAATGTAGCAAATGGTGACAAGGGACCCAGCTGCCTCAGGCAATGCAATGCTCAGGGAATGTGAGGATTGGTTTGAGGACAGCCTGCCAATGGTTTTTAAGAGGTTGCTAATTACTATCAATTGCAGTATTTTTTCCAGAGGAAGTGGATTGCAATTTCAAATTCACAATTTCAATTTCATGTAAACCACAAAGGAATCATCGGAATAAGCAGTCATTAATTCACCACTCTCCTGTGCTGGATTCAGCCTGCTGATCAGCTTCACACCCAGTTGTCATACCCCAAGCTTTCCAGAGGATCAAAGAACAGGGGGGAGGAAGATCCAGTAGGGTGGCTTGTGCTATGAATCAAAGTCAGAACAGCTGCGTTTAGTGCATGTGGAGAATGGTGGCCCTTATCCTGCAGCACTGTGGGGCTGTAGCTGTGGCCATGCTGAGACAGACAAAATTCAGCAGCTGGAGGCCAAAGCAAGCCCTTGTGCAAATAGCCTGGCTTTCCGTGTCTTGCAGTGGTTGTGGCTGTGCCACTGCGCCTTGGCTTGTAGTGTGCAATCACTTGTTTTGCACCTACGCAAAGACATCCCTGCATTACATGGCCTTCATACATCCCTAGCAAGTCATTTTAAGCTTTGCCCCGTGCAGGCTGCAGGCCAGCAGAGTACAGTATGGAGATGGAACCAAGTGCATAAAATTTTACAGTTAAGGATTCAAAGGTAAATAATTAGTAGATGGCAGCAAAGTAATCAGCGAATCTTAACATCACACTTCCAGCCATGTCTTTACAACCTGTCTTATTGAGGTGTCTTAAATACCCTTAACACTGCAAGGCTTGTGCTCCTGAAAATTACTCTGTGCTTTTTCTCACCTGTTCAGCCTGATGGTCCTTTCAGGGGCTTATTTAGTCAGAATATCTTGCTCCCTCTTGCCAAGCGATGATCTGATGTCTTACTATGATTTCCAGTTATTTTATGTAAAACTTATTTTATTATTATTTTTAATAAGGTTTTCATTCTCACCTGAGCATTCTATATTCAGGAACTATTTCTCTTTTCTTGATAACTCAGGATTTTTCTGGATACTGCATCTTTATACAGAAGGCAGGATCTGTGTCCATGTTCACTGAAATCAATGAAATGCCACCAAGAGCAAGATAAGGAAAGATAGTAAAAAACAGAGGGCTGAGGGGGTCGAGGCAGGATACCTGTCTCCTGCTGTGACACCACAAACGTATAGGTTTCCTAGACCACAGTTTTAGAGGAGTAGAATGATTAACTGGGGGAAAATAGAGGAAAAATAATGCCCCTTATGTTTTCCATACGAAACACACATTTGCCGTATTTGGGGAGAGTAAGGCAGTCTAATTATATAGTGTACCGTATTGTTTTCAAAGATATTACAGGCAGCCTGAAACAAAATCAATACATAACCTTTTCTGAATCTTTCATCCCCTTTTCTCTGACCCTAAGCTTTTAGTGCTGTTTGTCTCTGCATTCCATGTTACCATTTCTTACACAATCTGCTTCTGCAATTTGGTATCAAAGATCTTGTCCCCTCTTTATTTCATTCTTTAATGTGCATAGTAGACATTTACAAGAACTGTAAGCATTCAGCTTTCACCCAATTAGCTTTTAGCTAATGCCTTTTTATATAAAAGTCTCCTCAACCGCTGCCTCAATTTAAGAAAGAAATCAACAAAACTGCATATCAGTTATCTCCGTTTTTGAGGGGTCAGCTTCTCTCCTGCTAAGTCCCTTTCTTTATAAGGTGCACCACTAAAGGTAACCCTCAAGCCCTCGATAGTCATACTTCCCAGAATGCCTCTAAAGCATGAGGGTTCTATGAATAATTATTGAGATTCATTGAAATATAAATAATAAAAAATAAAAATAAAATAATAAAAAATATAATAAAATAATTAATAAAAAATAATAAAAATAAAATATAATAATAATAAAGAATAAAATTTGATGCAGATCAATTCTTCAAATACATCAGACTGCACAGAAATACATTATATCCATACCCAACAAATTATATCCACATCCATCCAGCGGAGGGCCACAAAGATGGTGAAGGGCCTGGACCATCTCCCCTACGAGGAGAGACTTAGGGAACTGTGTCTGTTTAGCCTTGAGAAAAGAAGGCTGAGAGGGGACTTGATCCAGGTTTATAAATACCTGAGGTGTGGGAGCTATAGTGGCGAGGCTGGTCTCTTTTCAGTAGTGCGTGGGGACAGGACTAGGGGCAACGGGCTGAAACTTCAGCATAGGAAGTTCCGCACGAATGTGCGCAAGAACTTCTTTACGGTGAGGGTGACGGAGCACTGGAACAGGCTGCCCAGGGAGGTGGTGGAGTCTCCTTCTCTGGAGATATTCAAGACCCGCCTGGACGCCTACCTGTGCGACGTGGTGTAGGGAGCCTGCTTTGGCAGGGGGGTTGGACTCGATGATCTCTAGAGGTCCCTTCCAACCCCTATAATTCTGTGATTCTGTGATCTGTGTGAAGAGTGTTGCACAGTGGATATTTCCTGCCACCTAACCAGGGTTTAACCCACTATTTGGGAAGCAGACAGCTTCTTGACAGTCCCTTAAGATATGGCAGCCTTTAAGAAGTAGCGCATAAGGGAACACTGGACAGAGACTGCTACTGCTGAGGCAAAGGTTGGATCCTGCCTTTTATCTTCAGCACAGAAAATGTGGTGCAGAATTGGTGAGAGGTGTGTGCGAGCATCATGTCCTTCAGTGAGCAACACGTAAGGATGAGTATTTTGCCTGCCACTTGTTAAAAGATTGTTTTTTTAATGACCTCTCCACTTCTGTGTAGTTGAATGACAATGAGATAATCAAATGCTAGCTTCAGTGTAAATTTGGCAAGGGATCTAGAAATGCTCCCTGGCAGAATGAAGATGAATGCTTTAAGCATGGCTTACAGCTGCTGTCTTTTATGGGCAGAGTGAGCATGCAGCCATCCACAGGGAGAGGATGCTTCTACAGAATTCATTACAAGAGAGATCAAGCAGTATACGATTATTGCAGTGATTGTCCTTACCGGTAAGTCTGCAGAAGTTCCAAGTAGCAGGCTCACCAAGCCTATCTCAACTCACTACTGAAATAATACTGAAATTTCCTTTCCTGGGTGAGCCAAAAAAGGATGTCTGTGTGGATTTGTTTCTGACTGCTAAAGTCTGCATAGCTATATATTCAGATCAGGTACTGCCCTTGAAAACCTGGAGAACAGCCAGTGTGTCTCTTCCCTGGTAAACTCAATGTAAACAGAGTTGGGCATAAGCAGCATTTGTTTTTACAGGGTCAGAACTTCTCTGGCTTCCAAGCTGTTCAGACCAAGTTTTTTCTCTACACAGTTTCTGCTTCTGGAAGAGTGATGGTTTCCCAAGTACCAGCTAAACAGCACTTAATTTGCAGCTGCAAAGAGATCTTGCCCCAAAGATCTTCGAGGAATTTCACCCCAAGATGCATACCCATGGCCATGACAGATACTGGTATATTTCTGTTTCCAAGGTCCTGTTAAAGCCCTTATGTTTTTAGTAGCTTAGCCCCTTTTGTGCATGTAGTTTTGTAGGCTGTGTCTGATAAATGGCAGCTCAGGCATTTGTACGTACAGATAATCTAAATCTAGTCACCTGAGCCAACAATTGTGGGACCAAGGTGGTACGCAATGATGTCTTCATTGAATATTATCTGTGATATAGCGTATTACATCTGTGTTAAAAGAGAAACAACAGCCTTTCCTTATAGGTAGGTTCATACTGGGCTCTTAGATCAGACATGGAAATTCTTGCACTTGTGTAAGGAATGCCTATTTTGTGGATGTCAGTATTTGGGAATAAATTGAGTGCAGTTCTGCAGTCATTTTAAAACTTCCTTCTGATGTGATCTTTGGAAATTCTTAGAGGGATGGTACTGGAAATAAATGACTGAGTCCTTTTTTTCCATAACTTTGCATGGCTTTAATCTTTCCATATGTAGAGGGCTGGGTTAGACTGTCAGGAGCTGAAATTACTGCACTTCACACAGCTCTATTTCTGCATATTCAATTACAGAAGGAATGTTTTCGAAAACCAACTGTGGACCCGAGGTTTAGTTTTAACAGGATATTTCCATGTATGGGTACTGTATAGCTTCTGTGTAAGGAAGCGGTTATTTTTTTTCTGTGAAGAAAGTGGAACCACTATATAGCTGATGTAGAAAAACCTGCCCAATAGAGATAGTTACTTGGGCCAAAAGAGTGTGATTTTCACTGCCATCCCACACTAGCATATTTAAACCAATAACACCTGCGTGTGCATTACCTTTCATTTTTGTTCTCCAGCAGCTAACGTTTATTGGCTGCTGTACACTTTTTTTCATCTGGTTTCATAAATAGAAAAATATGAAACTGTGGCATATGTATTAATCATAGCCAAGACTCTCGTACTTGTTTGTTGATTTTAATGAAGCCCCCAAAAAGAAGCAGAGATCTCAGATACAATTAATTTCCCACAGATTTCATAAAGACACATAAGTCAAGTACAGGACAGACTTCCTGTTATTGCCCCCACAGAGGGATAGCTGGCAGTACAATCTTTATTACATTCAGCCTACACAGAAGAGGAACATTATGTGAATGCTTTAAATGAGGGAAATGTGTCATCTATAATACATATCTTATTAGACATCAGAGAATGTAACCATAAGACACACAGCAGTAGCAAACTGGGCTTTCTTAGCCCAGCTGCTCACAGTGGTGCATCATCATATATTCCTATACAGTATATACCCCATCAATCTAGCAGCATCAATACTATGCGTGCTGCTTCTATCACTAGGCTGCCATAGTTAGAATTGCAGAGCTTCCAAGAATAGACAAGCTCTTAACTAAATCAAAGTTCTGAAATCAGATTCTTAAAGCACTTAAAAGTGTCAATAGGGCTGGGGTCTGTCTGTTAGAACAAGCAAGCAATTTTGCTTCTGTTGTGTGATACCTGGATCCCTTCCTGATCTGAGTGCACATCTAACTCAGCAGAAGGTTTTTGTTGGTTTTTGATTTGCTTGTTTGCTTGCTGTTTCTTGCAGAAAAAAATCACGGAAAGGTACCCATTTTAAGCACAGTGAGAAACAGCCCTGGTGCTGCAGCAGAGTCATCACCTGGTATAAGTTCCTGACTCAACTACAGAGTCTTGCCCAATGCAAACAAGCTATTTATGTGCCCACAAACAAGAAGAAAAAAACTTCATTGAAAGTGCAAATTCAAGTACTCAGAAGGAAATGCCAAAACTAAGACCTGAAGATACTCAATTTAGCAGTCCTTGGCTGTATGTTGGGGTTTTTAATTAGCCATACACATCTTAACCTACTCACTGCTGTGGAGGTTAGAGCTTGAAGAAAGTTCATCTGATTCCTTTCTATCATCCATGTTGATAACACTTAAAAAATACACAGTGAGGACCTGACAAACCTTGCTCCTAATTATAGAAGCATTTTTGCTATGGGCTTTTCAGTTTCAGTCATTACCATGGAATCTAACAGCTTTCTAAGATTAGCATGCTTACTTTTCAAAGTCCAGTTGAAATAAAAGTGTTGCATTATTCCCATTTTCCTGGTTAGATTTTTGATAAAAAAACACGTTCTGTCAAATTGAGGATTTCTTTCCCCACTGTAGATTTTTCTCAAGTGTAAAGCATCCACAAATTGTTATGTTAAACTGCAGCTTAATAAGAACGAAAACAAGCCAGATTTTTATTATAATTTCTCTGAAAATGAGGAATGTAACAATTATCAGCTGCAGAGATTCTGTTCTCAGAGCCAGATCAGAAAAGATATATGAGTGCTACCACACTTAGTACTAGATGTACTACTATGCTTAGTACTAGATTTCTGAATACTTGGCTCATGAAAAAATATCAAGACACTGAAGGAGATGCCTTCAACTAAGACACAGGAAGTCTGTATGTGTAGCACACAAAGCTGCTTAAAATAGCTGTTAGGGGATGCTTAGGTAGCAGCTGAGTTACAGACTACCTCACTTAGGGATTACAATCTCATCTCCCTACCTAGAAGTGTCCCTTTCTAAGACGTGTATCAGCCTTTTAAAGTATGGCTGTGAAAATACCCTTTACTAATCTTCAGTAGTTAGCCCATGACTAGCCTGAGTATATTAGTGAGCTGGATTCAGCACTTCCATGAGTGAATAGCACAGATATGCTAAATCTTGGCCTCACCAGGAAGAATCTTACAGGTCACCATCATGCTCAGATCAGCCTCACCTGAGACCTCCACTCACATGCTCTGCCTTCAGAAATTAGCTCCATTTAAGTTCAGGTCTGGACATTAAGCTTCTACATGAGCTATGTAGGAGGTGGATGTGCTGTCAAGTTCTGCCTCTGGCCTTGTTTCCTGGCTGAACCCATGTTGCAGCCTTGACTCTATCTCTGACCCCATCTCCTAGGTAGACTGAACAAACTCTGCACCACTTACTGCTTCATCTTCAAGGGATCATCGGCAGACCCTGCTCTGTGCTCTGGATAACAGCTATTGCTGGTGCTGCGGTCAGCTCTCTGATCCAGACTTAGACTTGTCCTCCTTTGTGCAGCTGCCTTGCCCTTTCTGCTCTCCGATAGATACAACATCTTGCTGTTCCCACGTGGGGCTTTTCAGATGGGATGCTTCCCTGTAACTCGGTACTGAATGTGCTCCTGGAACTAGCTAGGAAGTCTTGCTTATATCCTGCGTGGCTGCTATGGACCAGGATCGTGCCAGAGCGCTCCAGCCCCAGTGTAACTGCACGACCTGCGGAGCTGACGATGCCGCCGACGATGACACGTCATCCCCAGCACGATCACCTTCTGATACTCTGGGTGTTTAACAGACTCGGGCGGTTACTTGCTGTTTCCTATTCAGGAAGCCACTTGTGACACCACAGCCAAAGCCGGGTAGCAAACGTTTGCGCTCCCACAGGCGGCGATCACAGCGCGTCAGGATACCCGCTGCTCGCTTGCATGGCTGCCACCTGCATCTCATGTTGTCCAGGCGGAGCAGCCGCTATTTTATTCCCCAGTTTCTCCCTCAAGCGGCAGAAGCACACAGGTGCCCTTCACCCCGCAAGCCCGTCCTCAGAGGGCCTGCGTGCCGCCACAGCCCATCTCTACCCCATTTCCATCCCTGCCGGGGCTCAGCCCAGCTCTCTCAGGGGTCGGGGCAACCCGGCTTTCCGTTCTTAGAGCCGTCCCAAAGCGGACGCCCCTGAGGTGGGGGGAGAGGTCTCCCCCCCCGGGTCGGGGAGGAAGTGACATGGCGGCGGGGAGGGAAGGCGAGGGGGCCAGGGAGCCGCCCGGCGGGTGGAGCCAGGCAGCCCCGCCCGAGCCGGCCGCCTCCCGGCGCGTGCAAACTAGTGGCAGTTGGCGAGCCGCGGCTCGGCGCGGTGCCGCCCGTTCCCGGCGCCTCAGCGCGCGCCCATGCCCAGGCTCGGCGGCGCCAGGTACGTGCTCTTCCCCTGGCGGCCGGAGGGCTCCTCAGGTGCGGGGCTGCGCCTCTCAAGCCGGCTGGCGCCCGGTTTGGAAACAAACAACAAAGAGCCATCTTCCCCAACCCATCAGCGCCGGGAGTCGGGCGGGTTGTGGGGGTGTGTGCGCGGGGTGAGGCCGGGCGCGGCGCGGCGGGAGGCGGGATGAGGGTTGCGGCCACGAGTTCCTCGGTTCATCCCCTACCCGCCGCCTCCGGGCCGGCTCTCACCCCGCCGCCGCCGGCCGCGCCGCGTCTGCCGCCGAGAATCTTCCGGCGCCTCGCGCCGCCCCGGGGTTTCCTTGGAAACGGGAGGAGAACGGCGGCCTCACCTCGGCGGGACGCTGCAGCCCGGCCGGGTGGTGGGGAGCGTCCCCTCTCCTCGATCTGTCTCGTCGTCCCCTGTCGGCGCGACGGGGTTGTCAGGGATACGGGAGGGGGTTGTGGTGGTGGTAGTGGTGGCGATGGGCGCGCAGCTCGGCTCGGCCGCGGTCACAGGTAGCGGGGCCGGTTGGTGTGAGCTGAGGCGTGGCGAGCGCCGGGGGACGGAGGACGGGAGCCCCTGCCTGGCAGCGCGATCGCCTGTGGAGCTTTGCTTTCCTTCCCGCTGCCGTCCTGCCTTCCTGTGGAGGCTTCGAGTGAGGGAAACAATGGCCACAGCCGGACTGAGGTGTTGTGGCTAATAACAGCAGGCGTGGGGGGAGCTCGGAGGAAGGGTTTTGAAGCTTAAGGTGAAGCCCTCTGTAATTTTCTTAGTGTGTGTGCTTTTAAGGCTCAAAAGAGAACAGAATAAACAATGTCGTGTGGAGGGTTTGGGTTGTTATTATCCGTTCCGAAGTTTTAACTGTTTCAGTACTACGTGTAAAGCTCTAGGAACAATGTGCATTACACAGGTGTTTGAGTGGGACAGCATAACCTTCCTGCTGCATGGAAACAGAAATCCTTCACAAATCGGAGGAGGATACAAGAAACTCCCTCTTGCTCCCCCCCATCTCCCAAAAAATCCCATGAGCAGTTCTGTGCAAACAGCCACGCACCCAGCCTAGGGAGTTGTATGGGCGCTCATAGCCTCAGCTGATGCTGATAATCACTTCTCCCTGAGAGTGAGTTGCAAGGAACTAAAAGCTGGCAGAGGAGGAAGCAGTAGGAGTGTGGAGCAGTGTAAGCTCAAGGCTGTGGCCTTCTTTCTTCACTACCTTCTCACATGGATATTAACAGTACTTTAAGCACAAGCTAGTTGACATATAATATGCCAGGACTACCTTTGCATAAATGCTGGCCACAGTGAGTTGATGTGCTGTAAATGTTTGTAGTCATTTACTGCCCAGCAACTTTCTCTAGCTGACATAATGCTGTGTTTTTCCAAATACATTCTGCTGTACTCTGGATGAAAATCCATTTATGTTCATTGTAGGTTTTTTTTATAAATTTATGCATAGTTTTGCTTTTTCCCTTTAATGATCTACATAACAATGCCTGAATAAGCTGTATCTAAAAATGAAATGGTAGCAGTGTGTTGTAGAAGAAAGAGGGCCGGCCAGAGCTCATGTGAAAGAATATATCTGAAAATATGCCTGCAATGAACAGAGGAGGCATTGTAAGCTGCTGGTGGGTAAAAGTTGCTCTTAAGCGAAGTTTGGTTGTATTATTGGTAAGCATTTAAATAACAGATGTTAGTACATGCTCCACAAGAAGCTGTAAGCATCATATCTTCTGAGTGGAGAAACTGCACAGAGGGGACAGTGCTGGCCCAGAGGCACAGAACAGGGAATAGCTCCAGGAGCAGCACCCTGACTGCAGTTCTTGAGACCCAGTAAATATTGGTTTGTGGGGCAGCTGTTTGCAGTAGGCCTTGCTCTGTCTGGCCAAAATTGGGAGGCAGTGAAACTGTTCAGCTTCTCAGGAAGGAGCTATGCTTTCTTGGGGTGAATGTTGTGCATCGTTTACAGCCTAACATACTTATCGCAACATAGAGAAGAAAGGCTGCCTTGAAGGTGATGGGTGAGAAGTGTATGGCTATACTCTGTCCCACTGAAAAGAGGTGGCTTATTGTCTTGCTCTGTGAACCTTGCTTTTATCGCTGAAAGATGAAGGCTGGAAAGAGAGCCCCTGGAAATCTTCCCAGCCTAGGCAGGTACTGTTATGACTCTGCTGGGGCGAGCAAATGTCATTCTTGCACGTGTGTCTGCAGCCCTTAGGACTTGTATTAGTAATTTTGGTCTTTAATTTTAAAAGGTCAAACGTCTGCTGCTTGATGTAGAGGAATATTTCCCTAACCAACTGCATCACCACTGCTGTTGCTTGTACATCCTGATAAGGGAGAAGAGGAACAAGAGAGCAGCAATTCATTTTGGTGCACTGTGCCCATCTTTTAGTTGGTGAAAGCTTCTTCAGATGTGGATCTCCTTAATTGGAGAGAAGTTTGTAGAGGGCAGCCGTCTCTCCAGGTGTGCTTGTTTAGTTCTATGGGATGCAGCGGGCTTGTCTGTAAGAAGGAAACATGATGAGAGCAGTACCTGTATGCTCACTTGATTTCAGCACTGCTGCTGATCCTGCCTTTTCTCGCCTGCTTCTGGTGAGGACTCACTTTCCCCAGTTATTCAGTTTCAGGGGCTTGGGGAAGTATATCCAGCAGTCCGTTGCTCGGTCACCATTCATATCTCGCTGTGGCTATTACCCTTATCACCTCTGACTAATGCTCCTGTGCTTCCCAGAAACTGCTGAATCATTTCATTTTCTTGCTTTTTTTTTTTTTTTTTTTTTCTCTTCCCCCCCCCCCCCCCCCCCCTTCCACCCACTTCCCCCCCTTACCTCCTCCAGTGCCTCAGAGTGGAGATGTGGTAGGGTCAAGGTGAGATCAGAAAAAGAGGAAATGGAAGTGAGTGAGAATAACTGTTCTGTGGCAAGGACAGCGATGCTGTAAAGTCTGCTCTTAGATAATACGAGGAAAGGGTAATGGCTGTAGTGGTTTTCCTGAAAGGGAGCACAAGGAGTGTTAGAGGCTGGATGGGGAGGGCCAACAGCTGTAGTTAACCCACAGCTGGGAGGTGCTGGGTTGCCATCCTGATAGTTGTCTGCTCTTTGTTTTGAACTTAATCTTCTTACTTCTACAATTCCACTTTCGCCTTCAGCTCTTCTGTCTGCTTTGTTAAACTCACAATGGCACGGTGTAACACAGAAGTCATTTTCTGTTGCTTGCAAGTGGGCTGACCTGGCTTGAGGTTTTTGCTGTAGCATAAATAACAGGAACAAGGAAAGGCAATTAACCAGTTCTAGGCTGGAAGGAAGTTGAGAGAGGATTTACTTGCCAGAAGTTTAGGAGCTGCAGGCAGCGACTCACATTGTTCTCTCATGTACATGTGTGATTGTTTACTGTATCTGCAAAATTTTGGACAAATATGTCAGAATATGGCATTATATGCTTTCTATTTGATCGACAAAACCAAATTTTGGTTGTATTTCTCCAGCAGGATCCAGGTGAATGGGAAAGCTTGCTTGTACAGATTCAGTTGGCAGATCGCACAATCTTTTCCTGGCTCTCAGAGAGTAAGGGGACATCTAACTGAAAACTTGGCTGTAGAGACAGGAAAAGAAAATGTTTGGGGGAAATCCACGTGTAGAAATTGCACGTTTTCACATGAGGACTACTGTGTGAAAATAAATAACATCCTACTTCTGCTCCTTTCTCCAGGCTCTTTCTTCACATATTGTTGTTTTTCTCTTATTTCTCAGAGTGCTGAGCAGCATGGTAATACTGTTAGTGCAGATGCTTCTTTGCACTTCTGGAAGTGCTCTGTGTAGCAGCCTGCTCTTGAAAATGACTTTGCCATGGGTGTTTTGTCAAGGGTTAACAGTGCTTTAGTTGATTTTATGGTTCTGTGGATGTGTTTAGACTGTGTTAAAGCTTGCACAGACATTTAGTATCTTTTCTTTGATCTAGTACTAGTGAAGATTACATTAAAAACAATTCAGTAACATCATTGTCACCAATTCAATAGGCACTAGGCAGCAGGGATACCACTGTCTTCCCACAACCAACAAATGTAAAACAGGCATCTAGAGGAGCAAAGTAATTGAAAGAGACCGTCCTTTCTTGTGATGGTGATGGACACAATTAGGATATAAATCAGCAGAAGGATGACTTGGAGTGTATGGATCCTAAATTCATTGAGCCTTCGTTGTGTTGCTGCCTAGTTTTCACATGGATATGTGTAATCCTCTGAGAGTGACCATAAGTACTGCATTTCTCCTGAGATGGGACAAAAGAGCTTCATTCTGAAATGGAGCCTTGTCCCTGGTCCCGTGTTCATTTGAAATTACCAGGACAAAGGCTCAAAGCCAGGCTTTTAAAAGGGTTTAGGCACCTGAAGTTGTGCAGAGAAAATCCAGGTAGGTATTGACATTCTTAATTTATTTCCTAGAAAGTTTGTAAAAATGCTACTGGATTCTTACCAGAACATTTAGGAACTGTTACATTTTGGCACACCTGCAAGTCGATGCAGGTCAACTAAATGCACCATCTCCAAATAAATCATTTTGCTGGAAGTCTAAGACGGCTTTGACTAGCTGTAACTTTAGGTACTGAGAATACACTGATTAATTATATGACACTTGGCAGTTTCTGGGGGATAATGTGCAACGAGCAAAGCTTGTTGAGAGATTTCTTCTGGCTTCAGCAGGATTTGAATGAGGACCAAAATGAAACTTCCCTTTATTATTGGATCTGATAAAGCCTGTGTCTGGGATAAAGGCTTTTATTCTCTGAAATTCTCAGATTAAATCCATCTGCTAGGGGGCTGATGATGGGGCAGGATGAGGAGGCTGGGTGAGTTCTGAGTTTACTATGTAGCAAAGCAGTTCTGAAGCATACCTCTTTGAAGCGGAGATGAGTGAAAATTGATGCAGAGGATGACCACTGAAGAACGGTAAAAAGCAGTTACCGTTATTTATTTGTTGTTTTGTTGTGTTGGGGTTTTTTTAACGTGGCATCTGAATGTCTGATTGCCTGGTGTGTGGCTGCAGCCGAGCCTTTTGCTGATGCTAGAATCTTTTTATCTTGGGAGGGGTACATGCCAAAAAAATCTCAGCTGTAAGACTGACATGTTTCTAAGTATTGGGTGTTACCTCTCTGAGGTAGAAGTTGCTTTTCTTGGAACAGTCCATCTCGACACTTCCCTGCTGCAGGCATGGAAAATACAATAAGAAAGTATTTTCCTGTGATTGGTATGGGTTACATCTTGTACAGACATCACCAGTTGTTGTGTGTGATTTTCATAAAGGAGAAATTCAGGTACTTCATACTCTTCAGTGTCATGTGCTAGCATAGAGCCAAATTAAATTAATACTTGGAGGCGAACAAAGATAAGTCCTGCTAAACAAAATATTTCCTTTTTTTTTTTTTTGTTTAGCATTCCTTCAGTATTCAAAGAGCATATTAATGAATACCCTTTCATATTAATTAAAGATATGCAAATAGATTAGCTGAAGGATCCAGTCCTTCAATATTAAAAAATGAAAAAAATCCAACCAACCTGACAGCTCACTGGATTTGTAACCAGGTGGATGGCACTTCTCATTTCCAGCACTGATAACTGTATCTTGTGATTTGTCCTGGAAGCTTTTGGGTACCCTCACAAGAGGTCTGCATTGTTCCCTCACAACCCTGCAAAGAGGAAGCATGGTGGGCACTGCCTGGCCTGTGGGCACTGCCTGGCCCGTGTGCCCTGGCAGCACCTGGGTCTGCAGAGGGGGGCAGAACTCTAGCTTTAAATGCTTGTTGGATACAGACAGTGACAGAGATCTGCATCAATTTGGTATGAAAGCTGTACGTTCTAGTTCGTGGCATAGCTCCATCTAAATTGCTGAATACTCAATTCCTGTTTCTTGAGGAACAAAAAAATGGAGGGAAAATAGAGGCCATTAGATGAGTACACACATCCTAGTTTGAGCAATCTGCATTTATACTTCTGATGCTATCTGTTGCTGCTGAAGATCCCAGGGGTGTTGGGTGCATCCTTTCCCTTACTGTTATGCATACCTGGCCTGTCAGCAGCTGCTGCAAGGGAAACTGGAGCACAGGCAAGAAGGCAAATAAAGGAGAATGGACTCTGGAAACCTGGCTAGTCATGGTTCTGGAGTTGGCTCTGCCATGTGACTGTCAAGCTTTGTGACAGCCTTGTGAGCTCCCGGTATCTAAGATAGGGATAGCAAGGTATATCTTATCAGGCCTGCTGAATGACCTAAGCTTTTTCTGGAGCCATCCGCTCCTCTGATATACAAAAATCTGTAGTGTTTTCTAATCCTATCAGTAAGGAATTTGATCTTCAATATGTACAAATGGAATTGCTCAGGCTCCAAGTCCACTGTGAGAGGATGCAAAACTTCTCTGCCTGCATAAAACAGTGTGTTAGTGGTATAGAAAGCTGTCTGCTGCTGACTTGAAGTTAAAGGTAATAATTTTGTGGTCTTAATTTCTGAATTACCTAACTAGGGATAAGAACTCAAGTATTAAATATTTAAAGCTTTAAACTAATGGTGTGACCTGTGTTTCATTGGTGCCTCACACCTAAAGCTGGTTTGGATGCAGGGTGAAGGATTTCATCTGTCAAGAGCATAGGCAGTTCCTGTACCTTGCTGTGATTTACAGCTCTTTGCAAAGACAGCAGCGATCAGTGTTTGGCAAGGAAAAAAACTGAGTCTTCATAGGAGAGGTCTCCCATGAATAGAGCTCCCAGCACTTCTTTCTTTTTTGTTTTTTTTTGTTAACTCTGGTTTTATGCCAGCTTTTATTTGTTGCCTCCAGTCCCCACCGTCCCACCTCTTTTCTTCTGGCTCTTCTAAAAAGCTTTTTTTTATAATAAGCATTGTAGAACTTGCTAGCTACTTTGTGTATTGGATCTATGCCCAACACACAGGTTGTGAAGTGTGCCCTTGACGCTGGGTAAATGCCATGATGCAATTGACAACATTCTGCTCTCCTGACCCTCCCATCTTCTTCATTTTTAATTTGTTAATTTTCTTTGGATGTGCACAATGGTATGGATCTGATCACTGAGGTATTTCCCCCAGACTGTGTGCTGAGGACTCATGTCTGTCCCTCAGATAGGAAATTGCTTCATGTGCCTCATACAGCTCCTGGAGTGTTCTGTGCAAATTCATTGATTAGCACAGAAGCATATGTACATGCATATATGTGTATATATATATATATATATATATATATAATATATTAATAGACATACTAGGTGTATATGCATAGTGTATATGAGAGAAGGATGAATTTGCTGCAGACATTCAGATCCTGTTCTTTGAGCCTCTTTGGCAGCAAGCTGATCGTTGGTAGAAGTGTGTTTTGAGGGTTCTGCATATTTGTTTGTTTTTGGAGGAGGAGAGTGCCAGATAACAATAACACATGGTTCTAGTTACCTCTGACTAAGCACTTAATGTTGCCTGTGGTGACTTACTTGAGAGTGGGTATGACATTGGCTGCAAGTACATGATACAGATACTTGTCCTGGACTCTGTGTGTTGTTCACCTCAGCTACATGTGAGGAACTGTCCAGGTCACTTACATCTGTCAGAGTTTAGTTCACACCCTGCTTAGATTCTCATGTATTTTCTTGTAAGATTGTGTTTGTTGTTTAGTTCTGCTCTCGTGCTCAATCTCTAAATTGGCCTAGCATGTGTGTCGCCCTTGTTGGCAGGACACGTAACTTGTTGGATTGGTGGATGTAGAGAAAGTAAGAGGAATCAGAGGAACTTTGTGGTATATGGAACTGAATTCTGAGTCCTTCAGCTCTTAAGTATATTCATGCAGCTCTTTCTTTTAGTTTATCCTGAGGAAAAAACAGATAGTTGTGATTTTGAGAAATATATATTTTTGTAAAGTATTAAAATCCAGGAACTTGTGTGGGAAACTGCTGAAGAGTAATTCTTGGCATACAGGAAAGAAGCAACTTGCCTCCTACTGCCATTTTTGTTGGTGTCCTATCCCGCACCCCAGATGACTGCTGTGCTTCACCCAGCCACATTTTTTGAGTATTTCTTTAGGGGCCTGGAGAATTGTTTAACTTCAAGGAGTTTACCCTTATCAAATAAATGCTTTCCTCAACATCAAGCCCTGCTGACCCTATGTTTCCTAAACTCAGCACCCCCAGGAGTTCTAGATTGCCCAACTTTGGATTTAAGTCCAGCTCACTTTGGGTACCCTCTTTCAGCTTCCTCCACTCTGAATATTTAATTCTCCTGGAAGAAGCAAGATTGAGCTGCTGTTCACCTAAGCTTGGCAGTGGCTCTCCATCTTGCAGTCCCTTTTCTGCACTGTGTGTGCCTCTCTTTAATAGCCAGCTTCCCCTTGAATGAGTCCTTTCCGTGCTGTAAAGGGGCAAGCCCTGGGGCTGTCAGGGCAAACAGCAGCTATGCAGTGTTTTACCAGCAGGCAACGTGCAAGCAGGGATGAAGAACTCATATTCTGGCAGGCTGGAAGGGCTGGCATGGCTGTCTTGCCCTGACATTACATCATAGCAGGAAGAAAATAGAAAGGGGGAAAAATCTTGGGTTACTTTTGTCTCTTTAGTTTGGGCTCTCTGATGCTAATTGCCTCTGTGCTTAACAGAAGTTAAACTAAAATTCAGTTTTATAGTATGCTGACTTCACACTGATGACTAAACTTCATCACACTGTTCATTCACTCCCCCTCCTCAAAGCAGTGAGGGAGAAGGCAAGATATAAAGAGGTTCAAGGGTTGAGGTGAGGGCAAGGAGATTGCTCAGCTGTTACTGTCATGGAGTAAATGGACTCGGCATAGGGTGATTAATATAATTTATTACCTATCTGACTAGAGCAGTGAGAACTGAAAGTGAATTAAAGACTTCTTCCTTTCTGCCCTCCATCTGTCTCCTCCCATTCACCCTCTTCTAGCTCTTCCCTCTGAGCAGTACAGGGGAACAGGGAATGGGGGCTGCAGTCAATCAGTAAAGTTCTGTCTCTGCCACTCCTTCATGATTGCTGCCTGCTCCAGTGGGGAATCTTTCCTGAACTGATCCTGTGTGGGCAGCCCCAATGCAGTTCTGTACCACAGGGCCTATCCTTCAGGACTGGAGTGGTCCTCATGGGCTGTGTCCTGGGGCCTTCCGTGGGCTGCGGTTCCCTAAGGCCTCATCTTCTGCTGCACCACAGGCTCCTCCGTAGCTGCACGTGGAAATCTGCTCTGCGCGGTGCCCATGGGCTGCAGGGGGCAGCTTGCTCCACCGCGGGTATCCCTGTGCTGCAGGGAGCTCTGCTCTGTGTCTGGAGCACCTCCTGCTGCACTGACTTTGGGGCCCGGAGGGCTGTTTCTCTTGTATTTCTCATTCTTCTCTCCCTGCTGCTGTCACACATCAGTTTTCCCCTCTCTTAAATCTGCTTTCCCAGCAGTATGCCTGGTGTCACTCATGGCTCAGCTGTGGCAGTGGTAGGTCCCCTTTGAAGCTGGCTTGGAGCTGGTCTCTGAGCTCACAAGGGGCAGCTTCTGGGCTCTGCTCACACAGGCTATCCCACCACTGCCAAAATCTTACTGCGTGAGCCCAGTGCATATATCAAGTATCTAAGCTGGAAATCCTGAAACTTGCTGGTAGATAGTATTCATTCTTCAGCCTTCAGAACAGCTAAATGGTCTGATCTCTCCTTTGAAGCTGTGTGGGTTACAATAAGCAGTTTAGGAATGTGCGACCTCTTAGGAAAGCTGAAGAGCTTTCTGGAGTTTCTGTAACTGGAGGGAAAGGGTGTAAGATATGCTCAAATGTTTCCCCACTCTGGGACATTTCTGAAGAGGTGAGACTTTGGTAGTAGCCTTTAGGGGAGAGGGAGAAGTGATTCAAACCCTGATGAAGCACGTAGGTAACCCTTCTGACTTTTTTTTGTCATGGCATGTATAGATGCATGCCCCTTGAAAGCAAATACACCTGTGGACACAGCCTTGCTGTTGCTGACTTTTGGTACTCACTGATAGGAGGAGCACAAGGGCTTCCCGCGGCTGCCTTGCCTATACATTCCATATACAGAAACAGTGTTTAGATGAACTCTGATATGAGATACATTGCCGCTATCTCTGCTGTTCTGATGGCATCTGAAAGGCACTTAGAGGCCGTTCAGAACCTGCTGTAATCTGACCTGTGCTTACTCTTCTCTATCAAAGAATCTGATTTAGACAAGAAAATGCAAGAATAGGCGTCATCATTATATGCTTGTTTTTCCTTAACTTGCATCAGAGCATTTAAGTTTTAAGCACTATCACTTTATCAAAGAGTAGGCTTGAGCAAAAACCTTTGTGTAGGCTTGTAACTTGCTTTTCTGAAATGAACCATTTCCAATGCTGTCCTACCTATAGTTGTAAGTGTATACAGTGTTAGCTTAGCCCAAATGCCAGTGTGAATAAATATTGAATGAGGTGGGTGATAGTTCTCAGCTTCATGCTCATGCTTTCTGTGAAAGTGCAAACAGTTTTGTTCAATAAGATGAGCCCTAGTTGTAGTCTGAAATCTCCTGTGGACTTTGGAGCACTATGTGGCGGTGTTAATTGGCAGCAGCCTCTGCCAGAAGAGAGATGTTCACCTTATTTATCGCTGGTGTAATGTTGTCTTGCCTTTTCTGTGTCCTCCTGACCATTTTTTTCCAAGCAGAAGGGAATGCAGAGACTAGTTCAAGTAGAAAACAGAGTGGACCTTGCTGAAGAATGAAACTAGGGAAAGAATTGGAGAGAATGAATGATTGCGGAATCTTCTTGCAAACCTTGTCTTGTGACCTTTTTATCACGTGAATAGATGCTTGTTGACTTGTTCCCAAGACAAACATTTGAGGTTTGAATCTTTTGTTTCGTATCCAACTGAAAACTGTTATTAAAAAACATTCCTGTCTTTTCTGATATGCTGGCTGGCCATTTTCTTCTAACTTATTCTAAGGGGTGTCTGATAGAAGAGAGCTTCTTGGCAGCAATCCGATCTTAATAGCTTCTGAGAAAGTGCATCAATTGGCCCTTTTGTTTTATAGAAGATTGCTGTAATTTTCAGCCTTTATCTATAAGGAAATCAGTGTAGTTTATTAAACTAACATCATGGATTAAGAATTAAAGAGCTGATCCTTTTATCACTTAGACCAGTGTGACATTGATGTTACCCATGAGGAACTTAAGTAAGGCTGAGCACATGGGAGGAGTTCCTGTGAACTCTTAGAAAGCAAGCTTCTAGACCTCTGACAAGATCAGACTTGATTCTTGAACATTAATTTTCAGCTCCTTTATAGCCTGTGCAAAGAATGAGCTGCTTTTCTTAGAGTTTGAGTAATGGAAATAGTCCTGTCATATTGAAACTAATCTTATAAAGAATAAGTTTGTGAGCAAATATAATACTGAACTAGCGCTATGTAGGAAAAATAACTTTCATTTAATCAGAGGAGAAATTTAATCTCTAGTCACATTACTTCTCAGAAAACTAAAATACCAGCAGTAATGTCTTCTTCCTTTTTTTGGCAAGTTAGATTACGTTCATTTCAGTGGGACTGCTTAAGTAGTTTTAGTTTACATGTAAAATGTTTCATGGGAGCTTTACAGAATTGAAATGTCGTGTCTGAAGTATGAGTGTGAGGAAGAAATGAATTTTAAATATTCCACTGTGGCTTCATCAAACAATAAGACAGAAAATACGTTTTATCACAGTCAGTTCATCAGTGTCTCTTTTAATTCTGTGAAGCTTTGTTTTATAAACTCAACAAGAAGTAAATGATGCACATAAAATATAAGATTTTAATGTAGTTTAACCACTTTTGCAGGGCTAAAAACAAACTGATGTACTGGCATCGTGGTTTCTTCCTGCTCAGTGACTCTGTCAGACAATCAACTGCTTTTCCTCTTCATAAATACTGTCAATTAGCTGCTTTCTACTGAAGGATTTTGTTGATCTTATCAAATAGTGAGTTTCCAGATCTCCACTGTAAGCAGGCCTTGCTTTCATTTTATTTCATGGGTGGTTCTTTGGATACGTTCTCTTCTGATCTTCGTGAATTAAACAGGCTAAGTAGCGCTACAAGCTTTTCTCAGTTTTAACCAAGGACAGGAGGATTAAACCAATCATTGTGGTTTCAGGCATTTTGCAGTCCTTTAAACCATTCATTTGTAAGCCACTGTTTTCTTTCAATCTAACAGTTTTAAATAAATGATATAATTCTGATACTCAATAAAGTGATATAGTCTGAATTAGATAAGTATTTCTTCTATTTTTCACTGTATATTCATTCAAAACTTGGTTGTACTACTTCTATTTTTTCCCTCTGTTCAGTATTTGATTCTATCCTGATAGTGTGAGACAGAGGGCTCCAGGATGAATCATTACAATGATTTCTGCTAGACAGCATTTCTCGTTCTTTTTAACTTTCAGCAAAAACAAGGTGTTCAGGCAAAGCCATGCTAATAAATTGCCTGCCATCCTAAGAAGCGTATCTGTAGCACATAGTTGGTCAAAGCTGGAAAAGTTTTTTGCAAGTCTAATGGCAGTGCTTACTACAATGAACACAGGCCTTGTCTGCAATTCTGAGCTACAGATGGTGTCTGCTTTAATACTGAATAGTATGGCAAGATAAAGGAACAATGTCTGTAATACACAAAGGACACGATTTAACTGCTAATAATAGGCTCGGAACTGCCATAAACACTTTATATAAATCATCCCACAGCACAGATTCTCTTTCTTAAATTTTGCTTCATCTTCCTTGTGGTTGAAGACCTGGCTGAATATCTTCCTATTGCTTTGTAGCAATTCTCGTGTGTAAGCATATTCTTGTAGTAAGCATAGTCAGCAAGGGCAGTAAAACAAATGTTTCAGGACACCGATTTAGACTCACTGCTTCACATAATGCAGTCTTGTATAAACTAGAAAGATGGGTTTTAAGATCTTTTTTATCAGTTAATTCCCTGGGATGCTGACAGCTGCTGTTCTGTTACTGCCTGTGATTGGCATATTCAGACATACTATCTCAGGGCTTCCTTCCTGGGCAAACTCCTGTGCCTCAAAAGGAGAAATGGTTTTGGAAGGGAGCAGCGTGGCTCCTTAACCACGTTTGAAATACCAGGGTATTGATTACTGCGAGATCGTGACTTCATATTTTTTCTCCTAACAACTGAGCCAAGAATTGGTGGTCATGATGGCTGCGGAGGTTCAGTATGGTTTTTGACAGGCTGGTATACTTGGCAAGAGGACATTTCCTCTGGATTCTCAGCTGCTAATGTTGGATCTTTCATTTCCAATATTGTACAGACCCTTTGATGTAACCTAAGAGCTGGTTTTCTGGAAACACTGCTGGGTCAGGTGTTAGTGCTGCCGTTGATGTTTCCTTTCTGGGTTTATGGAGCTTAACTGTTGGAGTTACAGTGTCAAGGAATAATTGAACAAATTGTGTTTATTGTGCATTGTCAAGCTTTTATTCTTCTGCCAAAACCAACTGGTATTTGGATGGAACAAGGGAACAAGTTAGTAAATCTGGAAGCTGCTGCTACCTCTTGGTTTGGGAGCACGGTCAGAACAGCACATAGAAGAAGGCAAAAAAACACAAAGCTGCAAACCTTGTATTTATTTTCAATAGACAACAATGAAGTGAGTGTGCAGAAGTTTTTGTTTGTAATAATCTTATGTGAATGAAACAAGCCATTAATCTCTTCTGAATGGGGCAGAAAATTTCTGGGTTTTTATCCTCTTCTTATAACACTGGAGTCTTAGGCTGTTTATATACTAAGAAATACTGCTCAAAATCAGTAGAGCTACTCTCGTGCCTATTATCAGCGTACTTCTCTGTTTTCTGGAATGGAAACACACACATACACGACCATGTACACATTGTACATTTAAAGACCCTTTCTTGATTATGCATGGGCTGCCCAGGGTGGTGGTGGAGTCACTGACCCTGGAGGTGTTCAAGGAACATTTGAGTGTTGTCTTGAGGGACGTGCTTTGGTGAGCACTGTTAGTTATTGGTGGATGGTTAGACTGGGTGATCTTGTGGGTCTTCTCCAACCTTGGTGATTCTATGATTCTGTATACTAAGGAAAGTGGCACCATGAAACATATTTCAATTTTTATTTAAATTATATTTAGTTTAAAACTGTGCATGTGATAAAGAATTGCTCTGGGTTGCACTGAAGGCTGTGGGATCTCTGATATATTGGATGTTTTTCCTTAATCAAGTAAAAGAAGAAAATTTTGTTCCTACCCCTGCTAGTACTGTACAATTGTAGTTAAGCTTCCTGGTTTGCCAGTTCGTTTAAACAATGTTGGACAGAAATCTCACAGTATCAATCATTAGACAAATGTGGCTTAAACAAATAAAATTCAGCAGTGTTTTGGACTTCCGTATGTATACACAAGTAAAGCAAACCTTTTGTGTAAAGTTATCTGAAAGTAAATAGTCCCAAATAGAGTGAAAGTTGGAAACACCTTTTTAGGGTGTTGCGTAAAGCAGCCATGTGAGGTTACTCAGAGTCACACACACACATACAGTTGTTTATAGTAATGTGGAAGGTACTGTATGCCCCCCTGGTTTGTGGGAAATGTATGGAATGGTTTTGAATGGGAAATAAATATCAGCTTAGAAAGAATACCAAACATTAAAGAGAGGCCATGGGACCTTAATAAAGAAGTATCCTACTGTGGGTGTGGTGAAAGTCCCAGCTGTGATACAGTTCTTTGGGTAAAAGTATCATTAACACTTGCAGAAAAACACTTAGCAAGCTTTTGTTGAAACAGCACACTTGGAGACTTGCAGATTTTGGAGCTGCTCTTAAATACAGCAGAGACCACAGCATGTGTCTTATAAAGTACTGACAATTCAAAATGTAAGTGGATTGTTTTGCACATTTTTTAACAGTGAAGGCCTGATAGAGGAGCATTACGCTGTGTGGAATGGAGTCACATGCTCATGTGTTTTGCAGAATTAGAATTGAAATGAGAAAATTAGTTTCCAAAGCCAAATGTAAATCAATACAGTAATATGATATTCTCTATCCATGTTTACTCTTGCAAATGTTTTAATCAGGCCTTATTCTAAATAAAGACATTGACTTTCTTTTGGATATTTGAATTTATAGTGGGACATGTGTATTAAACTGTTTGTGGAAAAAAACTCTAACTGCTGATACTATTTGATTTTGCAGGTTGTCTTCTGAATTTTGGGTCTGAAGGTACCCTCTTACTTTCTCAGCAAATCATGGACATCGTTGGCTTTCTGAAGTCTCAGTTCATTTGCCACCTGCTGATCTGCTACATATTTATAGTGTCAGGACTGATCATTAACTTCATTCAACTCTTTACGCTTATACTTTGGCCAATCAACAAGCAACTGTTCAGGAGGATCAACTGCAGGCTGGCTTACTGCATTTCAAGCCGTAAGATTTTATTTTGTTTTTATTTTGTTTTAAGCTATTTTCATATTTTGTCTTGAGGGAATTCTTAAAAAAAATAAATAAAAAAAGTCTGAAATAGATGAATAGATGTCAAAGTAACATATATAAAGATCATTACTGCTTCTTACAGTGCTTGCGTTTGTGTGGAGAAGTGTATGCATTGTTGAAATATACTGTTCTGCTGAAATGTTTTGCTCTTTGATATTGGGATATTTGCTTGACTCAGAATAATGAAGAAAGACTGCCTCTTGTTTGACTATTAAGCATGTTTCATTAAGCTAAATAAGAAATACTGACCAAATAACAGCATAACTCAGTGACGTGCACTGTCTATAGGTTTGCATCATCAAGTCATTTCTGATAGCGCTTTCCATCTCTTTATTATGCATGATTTTGTTTTTGATCTTTGTAAAGCTTTCAAATGTGGATGCTACTCAGAAATGGGAAATTGTTTTAAAAAAGCAAAACACTGATTAGATATACTGCTTTCTTAAGCCACGTGTAAATTTTTTGCCTGAATAAGCATTTCGTCTTAACCTGCATCTTGATGTATTTGGTATAAGCATGTAGTTTATAATGTACAGTACAACCGGTAGCCTGTAAGTGTTAAAAGAAATGGGAGTCTCTAGGGGAGTGGAGAGCATATGCTCAGAGTATAACTTTTAGTAAGACCAAATCTGTACAGCTGCTGGGAGTTGTGATGACTCACTGACTGTTGACTAATTGATCCAGTACGATGACTGAGATCTACATCTTTTTATTTCTCCTCTGTTAATAAGAAGTGGGTAGAATTTCTACCCATCAGGAATGGATTATCAGAGCATCTCAGTAACATTACTATGCTTATATATTTGTTTTTAAAGAGCTATGGCAGAACTCCAGCAATGATTTACAGTAGTGTTCCTTCTGACTTCAACATAATTGCTATCAACTTGCAGCAGAGTGCCATCTCACCAGAACCTGTTAACAAATACAGAAGTGTCCCTTTGTCTAATAGTTGTGTGTGCTGTTAAATGTGTCCCGTGTTCTAGAGTAATTGACCTGGGCCTTTCTGAAACTTGAAAGTGGGTTCTAAAAGTGAAACTGTTAAAAATAGCGTGCCTTATGAGGCTCCCTAAAGATGATCTGAGTATGTTGCTGTCAATGGAGAGTAAGTTATGGGTGGTTTTATATGAAGAAAACAGCCATCCAACACCATGATTAAGAACTGCGTTGCAGGAGTACAGCAAAATGGTTTCCTCCAGGCTACCTACTCATTACTAGGAACCTGAGAAATGGGAAGCATGGTAAGTGATTGTAATTAACCACCTGAGGGAGAAATCTGCCACATATCTCAAGCTGGAGGTTTGTTGGAGATTATTTTTCTCTCATCAGTGAGTCTGCTATGCAACTCTTCAAAGCAAGGCTTTTCAAACAGACTTTTGATTCAGATTTCAAAGCTTCATCAGTATGTATGAGCCCAAATAAGTTTCAGGTACTGTCTTATTATTTCTGTGATAAAGGGACAAATGTCATAAAGGAATTTCACGTTTGTTGTCCATTTGTATGTCCCTGAAGTAGTGAGTTTGCAAGTAGTATTCGTTTTAATGTGTAAACAGTGCCATGAGCGTGTCCAGGTTTTCACTTTTTTTTTTCTGGTGGCACAGAATACATTTGAAGCCATGGAATATAGGAAACAGCATGTAGAAATTTTCCTTTAGGACAGAGGAAGTTTTTTGTAGCGATATTATTTTTAATGCAATATCTTCTGCCCCATTCAGCTTTTTGGCTACTTGTTACAGAGACATCAGACTTGAGAGTCTTCAGGCTGAATCCTTTAGCTGCCCTCAGCATAATTTCATCTATACCTGAGGCTGGTTGCTATGTAAATAAGAGCATGTAATACTATATGCTTGTTCTTGGTTGGGAAGATGGCTTTTTATTCAGGGTTGCTAATCTAGCCTTTAGTCTCTACTGGAACAAGTTGTGTTGTGAGATTTCTGCCTAGTCATGCTCAGAATAGACTAGCTGTAGGTTGAAGACAGTTATTTGAGCTTTGCAACCTGGTAAATGACTCACCTTTATCTGAGTGAAGTTTGAAAAGGGGAAATTGACACTTCATTAAAAAAGGTGTTTGAAAGAACTGCAGTAGATCAGTTAGTCAAAACTGATACTTTTTTGTAGTAGTTTATATGTAATATAATTACTTTTGGGGGGCATTGGTGTGCTGATGAACACTTAATGTAAGTTTCATCTATTCAGGCCTGATGAAAGTAATGAAAATTCAACCTTCTGTTTGAGATACTGAAACATACAGCCATGGAGAATGTGCAGGCTCCTATGCTTTGCAATGATGATATGCATCACATTACCTTCAGTGGCTGTTAAGGCCTGAATCAGAAAGTTAACCCGGTAGTTGGAACTGGAGGAAAGCATTTCACCCTTGACACCATGCTCTTGGGAAAGTATTCATGTATTTTGAATGGTGGTGAAGTTTTCTCCTACCCCTTTTCATCCTTTCTCCTTTCTGATATGGTAATGTAATATTCTCATTTGTGCTAGTGCAGTGTCTGCTATCACACTGCATACAGGAATTTAGTCTGTTCTTCTGGCTAATGACTTGTCCTCACTACAGTAGTTCAGCCTGAGTTGGAGGTGCTTGCATATGCTTATCTGAATTAAGTCAGACTAGCTCAAATAAACGTATTCATGCTGTAAGAAGGCCACATGGAATAACTATGGTTTGATAGTTGAAGACATAGTTGTGTGGGCTGCTGCTTCGCCGCTGTGAATTTGGCAAAGGACTGAATGCCCAGCAAGCGAATGTTGTAGTATAAACTACTGCTTATTGATTAAAGTTAGAAAAGAAGTAAAAACTTGGTATCCAGTTTGAATTTATAGTAGAAAGGATTTACTAGAGCAACAAGTTGGTTTTAAGGGAAAGGAGCAGAACTGCATATGGTTGACTCCAGTTACTGAAGGCATCTTCAAACCAATTGTGAATCATGAGTTGGTCAGATAGGGAGAGTTTAGCTTCTGTACTGACCTAATTTATTATGTTGTAGAGATGAGGATACTTTCTGATGCCAGTATTATTGGCATCAGTATTTTTATTACTGAAAAATATTGGTTCTGTTAAATAGGCTGTGTTTTTTTGGTGGGATTGGTTTGTTTGTTTTGTTGTGGCATTTTATGAAATTGGAACTGGTGAAAAGTTCTTAATTGTGTATTGGAAGCTTTGTTCAGCTCCGGTCTCTTGCTCTTCAAATGGTGACCATTCACCAGACTGTAATTTGGGCTGCTTTTAGATGTCCAAGTTACTTTATGTGTTTTACTGTGAATAAACTCTCTCTTTTTTATCTATTAACTCCTTTGACAGTTATCCACAAGGGAGTGATTAGTTGTAGTGTTCCTTACCCTGTATGCCTCAGTGCTTACTGGAGAATGTTAGTTGCAGAGAGTGGGTAGATTAAACTAGCCAAGAGGAAAACTTGTTGATTCTTTTGTCGGTGTTGCTCTTGGAAAGTGCCAAGAGTTACACAACTTCTGTTATATTTCAAATGCAAGAAAAAGAAAGACCTTTGGGCTTAGAACTTTCAGTCAGTGTTTTCTGGCTCTCAGTGTGTATTCACTGACTGATTCAATTATCTGTTAAATGTCTGTAAAATGTCAGCCCTGATAAGTTCTTCCTGATGCTGAACTCTGCAAAGCGCAGAACTAGTGGGGAAACTGAGCACTGCAAAACTGTGCGAGACCGTAATAAGTTTTAAAAATAAGTGCATTTGGAAAATGGCATTGGAAGGTAGGTTAGGCAAGCAGTCAGTCTTATTTTCTATTTTTAAATAATTTGGGGGCACTTTGACCTCGGTCTCTTCTTCCAAAAAATGAAGAGTCAAGGAGTAGGCTGAGGAAGGAAGTGCAGAACACATCTCAGTTCTTGTTGATGCTTGTACCTAAATTGGAAGAGATGGGAATACGTTTGCCTCCTTGTTATCTGGGGAAAGCAAACAACCACAGAGGGTATGCACAGCTCTTCTGCGCTAGCCTGTAAAGTTGACCAAACTTGTAGAGAGAGAGTTGGCTATAGCGCTATGTGTGCACATAGCTGTGCAGCTTCTGTAGGCAGTGGGTGAATGACTTGTACATCCAGAACTAGTTTGTGCTTCGGAGGCTGGTGCAGTGCTACTGCAGGGTGAGCAGAGTATGCTGGGCATCTGTTGGCTGCATGGGACATAACTGCTGAGTGTGGAGACTGAGGCATACACATTGGATGAATGGCTTCTTTAATGGTGTTGGGTGTGCTTACTCAAGAACATATTTGGCTATGAGTGGAGCAGTGACTGATAATTTGTCCTCTTGCTGCCTCTGTTTTGGTGGAAAATTAGCTTCTCTTTCTGTTGAGAAGTCTGTGCTTCTCACTTGAATAGCTAACTGGCCTTCCACTGACTATCAGCCCAAGGTGAACTTTGCACTGCATAAATGGAAGATCTGCCAATAAGAGTACGATTGTGTGGAAGGATGCATAAGGGTTTTAAAAACAATTGTCTTAGCTTCTAATTTGCCTTTATAAATTAATTATAGGAGTACTAATAGCTGTTCTTGTGCTTTGAAAGGGATGTTATTACACCTCTGGGTAAAGTTACAGTGTGTTGGCTGCAGTTTGTAAATCTCTCTGAGGGGAAGGCCCTTCTTTGCATGCAAATGGGCACCCCTGATACCTGCTTACAGACTGCAGAGAAAACAAGATGGAAATTGATTCTTCTTATAACTGAGCATTCCAGAAACAAAATCAGGTGAAACTGAAAACTGCTTCAGGCTCGTCATCTTAGCTGATTGTTATGAAACAGTGAAACTAATTCCTCCCAGATACAACTATAAGCATCACAGTACAAGAAATGGGCATCCAGATGAGTATGTGTGATAGTATCAAGGCCATGTTGATTCTCAAGTTTGTATTTGGTGGCATGCATTCTCTTTGCCCACACAGAGGCCTGGATGCAGTGCTCCAGATGGGGCCTCACAAGAGCTGAGTAGAGGGGGACAATCACCTCCCTCTCCCTCCTGGCCACCCCTTTTTTAATGCAGCCCAGAACACAGTTGGCCTTCTGGGCTGCAAGCACGCACTGCTGGCTCATGTCCAGCTTCTCGTCCACCAGGACCCTCAGGTCCTTCTCCGCAGGGCTGCTCTCAAGGAGATCTTTTCCCAGTTTGTATAAATACCTGGGATTACCCTAGCCAAAGTGCAGCACCCTGTACTTGTCCTTGTTGAACCTCGTTAGGTGGATGGGTGGGCCGGATAATCTTAGAGGTCTTTTCCAGCCTGGGTAGCTCAGAAGATCTTAAGATACTTTGGATGTTTGTAGAAACTCCCATCTTAGCTCCAGGGATGATTTTTATTGCTAGAATAGAAAAACATCTGAAGGAGAGCCTCTTAATCTTATGTAACTTTCCTGCAAAGATGTAGAAAATATTTCCTGGACTGCCCTCAATAGTTACAAGCACAGCTGCTAGTTTGTATTTCTTTCTGGTCTGGGGAAGAGCAGTGCTCGCATAGACAGAGCTACAGGAGGTATTTTGTGTTCTGTCAGGTCAGGGAATACATCTGCTGGTGTTACTTGCAGTTGAGATGGAACTTGTCTTGGGGTTTGCTACATCTACTGTTCTGCTCCCTTTTGAGCAATGTGTGCCACTAGAAGCACATACTATGGTGTTTCTCCCTCTCTCAAAAGCATGGAATTCACATAGTAACGTGTTGCAGTGTAGATTTTTAGGCTCTTTGTATGTCAAGAATTTCAGCAGCTAGAGCAGTGATGTCTTGCTCATTTTGTGCTCTTTTTGAAACTAGTGGGAAGCAATATTTCCATTCAGCAGTTGTTTGAGGTCTTTCACTGTGGTACTTGAGTGGAAAGAGTTTCTGATTGCACATGCTTGGTACTCCTCTATGGCAAGATAGTTTGTGACTTGTTTGCAAACATAATGTTAATGCTTCTTACTTGACAATTGTGTTGTTTTCTCACTTTAGAGACTGTTGTTAAGGTAGCAAGGCCTTGCTGGGCATTCTAAATGTGTGTTGCTGAATGTCTTCTACATCTGTCTTGAAGTAATCTCTTCTTAAACATGCTTCTTTCAACACAGTATTTGGAATTCTGTATACTTTAATGCTGGATAAAGAGGAAAAATGTTAATGTATGCAAGACAGTTCTTCAATCTGCTTGGGCTTGGGGGAAGCAGTTATAATTTTGCCAGACCCATTTTGGTCCTTGCTGAAACAATGTTCAAAGCAAAATAAGAAACCACAAAGATAGAAAGAGATAATAGAGATTACTGTATAATTATTTGTGGGTAGGTTGTTTTATTATTCTGTTAGCCCACTTTTATTGGTATTCCTAAGTTATATGCTCTTTCTGTACTCAAATAAATTACACCTGGGTGTCAATACCAAACATTTGTGTTATCTCATAGTGTTGAAGGGCAACGTGCACTTCAGTCTGATTATTGTTCAGTTCATTTATTTGAAATTTGATTTAGCAATGCTATATTGCACCTATGAATGTAGCATTTTCATTGAAGGTTAAAACACAGGTTAACATCCTAATACGTGATGGCTTTTTTGCCCAATTTACATAGATTTCTCACTACTTATTGGTACTTACGTGGCTATGCACTTAGGACCAAAAATCCAGGAATCAGAATGTACTTCTAATGAACAGTTTCGATGAATGGATCTGCCGCTTGTGGTAGGTAAGATAATAGCGTGATTTTATAGGCTTAATTTTTGACTGTCGCTTCTAAAGCAATTTACCCTTGTTTTGGGGAAAATGTGGGAGATCTGCAGCTGTGAGGCTTTTGACAGTAGCTTTTCTTAATATTGCTTTGCTGCTCTGTAGTAGCACCTTTCCTGTACCGACCTTGAATGCTGTGGAAAATCTCTTATTACGTTTTTGTTTTTTTTAAACAAACTCGTAGTGTTCTGACATTTTCCAGACCTTTTCCCTAGCTCAAATGGGGTCTTAACCAAAGATGTGCAATGTGCTAACACTGTATCATTTGCTGAAGGTTCTGTATTTGCAAGCCAGCCATGGAAAACTTAAAAATCTCTTCTTTCCTTCAAATTTGAAGCATTTTTAATGGGGTTTGTCTGACCTTGCTTTTTGCAATGCTGTTCTTCATATAAATGACAGGAGATATTAACCCTTCAGTATTCAGAGTTCTATTACTGATTAGATTTAGTTATTTTTCCAGAAATTGAATGCAAACTGATTTTCTCAGTTGAATTTTTATGCAGTTTCCTGACCACCAAAATGTCAATTAATGTTTTATTAATTGTACACATGTCGCCTTTTTGTGCTTAAAGAGAAGGAAGGAGTTGCATAGGCAAAATAACTGATAGTTCTTTAGTTTTCACATGTTCCTTGCTTATCTAGAGTTTAAAATAGAGACCACAGTACATTTTCCTTTTATTGTAAGACTACATTTTCAATATATTTTTAAATGATAAAAGTTCAGAAATTTTCTGGTTGAATTCAAGCTTTCCACTGAATTTGTCTTCCTTGTGTATCATAGGCTCTGACTAGTGCTAGAATCTTCATTAATTCATGCCTAAAATTCAAGGTTTCCTAGTTGCTGATTTAGATTTCCTTGATTGATTGTATTTGATATATTTTCCTGTAAGTGCACACAGCCCTCAGATGAGAATTCAGGAGTCTGGAATGGCAGATCCATAAGTCTGATGTTTGGACTTCATTCTGAAAATAAATGATAGATTTCTCCAAGTGGGAAACAAACGGAATAACACATAATGCAAGAGCAGGTGAACAGAAGAACAAGCAATGTCCTGGGAGTATTCCAAGTCTTGTGTGTAATACTGTAGGACTTAGTGACTTAGACCTAATGTTTGGTGCTGCATAGTGTGTAGGCCGTGTAATGAAGTCACTGAAAAGTTCTTTGTTGGAAAGATAGAAGTTGCATCTCCTTTAAGAGAAGTGGTGGTATGCTAGGTTCTTCCTTTTGTTTTGTAGGATATTGGAGTGCCATGATAATCTTCCGAGCTGTTTTTCAAATGTTGTTCACGTGAACAGTGTGAGAAGGCTGAAAATACTGTTGTGTAGTTTGACTTAGATTGGATGGAATGCTGTTGCTGTTGCTGGCCTTCATAAATCATTAATAGTCAGGATACATGATTCTGTGCTTTGTTTCTAGCTAATGTCCTTGACTTGTTGATATAGAAAAGTCCAGTAGGCACAATCCTATTTTTAAATGAAGAAGACCAAAAGAGAGATAGGAAGTTTGTCTGCCATCATATATGTGCAGCCTGTTATAGATGGATGCTTTTGGTGTACAATGGCTTTCTTGAGATATGGAAAATAAGCTTCAGTAGAGAAAAAAATAGAATGGGATCAACTTGGGCAGTTTTACTAAACTGTGGTATTGCAGTTGGAAGGTCATTCCTACTTCCCTCTTTGGTATTGCAAAGGAATTGCATGCTGGCTTTTGGGGGCAGCTCTGGTGATTGTCGGCTTGATTGTTATCTGCACTGACCGGTCCTGTTGCCATGAGGAACTGCTGGTTTGTTGAAACATAGGAGTACTGCTAAATTCCTCGGGGAGGAAGGATAAGAGGAGCCCTCAAATGTGAGACAAATCTCTTTGACACGTGGCTGTTAAATAATTAATTTCCCCAGAGGGTTTGAAAAGAGCGTTTCAAAGCAGTGACTACTGAAGTTCTGTGTATGTGTTAAACCCATTGTACTTTGCAAGGCTGGCTTTGTTCCACATGCACTGTAACTTGGAGAGAAGAAGCAGTTTTGTGGGCAGCTTGTCTACTGATAAAAGACAGAAAAAAACTGTGAAATGAGGTGTGTGAAGTGTGCAGCTGTTGGGATTTTTTTTCCATAGCAGAGGGTTGCTTTTAACTTTCAACGTGGAGATAGTTTAAAAGGAACAGTGACTAAAGAAGTGAACAGCATTTGTTTCTGTATTCCTCCACCTCTCTAGCTCTGGGTTATGCTGGAGAAGGCAGCACCAGTTGAAACCTCTTGTTTCAAGAACACATATGCAGACTTAACATTTCTTCTTCACACAAAGAAAAAATGTGGTTTGTGTTTTGTGGGCCTTAGGTTAGAAAGGGGGGAGAATCCATTTAATCAAAGCTGAACGATCAGTGCACATTTTGAATGGGAGGGAAATGCAGGAGTGAGAGATGGGGGAAGCTGGCATGAGGTAGTGATGTGTCAGCACACAGTGGTAACTGGGCAGGGTCTTGGCCAGAGCTGGCCACAGCAGAGCTGTTAGCTCAAGTACCAGAGGCATGCCTTGAGGTACAAAGGTTCTGTCCTCTTTTAATCACAATTTCGCACTGCCTATTGTATGTAGTACTCCTGTGAAGGTCTGAAATACTCTATAACTTCCAGGGTTCTTTGAAAGCTTGTGCACTTAAGATCTTTCATTAAATCTGGTTCTGATTTTGGTTCCCAAAGCAATTATAGCCTGGCTGCATTTCAGCAATGCAGGTGTGGCTGTATTAAATCAACAGTAGTTTTGGACCTAGTTCAGTATGTTTCATCTGAGAAAACGTTGATGTTCCTTCAAAAAGCATTAAACAATGTAATCAATCAAGCACTGTCTTCATTCTGTAAGAACATGAAATGGATCGCACTCAGGGAGGCACAGAGAGCACCACAACTGCAGTTTATAATGTCTGCCATCAAAATTTCAGGCAGGGTGTTTCAATAATGTCAAGTATTTTTCACTTATTACACTAGCCAATTCATTCACGTGTATGTGAAGTAAGTTTTAATTCAGTGACTAACCAAGTGTCGAGATCAAATTGCCAAGAAGAATAAGCCACAGATAAAGCTCTAGCTTTGTAATGAATACAAAAAGCCTTTTCCTTATGTTAGGTTACTCAGTTTGCTGTAGCAGTGACTGAACTAAAATTGAAGATTATTTTTATACCAGCTGAGGATTTGGCCAACTTAAGTAAATGTCAGTGTATATTTAAAAAAAACAAAAAAGGTGGGGGAGGAGTGTGTATCATCAGTCTTGAGGGGAGCGGATTTTATTAAGACTAATGCAAAATTCACATTTAGGCTTACAATTGCACTTGGTATTTCTAGTTTACGAACCAAATGTGGGTAGGATTGGATTTATTTATTTTTCAATTTGATTTTTAACTTCACAACACATCTAATACATCATCCTGTCCTGTAATCTGTTACTTTAATCTTTAGGTTAGATTGGCTAACACTGAGCATGTTGGCAAAAGGAAGGAGGGTTATTATTGTTTTAAACTGGTGGTTTGCTTTGTACATTAATGTTCCAAACTATGCTTTTATGAGCTGTTCCTTTTAGCTTATTACTGTTTGCCAGTCACTGGATACCTCTGCACAGAGCATGCTTTTGAGCAACTGTCATTGTGCTCTGCTTACAACATCCTGTGTGTGCCCTGAGCTCTATGAAACACCTTCCCACCTGCCTTCCCAGAGACTCCTTTGCAGTGCATAGTGTGCTGCCATTGCTCTACTCCCTTCTGTGTATCTTCCTGTGTAAGAAGATGTACGTCTTGCACAAAATTCATAAAAGTAGTCTTCATTTAAGAACTTCAGGTTCTGTTTGTATGTCTTATTTATGCACTTTGTCATGGAGTGATTTAATGTGCTGCAAAACTTGGATTTTCAGAATTCTAGGATGAGTTCATTCTTGTAGAAACCTTTGAGTGGACATCATCTCACAGGGCCAAGCTCCTGGAGGAGCCTTTGAATGCTATCTGAATCGAGTGTTGTATTCTGTCCCTGTACTGTGTTTTCACAAGTTTCCCAGTCATGCTCTTAGCAGTCAGAAAGAAATTATAAGGAACGATAGTCACAGCAACTCAAGTCATGAGTGATTTCTGTCCTTCAGATGAACTTGCTGAGGTTGCTTCTTCCACTGCTATCAGCCTACGCTGCCACTGGAAAAGGATCTGAACCAGAAAAAGTTGCAGTTTTCAAAAAGCAGGCCCATAATGAGAGAGGACTGGAGCACCCCTACATGCTTTCTCTCCTCAATTCTGTTGCGGTACAAGCTATTTTAATTGAAGGAGCATTGTAGGTAACAGTCTTATTTGCCTAAGCCTTCAAATAAGATCATTAAATTCATATGATAAATAGCATTTATTTGCACTGACTTTTGGCTGGTAATGGAATGGAAGAGTATGAGCCATGAGCCTATTGATTATGTTGACCACATCAGCTATTTGCAAGGAATGTTATTCTATGGAAATAATTCCAAGAATATGGTAGTAGCCATGCAAAAGCAAGAAGGTAGTGTGCTTAGAAATAGCACATCTGTGTGTTATTACTATAACCATCTGTATTATAACCATCTGTACTAGTTGGACTACAGAGCAGAAAGCTAGTAATGCTTCTTTTGCAGGCATCCTTTCAGTTAGAGCAGATGACAAACTGGTGGAACCTTCACATCCTCTCCTGCTGGAGCAAACAAGCTGCCAGCTTTCTGAGCAGGCCTGAATGCATGTAGATTCTTCTTCTACCTTTCTTCCTACAGTTAACCTTGAGGAAATATTAAAGCAAGAACTATCAAACAGAATGTTATCTGAGAGGCACAGGTGTTCCTTATTACTGAGTTTTTGGGAGGATGTATGTCTTATCTGAATGCATTCTTCCTTCTTTGTTTTATGAAGTATTTCTTATGTATTCATCTATTTGGATAACTTCAGTTTGAGGAGTTGCACTCTACGCTCCATGCAAGTGTCACAGCTTTGTGAGGCTTTCTGAGTACTTGATGGGTATATATGATCTGTCGCACTTTATTTTTAATTCATGAAAGCCATTTGTTTGGCTTGTAGTTCGTGACCTTATTGTCCCTTCGAGGCACACTTGGTGAAAGTCACTGTTAAGAATTAAGAAGAAACTAAAATAAGCATCAGGAGACGTAGCTCTTTTCTCTCAAGACCCCACATGATGTGATGCTGCAAGATTACAGCCAGAGACAGAGAATTCAGGGAATGCAAGTGAAAAATGAGTAATGGTTTTATTCTGAACAGTGTTCTCAAAGTGATAGAGGTTCAGTGGCTATTTGCCATTAAATGAATACCGAAGTAGCTGCAGTGGTACAGTATGGGTGCTAAGTCAACTTGTTTCCAGTCCTGAAGTTCAGACGGGTTTGTCTTTCATAGGAAGACTTAAGTACTTAAATTATCTGCCTTAACTCCTAAAAGTACATAGTTCTTAGCATATTGCTTCTGGTAATAAGTGTCTGTTTCTTCAGAAGCACACTTATTATCTGAAATCAAAAGGAAGTGGAAATATGAATGGAACCTTGGCTGCCACTGCCATGGTTTTCTTGTTCTGCTGATTTGTGCAGATTTTATTTATTTAAAAAAGTAGGCAGTGGAATGGGCTGCCCAGGGAGGTGGTGGAGTCACCAGCCCTGGAGGGGTTCAAGGAACGTTTGGACATTGTGTTGAG
The DNA here is from genome assembly GCF_039878825.1 of Excalfactoria chinensis. Classification (NCBI taxonomy): domain Eukaryota; kingdom Metazoa; phylum Chordata; class Aves; order Galliformes; family Phasianidae; genus Excalfactoria; species Excalfactoria chinensis. Next base: position 62,602,186 of record NC_092827.1, on the reverse strand, counting down.
GGACATGTATAGTGAGAACTGTTGGTGATGGTTGGACTGGATGATCCTGTGGGTCTTTTCTAACACTGGTGATTCTCTGATGCCTTCTGTTCTTACACCTCTAGGAAATCGAGCTATTACTAGCTATAGGGTTTACTCAATAGTGCTGCAGACTTCCTTAGGTTTTTTATTTACCCTTTGCTTGGTTTCCTAATTTAATTCTCTGTTTCTTCTGATTTGTGCTAAAGATTACTTTCTATTGCAACTGGTGGTCTCTTTTACCATCAATCATTTTTCTCAGAGATTAATTCCCATCCCTTTTTATCAGCTACTGGAAGTGGAGGTTAAACATGTTGAAGACATGGATCTAGAGCAATAAGAACAATAGGATTTTCTGTCTTGATGTGCTTTCTTGTTCTGAACTGCTTTCTTGCTGAAATCTAAATTTTGATTTGATTCGAAGCTTGGTCTGTGTAGAAATAAAGGCTTTTGTTACAACATATGCTAGAAGGAGTGATGTGTGAAAATAGCTTCCACTCCTATGTAAACTAAATGCAAAAAAATTCATTTGAGTCAAATAACTTCTCTAATTGTTATATGATTTAATTAGTACTTGCAAACAATGCATATACTAGAAAAGTCACAGGAATGTGTGAGCTGTTCTGAGTCCTAAGAATGGGCACTGCCACTAGCCCTCTAATTAAGGAAATGCTAATAGTTCATTATGTCAAAGAATTCAACTGTGATTGAGTAAATAATAGAGAAAATTAAAAGATCCACTAACTTGATTCGTGTTCTCTTTTGTGCATGCTCAGATTTTCAAGATCTTTACCCTGGAAAGTGATTTTTGACTGAAAATCCCCTTGTGCTGACAAGGGAGTTCTTGTCCCTCCTTAAACAAGAAGGCTTTGCCTAGGAAATGCTAGCCTCCTCCTCATCTGTTGTGTCATGGCTTTGCAGTGATGGAAGAGGGGAAGTATTGGTGTATAGTGCAGTCTGTTTGGAAAATATCGTGCTTCTTTTCTACTGATAGGAAATAGGAATATCTGTTAAAGGAACTAGAAGAAGCTTGAGAATATCTGTGCTTCCAGTCACTTTACACAGCTATTCTTGTGTCAATGGTATTTAGCTTAAATTGCTCTTTCCCCACTGCTAACCTCCCATTGTCCTTAAGTGATATTTGTGAGAGCAACCCAATCCTCTTTCTGCATGTGTTTTGATAGCTAAAGTGAGCCAAGCTGTTCTGGTTTCCTGTTACCCTGGTAGCCCTGGTCTACATCTGCTTTGTTACAGGTTTTATTTCCTGAGCATGAATGTCTGTGAGTGATGTGCTGGCCCAGAGATGATCTCACTATTGCAATGAGCCATTCCTTTTTTCTCCAGGAAAGAACATTCTAATGACATCTTTTTTTCCTTCTTAGAGCTGCATAATAAGAGTAGGCCAGAATATAAGCTGATGTTCCCAGATCCCTCTGTCCTGCATCGTTTCAGTTTTATTAGTTCTGCAAGGCTTGTGCTATCAAAATTAATGCCATTTCTATTACCTTGCCTCTCAAAGTTATCTGATTTGTAAAGTGTGTTCTGATTTTATATCACTGATAAAATTTATTAATTTGCATTGGATACTTCAGTATCCCATGTCAGAAATGTTTCATGGAGATCCTTCTTTACCCAGATTGAGTAAAAAAAAACAGATATTTGCACTTTTTAGCATGGTTCTCCTTTACAGCAATGTACTACTGTTCAGTTTCTCTTTGATTTAATGGCAGTTTCTTTTACCATACCCTATGAATGGCTCAGTATAGCCTGGATGTATTAGATTTGGTGTCTCTCTTGTTTGTAGAATGAGAATTATCAGACAATGTCATATAAACCTGCTTCTGATAAGTTGTGGAGAGCGGTCAAAGCGGGTCCTGGGGATTTGATGATCAGAGAGCTGGAACACCTCTCCTATGAAGAAAAGTTGAGGGAACTGGTCTTGATTATCTTAGGGAAGGCTCTGGGGGGACCTCATTGTGGCCTTTCAATACTTGAAGAGAGTGTATAAACAGGAGGAGGAACAGCTGTTTACAAGGGTGGACAGTGGTAGGACAAGGGGAAATGTTTTTAAACTGAGACAGGGGAGTTTTGGTTAGATATTAGGAGGAACCTTTTCACCCAGAGGGTGGTGATGCACTGGAACAGGTTGCCCAAGGAGGTTGTGGATACCCCATCCCTGGAGGCATTCAAGGCCAGGCTGGATGTGGCTCTGGGCAGCCTGGTCTTGTGGTTGGCGACCCTGCACATAGCAGGGGGGTTGAAACTACGTGATCATTGTAGTCCTTTTCAACCCAGGCCATTCTATGATTTTACACAAATTAATTGTGAAGTCTTGCCCCCTTTCATAGGAATTGTTAGCTTGTGCTACAGAGAACCCAAGGGAATGACCTGAGCAAGAGAAGAGAAGATGCTTTGGCATATTGTATTTGCACGGATAACAGTAGGCTGCAGCGTATCTGGTGTTTTTTCCTGTGTTGTTTTTTTTTTTTCCTCTCTCTCTTTTATTTATTTATTTATTTTCCTAATTGACTGAACTGGCTGAACACAACTGGGAGTAAGCAAAATGGATAATATAAATGATGCAGCTTTGCAGTCAAAAGTAGTCTTTCTTGTTAGAACCATTTGTCGTACCTGAGAAACTGGAAGGAATTTGCATGCAGAAATCCTTCTTGAAGTTCAGAAGAGAACTGCAACCTTCAGGTTAACTTTTGGTCAGCTGTCCTCTATTTGAATTTAATTTCTCTGTTCACCCACTAGCCTGCGTTAAAGGAGAAGGAGGGTTGGTATCTGTGGATCTGGGAAGGAAGACAGAGGAAGAGGGGGAATCATCAATGGAACAGAGACATTAGTGGTATGCAGGAATCATGGAGGTGACAAAAACTGTAACTTCATAATCATAATTTCCAGCTATCTTCTGAATGTTTTTGGCATATCATAAGCTCGGCTTTCTTTGAGAGAAACAGTGTTCCTCTTTACAACTCATCAGCTTTAATTCTGACTTGAGCTTCTAGGCATTTCTCTCCAATGTATTTGAAAGTTTGATGTGGAGTTCTTGCTTTCTGGGAAGCACTTGAGGTGACTGCTCCCTGTTATCTCTCATAAAGACAAGTTCTTGTGGAGTCTGTTCTGAACAGAAGACTGGCATAAAGACAGTAAGAAGGTCTTTTGACTTCTTTCCAGATTCCAGTGAGCAGCAGCAGATCTTTGGGCCAAGATCAACATTTGGAGTTGGGCTTTCAACTCACATGTCATTTTCATTTTTGTATCTCTCATCACCTTTGGCATAGTTATCAATAAGTCACAAAGTTGTGTGTATTGTTTTTGTTTGTTTGTTTAGATAGCATGTGTGCTTAGGACAGATTTATGTTTTTTCTTCTTAGTGAACCATCCTGTACAAGACCAGACTTCTTCCCAGTGTACTGTTTGGGGTTACTTGTAAGCTGGGTTTGGTAGCCTTGCGGCTTTGCTTTGAGCTGTCACCTCCCTTCTGGTGATAACTTATTCCAGCAAAGAGCTGAGCAGTGACATTGTTTTAAATGTGATGGTCATGTTGTACAAGTCTTAACAGTGAAAACATTTGCTAAAAGCAGCTAAGTGGGAACATGTCTCTTAAATTTAAGATATGCTGGCTTAAAGGTAGTAAATACTAGGAAAAAGAAAAAAATATCTTCAGTGTGTTAAATCAAACAGGAAGTTACTTAAAAGAAAATGTTGAAATAAGACTGTTGATGTTCCTTTTGCTCAGAGACTTGTAGTGAGTGGCTTGCTACCATTTCTGACTTACTAAGCAGTTCTTCTGTGGTGGTGTTCCGATGTTCAATGTTAGAAAGCCAGTATTTTGGACAATATAAAACCACATCCACAAGAGATGTGACTGCCTGGTTTCATGTCTATACGAAGCAGATGTTGGTGTCATGGAAACTTCCAAGCTGCATGTTGTTTTCCACATGTTGGTTGGTACTAACTCCTTTGATCATCACATACTATACTGACCTCGGTTACTTGTGGCAAAAAAATAATAATCAAAAAGCACACAGTCTTTGCTGGAATATAAGATTGGTGAAGAAAACTACATTAAAGGAACTTCCTGCAAGCAAATGCTGAAATGAGTCTCTCTGCTTGAATATATGAAAGGACTGGACTGCATTTATCTTTTGCCTTGAAAGCACATCCAATAATTTACTCTAGTGGGTGGGGAATTAAATAATCATTTCTGGATTCCTTTGTTGGTGATTTCTGGCCCTAAAAGCACAGCCATGCAAGTCTTTGAAATGTTATTCAAGGGAGTTGCTGACAGGATCTCCCACAGGGAGTGGGGCAGAAATCTCCAAAAGCAGACCTGCAGCCAATAGAGAGAGGGGGTTTTTTTGTTTTTGTCGTTGCTTTAGATTTGTGTGTGTGATTCTCTGCTATCACTCTCCACCCTTTTGCTAAAAACAAGTCCAAAGGTAAAAATGATTGCATCACCTGATAGGGTAACTGGGGGTGGGCAAGGGACTAAGGCAAAAGATGTGTGAGTTATGGTTTCCTCTTCTGCTTAAAATGTTCTTCTTAAACAGTTTTGTACTGATTGAAAACCAGAATCTCTGTTATGGAGTGGGCCAGATTTCTCCATTATATATCACTGTTGCTCCAGTACTGTCCCCTGCAGAGCAGAAAATGAGAGTCTGCTTGGAACAGAATGGAGAAGGCAATGCCAGACAGAAAATGTGTAAGGTTTTTATAATACATCGTCTACTAGACATTCAGTAATGTTCCAGCTCTGAGCTCTAGTTATTCCTGTACCTAATCAGTGTAAGCTTAGAGGAGAATGCTGGTCTTCAGTTTTTTCTTTATAATTACTTGCTGCAGGGAATAATAAAAAATAAGTGAGGCTAGATGATGCAGTGAAGCACTGGAATAGCCTGTGCCAGGAGCTGTGGACTTGTCAGTACCTGAAGTTTTTTGTGAAGCTCCTTGGTAGCTTTGCAGTTGAGATGGTAGGTATCATCAAGGGTTTCAAACCTCTAGTCCAGCTAAAGAAATTTATTAAGGGGAGTCATGCAAGGTTAGAAGAATAATGGTAGCTGTTTTAATGACTCATTCTCTCAAAACTTTAAGATGGAAAATAACATCTCAGTAAATTCTTTGTGTGTTTCCCATAAGTGTTTTTCAAGTAGCTCGTTAGCATCCATGATGTTCTCTTGTCAGTTGTTTGTTGTTGAAGTGCAGCTGGTGAGGCAGATCGGATTGTGGTACCAAAGGGGCAGGAAGCAGTCTAACCTCACAAAGGGTAGATGCCATTATCTGTAGCAGGGTGTAGTTTTGTGGTGGTTTCTTTTTTTTCCTTTCAGGGTAGAAGAGCTAGACATCCTCAGGGAGACAAGGGATCAGTGTTAGAGATCTGAAAGCATGCTTTCTCCTTACAGTCAGTCCCTCCTGAAGCTAGCTGGTTGTAGCTTACTGTGGGAATGTTCCCTTCCAAGCAGATATGAGAGATTTCATATTTTTTTTCTCCTGTGCAAGAATTGTGTGGAAGTGTCAGTGGAGGAGTTGGTTTGTAAGTTGAGAACTCCTATGATGTGAGCGAATGCAAGTTGACCAGCCCAGTTGTGAAATTCAAACTCTAAAACCTCTCAAAAAAGGGGTAGGGAAAAGATTTACTCTAGAAATATTGGACCAGCCCTGGTTGGGAGCAAGAATTGTATTTTAAGTTTTTTTCCTATGCAAACTGATGTTTAGTTGCATTGTCTGGCTGGTATACATGGAAAAGAAGGCTTTAACTGATGGTCTGCTCTGTGGAGTTGGCAGCAGTGCATATGAGTGACCTTGTGCTGTTGAGCTACCACAGGGAGTTTCTAGGTAATAAATTTCTGTGGCAGATCCTGGGTGTAAGCTGGTGGCATGATGCAAGGGTACTGCAAACTGACATTACATTGCTGAGAGCCATAAAGAGAAGGGATGAGGGGAGAAGGGAAAAGAATAAGTGGAAAGGTTAAAGAAAAAATCAGTGTTAATAACTGAAAGGCTGTAAGATGTTATTTACAAAAGCATTCAGTTTCTGCTTTGTATTCCTGCAGCAACTGCAGGGATGCATCAGTGAGAAACAGGCAAGTGAGGTGAGGAATAGGGACACGCTTCTGTGGTACTTAATTCAAACACAGATCCTGGTCACGTGAAGCCTACAGAATCAAAAGTATGTACAGAATTGTATTTGTCTGTGCTTCTTTGAAATGTACTTGAGACTGAAAGTCTGAACAGCTCTATGCATATGGCATACCTGTACAGTGAGATGTCTGCTACATTATTCATTTTGTTCAAATTGCTGGGAAAAACTAAATAATAAAGAAGCACTTGAAAGGGAATGACTTTGAAGATGTATGTCTTTCCCCCCTCAGGTAAAGTTGGCTTTTTCTTCAAGAGTGTCCTCATAGTCACCATCTCTTTTTTTGTTTGTTTGTTTGTTTGTTTTAGGCAATAGACTTAATGGCATTAAAGATGAAAGAAGATAAAATCCTGTCTGGCAGTCATTTGTTCTCTTATAGCTGATGCTGCTAGCTAAGCAACAGACAAATAAGAAGCTAGCTGTTGCTTCCTTCCTTCTCGGTGTTTTGCCCTAAAATGTGATTGTAGATTCTGTAAATGTTTACAAGTGTTTTTTAAATTATTCCGTTTCCCTGTGTGTGGGCAACTGGTGAAGGGTTTCTCTGGCTATGAAGCATCCTGGGTCCAAGAGATGCACTCCTTTCAGAGTCTGGCTCTTACACAACTCCAGGGTGGCTCCACTCTGTGTTGCCCCTTCTGGTCACAGGGAGACACAGGTGCAAACAATCTGCCTGTGCTCCCTAGGCCAGCCACACCCCTCACCAGGTGCTGAATTACCAGTTCAAGCCATGACCAAATAGTTCCCTTATACTTGCTCTGATCAGAAATAAACAGGGGGCTGATCAGTCAGTCACCTGTCTGTACCATGAGTGTATTTATATCATGTTAAGATAATATTTGAATAGAGATTGTCTATTAGCCTGTTTTAACACTGCTAGATAAAATTCATTCATGTCACTAGTGCCTGTTTTTCACTGTACAGCACAATGTCACCTAAAAGCTTTGTGCAATTAATTGAGCTAAAGATGATTGAACATGCAAAAAACTTGTTCCTGACTGTTCTCTGTTTTCATTTGCTCGTTGAGGCCAGTGGGGGATCTAAACAGAAAGGATTTCAAAAGTTGTTCAAAGACTGACCTGCTTTTGATCTTCTCTGAGGTGAATGAGGATGTGTGGTGCTCGGGGATTTACCTGAAGCCAGAAGAGCATCTTAGATGTCTCATCTTTCCAGCAGAGACATATACCATAGGAAAAGGGTGCTTTTCTTTGAGCAAAGAGCAGTGCCTCTCATGAGGCCTTTGCTTTGATGGAGTATTGTGATAGCTTTGACATGAAGCAAACATGTCTTTTATCATCCTTTACATCTTCTCAGGACATGGGTTCCTCAAGGAAAGCCACTGCTTTTTTAATTTCCTTTTCCATTGGGATAAAGCTCTCCAAGCTTCTTGCTCCAAACCAGAGAAACTTTCCTAAACAAAGGTTAAATTCACAAGTCCAGTTGTCAGGCTTGTAGTTACAAGTGAAGCAAACATGAAGCATAATTCTTGCCTGTGCTCGATGATAGGATAAGCGAATAGGAAGGTAGAACCTGTGTGATAGTCACTAGGAGGTTGCTGAGGAATGGCTCTCCAGCTTTTAAATAGAGCTTTGTTTTAAACTACTTTCACTATCCTATCTTTCATTATCCTAGTATCTGTTTCTTAAAGTTTTTGGAATAAATCTGAACTCTAATCCAGAGCAGTTTTGAGGCATTTAACTCTGATTTTCTTGTTGCAGGCTTTTTCCGCACCCCTGTTCACTCCTTTTGCTTAACTGTTTTATCAGGGAAAGATGTACAGATGTATTTCATACTGATTACTCCCTTTGGCTCTGCACACTTTGCCAGCCAACACCTTATCTTTGCCCTGGGGATGGCAGTTCTGCATCCTGTCTGAGCTATTGGCTTTGCCATGAATGATTGATACACTCGTGCCAATCACAGAGTGCATCTGCTGTAGTGAAACATACAACTGCTACTTCTGACAAATTAAAAGGATGATGCATAAGGTGTATGTGCAGCAGACTTGATTACAGATGTCCAAGCTACTTTCTAGTCTCTAATTGTACCATTTCTAGAATATCTTCTGTTTGTTTTCTTATAATTGAATCACAGTTGCTGCTTTTTACCTGCTTGCCACTCAATTCATTATTTTAGATGCCACTTCTATTTAGAAAACTTTTCTAAATGCTGAAGGTTCATTTTCAAGGTGTCTTGGACAATTAAATGTGACTGAACAATGGTGGCATTGGGACACCAGTCTCACTTTAGGCCAAATCAGAGTTGTTTTACATGGAATACTTAAAAAGCAGAAGGGTGAAGCAGTCTGGAGGGATGCTCATGGTTACACTTACATGGACAAAGTTAACTGATTTTTGAAAGTTCAGAGGAACTGAGAGGATTGACCCTGTGCCTCAGTGCCCACTGAAGGCTGGTGTTCTGGGTCCTGCTGGTTGGCTCTGGGCAGCCCAACCTATCACAGGGTTTATGTTGGGACAGATGTTTGTATGGCAGAGGAGACTGGGGAGCAAAGTGAGCTAGCTTCAATGTGAACATTATCCTGTATCTGTTTCAATATCTGATTCTGGGTGGCTTTAGAAAGGCTCTGATGTGTCAGGGCTGCTTCTTTTATCAGAGTTTGGTACTGCCAGTTTCATGTAAGCTCTGGGCATTTTAAAGTAACTTGAAAAGTACTAGAGTGAAGGAGGGAAAATAAAATTCACCATCAGCTGAATAAAATAAGGTTGTGACAGAGCAAAACCTTAGAACCAGGAAATTCACAGAATCACAGAATTGTAGGGGTTGGAAGGAACCTCTAGAGATCATGGAGTCCAACCCCCCTGCCAAAGCAGGCTCCCTACACCACGTCGCACAGGTAGGCGTCCAGGCGGGTCTTGAATATCTCCAGAGAAGGAGACTCCACCACCTCCATGGGCAGCCTGTTCCAGTGCTCCGTCACCCTCACCATAAAGAAGTTCTTGCACACATTCGTGCAGAGCTTCCTATGCTGAAGATTCAGCCCATTACCCCCTAGTCCTGTCCACACGCACTACTGAAAACAGACCAGCCTCACCACTATGGCTCCCACACCTCAGGTATTTATAAACCTGGATCAAGTTCCCTCTCAGCTTTCTTTTCTCAAGGACCCAGTTCACTTAGTCTCTCCTCGTAGGGGAGATGTTCCAGGCCCTTCACCATCTTTGTGGCCTCCGCTGGACTCTTTCCAAGAGATCCCTGTCTTTTTTGTACTGGGGAGCTCAGAACTGGACACAATTCCACTGAACTAGGTGCTTATAGGTACCATTCATGGATGCATGTCCAGGTTGTTGATTCCAGCTGTCAAGTTAAAATGCAACCTTTCAATTTACTGTGATAGCATTTGAATCTAGGCCCTAGTTCTGGTCACCTTGAACAACACAGAGGCTTTCAGGATTGGAGGATTTAGTCCTGACGCAGTGTAGCCAAAGCTGGTACCAATGTTTTCTCCCCATTGTTTGGGATGGGTACATTGCCTTGGAAGGAACTTTCCCAGGCAGCAGCTCTTCTGTTAGGTAGATGCTGAAGTCTGCTACATGTGCAGGGCACCTGAGACAATAGTCCCCTTTGAAATGGATAAGTTTTTCTGGCTAAGTTGGAGGACCAGTGCCTTCTCTGGGTATGCTTTGAAAAGGAAAAATGCTGTGGGTTTGCCACCTCTGGCTCTTTGTTTGGGACTGTCAGTGGGCTACTGGCATGAGCAGTCAGACTGAGTACAAAATGCAGTTATTGACTGTACTATCACCTACACTACAAAAAAGACTTTCTGAAAGCACTGCAGTTTGAGTCTACCTTGCCTGGAGCCAAATGATCCTGACATGGATTGAGGTCCTGGTTGCTGTCAGTGCTTCACAGAAGTTTTGTGTACAGAACTCCTAGGAGTACAGAAACCTGTGTGCAGGAGAAATAGGCCTGTTTATTCCTTCTGCAAGCTTGTTTTGATCTTCATGTGATTTTTTTAAATTTTTTTTTTTTTTTGGTAGTACTGTAAACCATAAATGCTAATTTTACATGTATTTTGATAATACAATGTTTAATATTAAATTTGTAGTTTTCAAATAATTGAAACTCATTTTCTCAGTGTCACTGTGGAAAATTCCTTGTACTGCCATGCTACCTCCCTACTTCCCTTTTCTCTCCTGCTCCCTCCTGTTCCCTTTCTTTTTACCATGTGCTGTTGAGGCAACTGGTGTTATTCAATACAGTACTGATTTGTGACTTTGCATTTAGTTTGTACCTTCATTTATTTTTTTAAATTCTTTATTTTAGAGATGGTAATGTTACTGGAATGGTGGTCGGGCACTGACTGCACCCTCTACACTGATCCAGAGAGTTACCACAAGTATGGGAAGGAGAATGCCATCGTAATCCTAAATCACAACTTTGAAATTGACTTTCTCTGTGGCTGGAATTTCTGTGAAAGATTTGGAGTCCTGGGGGTAAGTTTTGATTAGCATTTTAAATGAGCTTCCTCTTCTCGGATGTGGGGAAAAAACACACCAGTAAAATGTTTGGTTTATTTGTAATTGTTGTGGCTTAACCCCAGCAGGCAATGCAGTACCACACAGCTGTTCACTCACACCCCTCACAGTGGGGTGGGGTTAGAATCAGAAAGATAAAACTGCAAGAACTTGTGGGTGGAGGTGAACACAGATTACTAGGTAAAGCAGAAGATATATACACAAGTAAAGCAAAAGAAGGGATTTATTCACTACTTTCTGTCAGCAGGTGGGTGTTCAGCTACTTCCATGCACACAGGTCTTATTACTTGTAATACTTTCTTGGGAAGACAACTGCCATTCCCCAAATCACGACATGTTCCCACTATCCTTTTTATTTTGTCTAGCCTATGTTGCTGAATACAGCACCTTCTGATCAGTTTTAGTTGGCTGTCCTGATTGTCCACTCTGAGCTTTTTTTGCATGCCTAGGCTCCTCACTGGCAGGGCAGTATGAGATGAGGAGCTGGAAAGCCCTTGACACAGTGTAAGCACTGCTCTGCAAGAATTGAAACATCCTAACTCGAAAGCACAGCACCATACCAGCTACTATGAAGAAAACTAATTTTATCCCAGCCCAGACTGGGACAAGAAGGTATTATATCTGTTCAAATTCATTCAGCTCTTATGCACACTAAGCAAGATGAACTTAAATCAGTGCAGTGGAAGTACTTGAGGACCAAGATTTCTTGGATGATCATAGAAATTTTTATAAGTATTGCAGTTAAAACTGATGAAGATTTTTAACCTGTGAAGGTTTTACTTTTGTTTCTGTGCACTTGCTACGTACCTATTTGTTTGTGCTGCAGAAAGGTGAGCTGCTCTATGATTCTCTCCCAGTAAACTGTAGAATTTGTTTCCCTTTAGAATCATTTTGCAAATCCAACCAACACACAACTAGAACTTAAATCATGCACACTCTTTTGTCTCTAGAATGAAAGAGCTGCCATCTGATATGAAAGCAGTAACCAAGTGATAACTAATAAAGAGTGAATGATTAATTATCAACAACTGAATATAGTATTATGTGAGGCTAGGAGTATGTGCACCTTTGTTTTCAGTTTTTCTTGTTTCACCTGTCAGGTCATGGAGATGATTCTAGGACCTCTCTTTAGCCAGTTTATCTTAATTCTGTGATGGTAATGATAATTTCTACCTACAGTGGATTTAGAAAACTGTTTCACTCTCCTGAGAAAGCAGACTAATGCCTCATTTTGGCAGTCTTCTATAGCATCTTCCAACTTTGCTACTGGCTGTTGTCAAAAGTCCTGAACTTGGTTTATGTGAATGTCACTTCTTTGAGCTGTTCTTCTCTTAGCCTTTCCTTTGAGTGCTTTGCATTTTCTGTATGTTTAGGCACCACTTTGGCCCCTTTCAAATCATAGTCTGCTTTAAAGAGGTCTGCTTTAAAGCAAACAAACCAAAAACAAAACAAAACCACAGAACACACACATTAAAAGGTCCTACTTATCACTGACATGGCTGTTGACTTCAGGTTACTGTAGAACAATTCTACCATCATGTCCAGGGCTCAAGCTCAGAGCTTGAGAATATCATCAAAGATAACAGTAGATGTAGGGAAACCTGTTCACAGCAGACATGTATACTAAAAGTGTTCTCCCTCATTATTCAGTGGTGCTTGTTATACAGTGGTGCTTTAGGCTTACAAAATTAAACTGACTACCCCAGTGACTGCAGTTCTGTAGATAAAGCTATTGTAGATGTTCGGGACCTTCTTCAGAAAGTGCCATTAAAGGATTGTTTCTGTACAAACCAGTAAGGGCCTACAAGGTCAAAGGTCTTTTGTTTTATGTTGGTGCTTTCTGGTTAGATTGAATTTCATTAGTTTTAGTGATGTTTTTTAATAGTTTTCCCAGGATAATCAGGATTATGTTTTAATTTTGTATATTGCTACCTACACATAGGAAAACCACTGTATGAACTGTTGCACAATTACTGTGCTGCATTAACTGAAAATAGTTCTTCCTGTCTTTAAATGCTGAGTTATTATTCAATTTGTATCTTTGCTAATCTTAGAATTCTTTTAGGAGCTGATATATCATTTTGTAATTATTTTTTAAACTATTTCAGTCTTGATTAATGTACTGTGGTTTTACTTCCCAGAAAATGTTCCAGGAGGAAATTATTCCCACGTGCTCTTATTTGCGTAGATGTCTTGACACAGGGAAGCAGTATGTTTCCCTGTAGGGGTAACCAGTCAAGGTTCATCATAAGCTAGATTCAAACCAAACAGGTGCAAAACTAGCACCTCCCCACCCCAATTTTCATTCTGAGTTAGTTTTCTAAATGTATTTACTGCATTGGCTTCTCGGTACTTGGTTTGGTGCAGCACAGGAGTGAATGGATGACTAGGGATGAGGGGTGTATCTTGATGTGACTTCATGCTGCCTTACACCAGCTTACAGGGCTCAAAACTGCAGGATTTATTGTGACAGCACAATTAAGAATGTAAGAGCCATTATGCTGGCGGCTAGTCTTGCCCTGTCTTCTAACAGAAGCAAGAGGCAGATGTTCAGGAAAGAGTTGCAAGAACAAGGCAAGTATACAGAGAGATTTCTAAGGATTGTCCTAGCCTTTGGCAATGTGTGGCTCAGGGACTTTGTGAGTCAGTGTGGCTTTCTATTTAACGTGGTTTAGTTTAATACTCTGCAAAGTGTCTTTGTAGGCTTTTTAAGCATCTACCTACATCTCACTAAGCCAGTGTTGTGTCCCCTGCTGTTGAAAGTTTGTGTATGACACCTCCCATATCAGTTTCTGTACTTGTCTGCGTGGTACATGGTGTTTCAGGCACACCTTCTGTCTCATGTCATACCTAATTCTATGAAAAAATGGAGGGGTGGCTGGGGAGGATGGAGAGAAAGAAGATGAAGACAAATCGTGGCCAAGGGAGTGGGACTGATTGTGTTTAGCTTCAGAAGGCAGAGAGAATGGTGATATTGTAATGCACTGCTGTATGTTACAGCTGTGGTACACAATGACTGTGCTGTTAACAATATTGCAAGCGTGTGTTCAGATTCTCTTTTACACCTTGAACTTGTGTTAAATGAAACCAATAAATTCTCATTGTTTGTTCCTTGATTTGGGTTTTCTTTGTGGTGGTGGTGGTTTTGCTCATAATAAAGGAAAACTAAACTCCTTAAAACTTCCTAGTCTTTCCTGGCAGCAGAAAAAAAAAATATATTTACCTTTTTCTGTACTTATTGTTTATTATTTATTTTTATTTTATTTTATTTTATTTATTTTTAAATGCAATGACAACTATCCCTGCTGGTCTTTTTTGCAAGAGGTGTTCAGTCTGTGCATTGTTCTTCTCTTTTCATCTCTCTTCTTCATACTGACTTTCTCTTCTGTCTTTATGGCTAAATTGATGCAGTCCCATCAGATTTATAATATTCTGTTACTATGGTTTTGATTCTGTTTGTTTTTGGTTTTTTTATCACTTTTTCAAGGAGATGAGGAGAGGGGAAGTTTTTTGGTGGAGGGATCTTAGTCTACTGTATGCTGGTGATACTGTGGTTTGTACTGTGGTTTGTGATACTGTCTTCTTGTCATTATTTGATACTTATGCCGAGATGGCATGAGGTTCTCTACTTTCATGAAAGATTTTTGTCTACAGAAGAAAACCTGTCAAAAAGAGACAAAGGAGTCACTAAGAACACACGTATGCATGTATGTTTGGGATGGAACAGGGTAAAAAACAAACAAAACCACATTTATTTTACTTTTTAATTACTTTATTTAATATGATACTCTTGGAGCACCCATTCAAAGCGCTAGGAGGTGCTGGTTTGACAGTTCTGAGTAAGAGCCAGAGGCCTATTCATTTAGAGAGGTGAAAACAAAAACCACATCAAGAAGCAATTCTGTGCTTGCTTTTTCTCTTGCAAGTTATTTTAAGCAACAGATTATCTTGCTGCTTGCAGTTAGGTTCTGTGCAGCTGAAGCTACTAGCGTGTGTTAGCAGCACCAACCTGTAGAAGACTACTGGTGGTTGCTGGAAATTAGGAGAAGGAAGCAAACTTCATAAAGCCTAGAAGACAAAGTCACATTCTGTGTAAGATGTTATTCAGGTCTTCCACTGAAAACATACTGGTATACTCCCTGCCAGGGTAAACTGGGCTCTTCTGATTCATTGCTTGATGTAAACAAGCAGTGCCAAATTACCTTTTCAGTGATTTTAGTAACTCTTTTCCTGAGATGATATTTTCACCAGCAAAAAATACCTTGAGTTTAAAGCTAAATCTACTCATTCATTTTTCCATTGAATACAGGTATTTCTCAGTCTGTGTAGTCATTTTTAACCCTAGTTGTTTGTTCCATATGCCAGGAAAACCAAATTTTGAATAAAAGTTATTTATATTGAAGCTTGCTGTTGGAGAAACTGAGCATGGTTGATAGGTTTTTAACAGTCGTTTGTACATTTGACTATATTAATAGAAGTTATATGATTGTCTGCATAAACACATTATTGTTTGCATTTAGTACAGCATCTTAGCATGTACTTGGGCATACATCCACTTAAAATATTCCTGTTATCTTTCCCACATGGAAAAAAGCGTGGGTCCTCCCCTCCCCCTAAAGAAATACATCTTCCCATCTTTGTGACCTAATACTATAATTTGAAAGAGTGCTGTATTTCAAAAATAGAGCAAACAATTATCAAAAGTATGTCAGCAGTGAGGGCAGCCCATAGAGAAAATAATTTACGACATGAATTGCCGGCTGCTACTGTCTTGCAGCTACAGTAAATTTGTTTTGAAACTGTAGAACAAATTTTGTTAGACATCCTCAGCTTGCAAGTAGATTTCAGGCTTTTTGTTGCACTCTGTGATTAAAAGTTGCTGAATAACTGAGGGTGGAGATGTAGTTCAGCAAAGCTGTATGAACATATTTTAAATGACCCTTAAATTTTGTAGGTGACATTGGCATACAAGGAGAATTTTGCAGCTATTTCTATCCAAACTAACTTAGTGAAAAGAAATTAACCTGTGTTAAAATGCTGTGACCATAGATAAGCTGTTCCTGTCCAGCAGTGATTTCATAAGATGTCTGTTGGAATTACACCGCTCCGAGCAGTGGAAATGTTTAAATTCCTTCATGAAGGCAATGTACATATCATAAAGAAGTGACAATTTACTCCATTTGTTCTACTGAGTGAGCTGAATATAAGGGTTAGAGGTGACTGTCACGTATTTTCCAAAGCTCTTTGGTAAAAGGAAAATTGGAGGCAGAAATGAACCACATCTGTGTTCTTCCTGTTGTATTTATGCATGTAGACAGCTGAAACAGAGCAGGCTGTAGCTGTTGCTATTGTAAAATTGATGAGAGCTCCTGAGGGCCCGGCCTAATATGTTACTCCCACAGAAGAGCTACCAGTCTAGTGACTGCAGAGCTTCCTTTTGCCAAATGCTTCTGTGCCGTCAGCCTTCCTTCTACTTCTGGGGTAGGTGAGGTGCACAAAGCAGCATCAGGTGATGTAATTCCTTTTCATGTGCATTGAAGGAGATGCGCGTTCACGTTTGTCTGAAGTGCACTTCTAGATTTCAAAAATGCTTTGGCACAGAAAATGCAGAGGAGTGTGACCTGTGGAAGAATTCAAACATCTGCTCTGCTGTTGTGGTTGTGCTGCACCCTGTGTCACCGCAGCTCACAACAGGCCTGTCTTTGTTTTCACTTTGTTTTGGGGGGTGGATGAGGTGTGACTGCTCCTGTTAGCCTGATGAATTGGTGGATTCTGCTAGGATTCCAGCTGGGCTGCTGGCTAATGGCTGACCTGGTTGTGACTGAGGTGTGGGTAGTAGTTCCTTAAGGTTTTGTCCCGCTTCCCTCATCTGGGAACACTTGGCATCTTTTGGGCTTTTAACAGGGCAAAGCTTTGGCTCTGGTATCTTCCTCAGTCTTGCACAGAAGAGGGGAATGAAAGAGCTGCTGTGCTGATGTGTGTATTTTCATTAGGCATTCTACATGGCCTAGAACAAAAAAAATGCTCCAAGAAGATTTTTAAAAGTGTATACTGAAACTGTTTAGCTTTATTTTGGAAATAAGAGGATGACTCATATCAGAAGTAACTGAGAAAAGAAAAAGCAATACTGTGGCAAAAAAAAAGTTTGAGAGCTAAGGAAGGTGGTGGGAGGAGAGCCTTTCCCTGTAACTGGTCTGGGAAGCTGGAAGAGGAGGCTGGGCTCAGTGCTACTGCTGCCATGCAGCATGGATTAATGTCCAGGAAAAACTGAAATTGCATAAAGTCTGCTTCACTATCATGAACACTGGGTCTTCCAGCTGCTCCCTGGGGGAGAGCAGGCCTTGGGGGCATGGTCTGGGCCCATCACTCAGTCTCCAGACAACTGAGAGAGAACTTTATTATAGGGTATTAAATTATTTGACGGTGTTAATTCTTGCATTCTTAGGAATTGAATTCTCATGTCTTTTTTTGCACTTCTGTGTAACAGTCACTTGGAAGCTGCTCATGTGCATTTGCCTTCCACTCCTATGAGCTTTTAGATAGCTGAATTATTTAAGGTATTTTCCTTCCTCAAGGAAAGAGCAGATGAGAGAAATGAACTGAGATAAAAGAATTAGGTCAAGTCTCTTCTCCTAGTAACCAAATGAACAACAGCAACTAAGAAAGAAAATAAAAGCAAATAATAGTTGCTCATAATTTCTACCAGTAAATAATCTCTTCTAGTCAGATGCCACGTCCTGGAACCCATCTGCAGATCACAAGCATGGTACTGCTTATAATGATATCACAGATAGAAACCGGATTGTGTAATTGCTCCTGCTTTCCTCTAGGAAAATGCAGCTATCTCAGGAACTGCTGAAATAATTTTTGTGTACACACACACCAGTGCAGGGTGACCTGAAAAGTAGAAAGTGAGCAATTGGAGTCAAATCTGCCTAAAGGAGAGGTTTTCTGAGGTAATCACGAGACTGAGTTCTAGAGTAAGATTTGAAATGAGCTGAACCCTTGATAAGCAGTGGACTTGTTATGCAGTGTGTGGATGAATCACTTCAATGTCAAATCCATGAGGCAGGAATGGTGCTTCTTTTATTACAGAAGAGTGCTCTGAAGAGAAATTCACTAGTATAAGTATTTTTGCCTTTCCAAAAACAAATCTGAGCACAAAGGAAGTATTTGTATTATTGCTGCTGTTTCTAGTGTTAAGATAGCCTACATTGGGAAAGTATTTGCGATACAGATGTGTGCCCCAGTATGCTACTGTACAGTGCGGGCTTTATGAGTGTTAAGTAGGTTCGGCTGTTGTGTCATACAAGGAATGTTTTTCTTTGTTTTGCTTTTGTACTGGTTTTAAAGCTGGAACAGATCCATATATGAATCAGTATTAATATCGAGTATGCATGTGCCAGGTCCAAACAGAACTCTGTAACTGGTGTGGTTCTGTCTTATTTCCTTTCACTCTGTCTTGCAGAGTTCCAAAGTGCTGGCAAAGAAGGAGCTCTCCTACATGCCTATCATTGGCTGGATGTGGTATTTTCTGGAGATAGTCTTCTGTAAGCGTAAGTGGGAGGAAGATCGGAAAACAGTTATGCAGAAGTTGCTGAATCTCCGGGACTACCCTGAAAACTTTTGGGTGAGTGATGACTAATGAGAGGAGTGGGAGGTGCTGCAGTGCCTGTAAGAATGAAAGCGTGGGTAGTGTCTGGTGGTAACCGTGTCGCTTCTGAGAACTTTGATTCATGAACTCCCTAGAAGTATCCAGAGAATATTACGAGACCTGAATTCTATCTTGAATTTCTGGTATGGTAGTCCATATTCTGTCCATATTCTCCCTGTATGGAGCCCTACAGATGTTATTTGAAAAACGCTCCCACTGTGATCAATAATAAACTTTCACAGTATTGCAGAATTGTAGGGCTTAGAAGGGACCTCTAAGAGATCATTGAGTCTTCTAAGGCAAATTCCAGTTCTCTAAATATAGGAGCTGGAGGCGGTGTCTGTGCTCTCTCACTTGCCAAAGGTGTTGAATGCATTTTTGCAGACCTAGGCAGGTCAGTGCTAATTGGTAAACTCAAATTACCACCATCCTTTATATGCTGCTGTGAAGGGGTTTCTGAGATGAGGCTGTGCCTGTAATAGGAAATATTTAGTTGCTGTTGTACTGTTGGATTTATTCTGGTGTGGTGGAATGATATAATGTCAAAAGGCATAGTGGTAGCACCTTGTAGGTAGAAAGGCAGAGTGTTCTAGATGTGTTAGAAGGATTTTCTCATCAATTTCTGTATGTTTTATCTGGCTATTTAACATGATGCATGCTATGAGCGAATAAAAATGCTCCTAGATAGACTGGAGCTGAAGCTTGAAACTTGGACAGGTTTCTTCAGTTTCTTTGTCTGATGAGCTAAAGTTTTTCTGTGGGTTATTGAAGCTTCACTGATGCAATACACAATACTGTCTGATGCATTAATTTGGATTCAGGCTTGGCAGAAAGCACATGAGCATGTGGTAAATCTCTGAAGATCCCTGTGGTCTCCATTTCCTGATGCTGACAAAATTGTAATTCATGTCTGAGCAGTTAAACTGTGTAGTTCATAATGGACTGAGATTTAGAGTTCTCCTGCATCTACTGCCCTACATATGTTATCAGCCTTGTCCTTGTCATCAAAGGTAGTATCCGCTGTTGCTTGTGGTCCATATGCCATAGTGAAAGCAAGTGGGCTAATGAGGCATTTCCTAGAATTGCATTTGGTTCAGACACTTTACAAGTTTTAGATACTGGACCACCTCAGCATCAGTAAAAGACTTTCAACAGAAAATATGTTGTGACTGATTTTTAACATCTCTTTAGAAAAGGGGTGACCCATTAGAGAAATCAAGTCATTTAGTCATGAGTAGCAAAGCAGATGTTAAAGACCACAGGATGGCAAGTTATGTGGGTGGGGGCAAATGAGAGAGTTGTTTGTTTTTGGTGTTTTTTTTTTTTAATAGATCAAAGTTAATTACCTTGTAGTGTCTACTCATGTCCTCCCTGCTAGCAGTGTTTGTTTGGGCCATATTGGTGGGAATCACCGAGGGCTCTGGTCAAGCATGTGTAGAAAATATGAGCTGTTTTCTGACTGCTGTTCTTTCTTGCTTTATAGTTCCTGATTCATTGTGAGGGCACAAGATTCACAGAGCAGAAGCATCAGGCTAGCATGAAGGTGGCTGAAGCCAAGGGCTTGCCCAAGCTCAAATATCACCTACTGCCACGAACAAAAGGATTTGCTGTCACCGTGCAATGTTTGAGAAATGTAGGTAAGGAAAGTCACAAGGAACAGTGCTAAGTGGTTATTTCATGTAACTGCTCTCTTTTTGCTATTCTATTCTTTTCCCCATAGTGCATGTTCTATCAAAAGAAGGGTGGAATCTTTTCTGAGCTTTCTTCTAATAGTTCATGAAAATTAAAATCAGGTTTGACTAGTAGAAGCCAGGGTCAGCTTCATTAGTTTCTTCTTTTTGTTTTGTGTTCTGTCACTGTATTGGGGGATCCCCAAGTCTGGATTTTCTATATATTCCCAAAGGATAACGATTCTTAGTTTTTACCAAACCATTAAGAATTCCTATTCCAAATGAAGCCAATAAGCCACTTCAGAGAGTCAAAGAAGGCATCCCAAATGTTTTCTTATGGCAAATACAAATATCTTTTTTTATCAAAAGAATGTTATACTTTAAAACGTCTGAGTAAATATACTCCTGAGAGTTTTGGTAGCCTTCGTGGAGCAGATATGTGGGAAGTCAACCTTTTCTAAAGTTATGTGTAGGAGAAGTTTAGAAACAAATTACAAAACATGAATAAATATTTCCTTGTGAATGTTGTCCGATACTCCCCACTCTCCTTCTGGTTACCAGAACTGAATCTACCAACTTAGAGTACCATCAGCAAGAATGTGACACAATTGCCTTTAAAGTGATCTTGTTTGACTAATAAAATCCCGCTGAGTTTACTGCTGCATACTTCATGGACAAGGGAGAGATGGTGCTAAACTTCACCCACTGCTAAATTGGGCTTTGGTGGATTTATGTGCTGTTAGAAGGCTGATATGTAAGGAAGACAAAGTAGTTAGTGGTTTAGAAGAAAATGTTCTGGCATGACTGAAGTTAATGTCAAAGCTTCTTTTGTCTTTGAAGATGTGTTTTTATCTGGCATATCTGGGATAGCTGATGTAAAAAAAAAAAAAAAAAAAAAAAAAAAAAAAAAAAAAAAACCACCAAAAAAACCACTTTGCAGTCAGCTGTCTTGCTGTCTGTCATGTCTCTTCTTCATGCCCTCTCTCAAATCAGGTAGATGATATCACTGTTGTAGCTTGTCAAGCATCAGTGATTTCCCACCCCCAAAACAGGCTGCATTGCTTGGATCTTTTCTGATACACAAAGTAGACGGAGGTTATGTGCAACTTCCCAAAGGGCATAGTTTAACCTTCCCTTTTGAATAAGACTGTTTTGCTGAGGAGGAGGGGAGAAAGACTTGAGGCACTGAAGAATATCCATGTCAGAACTCTCTGACCTCCAGTATCTTGAGCTGGGGAGTCAAGGACAGGTGATTTAAGTGGTGATTTTTTTTTTCCTTGTCAGTATTCAGTATGAAGAAAACAAAGCATAATGTGGCTGTGGACAAGCAGCTGGTTTATGGGAAAATATTCCAAAAGGAAATAATTTCAGGGAACTCAAGTGCCATCTGTAAGAAGTTTGAGATTTTGTTAGATAAGCCACGGTAGCACTTCTAGAATCCTAAATATTCAATATATTTTCAGGATAACAAAGACTTAGATTCCCTGGATTACTTATTTAGGGAACAGTATGTTACTACCTCAGTCCTTGGTGGATTTATCAGGATAAGGTTGAGGAGGTAAGGTTTCCTTTGTGAGGGTTCAAAAGGAAGCAGGGAAAGTTCATAGTTGCTGTTGAAACTATGTAACTTAAACCCAGCCAACAAGTAGAGGGAAAAGCCTGATGATCCCTGATAAGTGTTTCAGTCCTTGTGGGTGTGTTGCCTTACTTGCACTGTCACTTTTTGGAGTAAGAGAGAGGTAATTAGATCTGGGTTACTATTTGTTTCTCTCTTACACTGACAAGGGGTACATGTGACTGTCATTTTAAAGGTGATCTAGGCCATCTCCCTTGCAATGAACAGGGACACCTACAGATAGATCAGGTTGCTCAGAGCCTGACCTTAAATGTTTCCAGGCACAGGGCACATACCCTGTTATAAATGGTGGGGAGTATCCATGTTATAAGGAAAAAGTGTTGCTATAGATTTCAATATATGCAAAGGCTTTATGCTGTAGTAATTTGGACATTTTTTCTTTTGAATATTTACATTAATAACTAGTAATATTTAACTTCTTCACTGTTAACTTGTTCACTGTTCCTTAGTCTCAGTGTTACACTCCACTTTGTAATGTGGCACAGTAATTGTCTGTATCTCTTATATTGCAACCAAATTACTTGTTCCAAAGAGCATTGATGTGACCACTGTAATGATGCTTCTGTGTGCTCCTGGAAAAAAAGCCCATTTTGGGATCTGCTGCTTAGGCTAGTGCACTTTCTGCTCTTTCTGAAGGGGTGGTGGGCCTAGCTGGAGTACCTTGCTAAGGGTATCTGTCAATATCAGCTGATTATTAGTTTATTATTAGTTGGGCAAAAATATCTTTCACACAAATAACAAAGAAACTTACCTCCTAATTGCTCTATTCCCCCCCCCCTCACTAAAAATTAAATAGAGATAACCTTATGCATCTGTTTGAACACATTTTTATTGTCAGAACCTTGGATGTAGGGGTTTTTTTTTCCATCTCTTAGAAATCACAGTGACCTTTTTTATAATAGCAAGAGTATCTTTGCCAATTTTGTCTGTGTAGAATATCATAATTTCATGAGGTTGATACTACTGTAATGGCTGAAAGTGTTATTCAGAAAGTCTTATTCTAATGGTCATCTAGAGAAATAATCCCCTCCTAAAATATTCCACATGAAATAAGCAGTGTTACTTAGTCTCTTTCCTTCATAAGAAATAATGGAACTCACTTCCCTTTAGTGACTTTCTCAAGTTCAGATGTCCTTAAATACAGCTTGCTTCCAGCATTTTCAAACTTGTTCTGATATTTTTATCAGTGGTCATCTCTATCAGCTCACATGTAACAGATGGAGTCACCAGCCATGTCATTTCTAGAGGCTGTGTGCTGTCCTAATAAATTGTTAGATTATAGTACAGAGTTTGCCGCCTGTACAGCTCAACTGGAAGCAATTAAAAACATAGATCTGTTTCTAAAGTACCTATCCATTACTTTCAGTAAAGATAAACATCATAAATACTATAAAATATGTGTTCAACGGCTATTCTGTCTATATATCATGCAGTTTGTTTCAGCTGTTTTTGTAATGTTAAAGCAACCTCATAAATGTACCTCAAGATCAAGTGCAGATTAATTCCAAGTTATCAGCTTCTTCCAATTGTGCATACTGGAATCTGCTGTCCTAGAGGGAGCACGTGAGAACAAATTCCACAGTGATGTTCTCATGGCATTCAATATGGCCATGCTGGCAAGTTGACTTTTTGTTTTCCATGAGCAGCTCTTCAGTACTGGAATTCTTCAGTGCTTAGACCTGAGCAAGTTAGCAAGTTTGAACAGATAGATTATTTTAAGCAAGATATTTTAAGCAAGCTATTAAACATTAATGGATTGTGCTAAAATGTACAGTGAATTCCACCTTCTCTTCCCCACTCTGCTCTGTAATCTTCACTTCAGATCATTATTTGCTAGAATGAGGTTATGTTGCTGGCAGGTTGATTTGTTGGACATTCATCCAGCCATAGTTCTCAATCTCCACAAAATAACACGTGAAATTCAAGAGGCCAATAATAATAATAATAATAATAATGTGTAAGAAAATAAAAGTAAGGAAATTCTCTATGTACACAGTTCAAAGCTTTGGCAAATGCTTTCTGACAAATTTTAATCCTGTGCCGTCTTTTTCTTTGACACCTCATTACTTCTTATCCTGCACTTTCAAAATGGAAAAGCTTAGCTCTTCAGTTACTTTATATCCAGATATAAAAGGGGGTCTATTTACTTCTGTGTATGTTGTTGTTATCTCGGATTTGATACTGCTTTGCCAGCAAAAGATTTCTGTGTGATAACAAAAAAGAGCTGGACTGAATATCAAAATACAGGCAAGTTACATACCGGAAAAAGAGAGTTTGGTTTGCTTCAGTTTGGTGTGGTTTGGTTTGGTTTTGCTTTATTTGGATTTGTTTTGGTGGAGCTGGAGGAAAATGGTGTGTGACCTACCAGCACATAAAGATGATCCTGCCCAACTCTGCAGTTTTTTTGCAGAACAAGAGAATCATTTTCTAATGTGATGAACAGTAACTGTATTGTTAACTGTAACTTGTAACTAATAACTGTATCAAAATTCAAACCTAAGCATCTTCAAAAAGACAAAAAGGAGAAGTGCTGGATGCATCATACTTTGCTTTATTGTTTTCATTGTGTTGCTTTTCTTTAATAGTTTGGGATTATTCTAAGCTAACAAATATACCTTGTACAAACCGGATAAAGCTTTTATATTCTTTCAGTTACACTGGATTAGTAAATAGGAACGGATTAGTAAAATCTTCTGCACTTCAGAGGTAGTGGAGGTCGTTTACTTTTTTTTTTTTTTCATTTTAAAATAATTTCCTATTTTTACTGTACATTGAAAGTAATGTACTTGAAGCAGATTTTGGCTTATAATACATAGTTTTGAGATTGGGCCAAAAGCCCAACTCTAGTACAAAAAATAGACTTAAGACTGAGGGATACAACCTTCATGCAGTGACACAGTTTGGGCTTCTATTTCAAACCCAAAATAATAGTTGTATCAAGCCTTCTGGCTGCAGGATTTATCTCAGATGAACTTTACCTATTGTTAGACAAACTGTATATATTGCTTGCTGTCTAAGTGTTTATCTGCCTGGTTATTTGCCCAGTTTTCTGTAGGAGGATGGGGAGAGGAGTGTCTGTTTCAGAGGGAGCTGAGAAAGCTGATAGTTTTCCAACCACAGGGCTTCTAGGATGTCCTGTGATGTATGAACTGTCATAATGTTCCATGCACTCAATGTTTGATGTCTGCTGGGGGAAGGAGACAAGCGTGGAGACCAAACTCATCCATTCTGCTGGTATAATTCCTGAAAGGTTTACTGGATATTTGGCTTCTGATAACCTGCATCTTGAATATTCCATCATTATCTTTACTGTGTTGGTAGCTCAAACTGTGGTGCTGATGACTTTGTGTGTAAGTATTCTCTTGTCTGAGAGTGAATGACTGGTTTTTCCATTCTGTTACTTCTCTACTCACTTCACTTGTTTTTCTTCTTGTAGTTTCAGCAGTCTATGATTCTACTCTGAATTTTAGAAATAATGAGAATCCAACATTGCTGGGTGTTCTAAATGGAAAGAAATACCATGCAGATTTATATGTAAGGCAAGTAATCTATGTTTTAATTCTTTTTTGTCATACAAGCACGTATACTGGCACAAATAGCTCTCTATAACTTCCTGAAGGGAGATTGTGGTGAGCTGGGGGTTGGCCTCTTCTCTCGTGTAATTAGTGATAGAACTAGAGGGAATGGTTTCAAGCTGCGACAGGGGAGGTTCAGGCTGGACATTAGGAAGTATTTCTTCTCAGAAAGGGTAGTCAGGCATTGGAATGCACTGCCCAGAGAGGTGGTAGAGTCACTAACCATGGGAGTATTCAAGAAACGTTTGGATGTTGCGTTGAGGAATATGGTTTAGCTGGGAAGTATTGGTAATGGTTGGACTAGATGATCTTCTAGGTCTTTTCCAACCTTGAAAATTCTGTGATTCTGTGAAATAGGGAAATATTTTCAAGCAGATAATGGATGTAGCAGATCTTGACCAACCTGGTGTCGCAGTGCTCCAGATGGAAAACCTCATATGGATTGCTCAGGGTTTTGTGTAAAGTTCTGCAACTGTAATTACATGAGGATATGAGGACCCTTTTGGAACTCTGCAGGATTTGATTATTATTTTTTTACTTGAGGCCTGCACCAGAGACAGGAGTCAAGAAACCTCATCTGCACGCTTCCCCTCTGGTGCAGTGGTTTGCTTCTGGGTGGAAGCCAAGCTCAGGACTGTTCCCATCTCTGGTGTAGCTATCGGTAGATTTGACTGACTCTGCTTCCCCTCTGGGACAAGCTGTGTAGTGATTATGGGAAGTATTCTCTCTTTTGTGAAAAGAAATTAATTCAATGCTGTTCTCAACTGAGATGAATTAAAGTATAGATAATACTGGAAAATATAAAATCTATTAAAAATTGTTATTGGCATCTCTAGGTGAAGATGACAAAGGGATGTTTTTTCTGTCACAGGATTGTTGACCAAAGTTCACATAATTTATTGAATTGAAATACTGCATGCACATTAAAAAATAAATGAATTAATGAATCAGAAAAGTTACCTGAAAAATATTAGATCTGCTTTACTCTAGTTATGAGGAGAACAGTGTGTTCTCTGTGGTGCTTAGCTTGCTAAACACAGCCTTGAGCTTCTTAAGAGAGGTAGGAAATCACCTCATTCAGTACCTTTCTTTAGAAGCAGAAAATTGCAAACCTTTGGCTAGAAGGTAAGCTCAGATAGAATGCATTTCTATCTCAGAAATCAGTATTTGAGTTTCAGATATATATGAGAATTGAAGGTAGCTCTAGAAGCAAAACTATACTTTTCCGAGCTGGGAGCTGTTACTACAAATTACTTAATAAATAAAAGAATGGTGGGGCGAGTATAGTGAGTCCCCTGTTAGCTGAATGATCTGCCTCTGCAATGTAAGTGCTGTTTGTCAGAGCGGAACTATTTAATGTTCTTCAATTTCTCTTGTTTACTATTGGCAGGCGGATTCCATTGGAAGAAATCCCAGAAGATGAGCGGGAGTGTTCTAATTGGCTCCACAGACTATATCAAGAAAAGGTTGGTGTTTTGTCTAAACAAAGCTTGTGAGCCACTGCTGCTCAGTTCTTGACACTGTTAGTAGATGTTTACAGTGTTGAAGTGTAGTGGTTGTGCTTTGGAGGTTTGTGGGTTAGTTGTTTGTTTTTCCAGACAAGTGTTGTGCTGCTTCAGATGCAAAGAGGTCTTGCACTGTCAGTCATAGTTGCCTTTTTGTTTGTTTTCTTTTTAAACAGCAAGAGGAAGGAAACTTATGTGAGCCTCAGTGAAGGAGTAGTAGACTCAACTGTAGAGGAAGTATACAAACTAGCAGCTGCCTCCTTGATAGAAGAGGCATCTCCTAAATCAAGAAGTGGGCTAAATAAAGTATATTTTGCTTTAGTATATGGAAATATTTGTCCCTTGTTTTAGCCCGTCTCTTTTAGAGGGCAAACATCCAATGTTAACCAGGCAAGTTGATAAATTAGTCTCTTATTTGCGCACAGCAATGGGATTGTGCATTTAAGATTCTGAATCGTAAGACACTTGCAGAATAATAATGACTGCATGCATGTAGATGCCCATTGATTTTTTCAAATGCTTTTGTATTCATGCTTCAGGTTTTCAGAACGTGTTTTTCATGGGTTTTGTTTTTATGAACATAAGAATAATAGGTGTGTATGTGCTCTGTGAATAAACACAGCACCCCCATTTCAGTCAGTGGGAGTCATAGGTGTACAGAGCACAGTACAATCTCAGTTATGTATTTAGACTGGAATACAGCAATGCTTAGGATTTAGAACATTTAGACTGTAGCTAAGTTCTGTTTTCCACTCATTACAGTGCAATTTGTTGTACTCAACCTAGAATGCCATGTTAGCATTTCTATATTGACAATGCCCTAGTCCTTCTCTGCTTCAAACCCTGACTACTCCTAGCTTAATTAATGTTGCCTCAAGCAGCATGTTTACAGGAATATGCAAAGTAAATGCATATTGAGTCTCCAGTTAAAGATGTAACTGCCTCTGATGCTCCATTTCTGTAAGCTGTGCCTTCTGCAGCTGATTCAGTCACTGCCTCTTAATGAATTTCTACAGAATGGCATTCATTATGTTACCTGTGGGCCTGTGCACTCTCTCTACAAGAATATTAATGAAAAAGGTCATCTAGTTGAACACTGCAGAAGTCAGTTTCCTGCTACTGCACCTTTATTTCTAACCATGTTTCACGTTGCTAAGATAATGTTTAAAGATTTGCAAGACGGAGCATAAATTAAATGAGAATGTGGGAGTTGTTTTCTTGAGTTCTCTGTTACATCCTTTGCAGTAACTCACTTGTCTTCTGCTATTCTCTCTTCGGCGTTTATTTCTAGTACAAACAGAGTGTACATCTATCCTACCTTTTCCCTAACAGCTTAGTCTGCTGGCTGGTTGAATCTGTAGTTTCCCACCTAAGTATAGGAGGAAGGAATGTATATTCAGTTTTCCTTTCCCCAAGCAGCTTTTAGTTAGTGTGGATGTTTTGGGGTTTGTTTTGTTATTTTTTGTTAATTGGTTGGTTGGTTTTGGTCTAGAAGATGGTATGTTCCTCTTCAGCTGTTTTATGTTATTTCATTGCAGTCATTCGTCTCTGTAAAATCGGACTGTTCAGGAGGGTACAGAGCAGGGCTAACTTGTTAATGAGTTCAGAGATAATGAAAACCATTGTGCAGAGTGAAAATGCAATTCTGCTTTATCTTTCTGCCATATTTCATTTAGTTTCTTTTAGTTTGGCTCTTAGGTGAGATGATATGCAGCACTGATACCCAAGCGTTGCTTCCAAAAGTGTTTTAGGCTCATATCTCAAGAATCAGTAAATATTAATGATAAAAAGTAATGAAGTTTTGTTCAAAGAACTTTAATTCATTGCAAGATATGCACTCACCAGCTGCTTTGTCTATTTTGGTTATAGCACTCCACTTACTGTTATAAAATAAGACAAGGTATGCACGCTACTGAAAATCAGATTCCCATGTTATCTTGCATTACAGTTGCATGTGCTGTTGCTTGTTCTCAGTGATATTTGTAACTTTGCAATACCCCCTCAAGCCTTATGGGGGGAGAGAGCATGCAGCACGGTTGGTTCACGGCAGTCTGAGCTTTTTCTGCACTGTGCACTGGCTGCCAGCTCTGGGACACCTTCACAGATGAATTATGTGCTCTTTGCAGAGTTGCCCCACAATGTGCCTCTCGTTATGCAGGTGCACTCAGAGGCATTTGTCAACTGTGAAGTTCTAAGAGCTACCAGTAATTGCTGCCCTGTCTTTTTTGCAAGGCCATGGTAATAGAAGGGTTGAGCAGAAGCAGGGTCATTCTGCAAGCTGTGATTCAAACTGCTCTAGCTTATATGTGAAAAAAAACACTCCTGAAGAGTCCTGCTCTCTCCAAAGCATGACTACGTATGTTTTCCTTTGAGCATCTGAGCATGAGTTTAAGTTAATGGTAAGCTCCACCATCCTTCCCTTCCCTACGGAGCAGAGCTGGATTGTACTCTAGTAGTGTAATGTAGCAGCTGTGACATGGCACAGTACTAGGCTGGAGTGATGGGCACTCATTATCATCAAGGACACAGCTGAATGAGGGAAGAAATATGATGTTAGTGGACATCAAGGGACATGACCCTTTTTAATCATTAATGAAGGAGCTGGTCTTTGAAGAAAGCTTGTATTGTCTTTTTTACCTCGCTTCTTGGTTTCGTTTACATGCTCCTCAATCAGAGAGACTGCTCTCTGGGAATTTGCCTTATGATCTGTCTACTTCAGACTCCCGTTTTCTGATTCAGCCATGCTGCAAATGTACCAAACAGGACCTTTAGAGGTGAACAGTGGCACCTCCCATTGTGAGCCAAGTGCTGTTCTCCTTCCTATGCTTCCAGGCATACACAGATGCCATGCCCTTGTTCTTCTTCCTTTGCTGAGGGTGAATTTTGTCCTTCTACAGCCAGCCAGCAGTGTTTCAGTTAATGCTGGCTCATGGCAGAGGTGCAGCTTGGGTTGCAAATTGCCTTTTTGTCTTTTTCTTTTATTAAACTGTTACCAGTAGAAAGACTCCCCTTGACTTTAACGAGAAATAGATTGAGCATGTTAGTGCATGTTAGTGTCCAGTCTGAAGAGGTATTGTATAGATGTCACAGCTCTGCTAGCTTTTGCATGTTTTGTTTCTTTGTAGCTCTTTACAGCTTCAGCCCCTGAAATAGAAGTTCTGCTTGAGAATCTTAATTTCCATTAAAAAGAAAGTGAGTTTTTGATGCTTCTCATTTGTAAGAGAAGCGTGGAAAACAAGGCATGAAACTGTATGCCAAAATTCCTTAGGGAATTAGTAAAGGGTAAGTGAAGAGGGAAGGAGTACAGAACTCAAGTGTTTGGGAACTAAGGGTATATTTTTGGATACTTGTTCTTTGAGGATTTCTTTGTGGAAGAGCAGAGGCATCACTCTGTAGCTAGACCTCCCTGGTGGGAGCAGGGGGCAATAATCCAGTTAGATTCTTGCAAGACAATGAATTTTCCCTGTTTTTTCACTACTGCATTATTCACCTCAGTGCCTGAAGAAACTGACGTTTGGTGGAATCATTAGGGACAGCATTCTTCCACATCTGAAAATGATTCTTGAGTGGGTGAAACTTATTACAAACAGAAAACAGTCTCTGCACGCAGGGGAGTGCAAGGAGATGATTGTGGGGGAGATGGTTGTAGGGAATATTGATGGATATGATGGATTCAAACACTGTCCTGAGCTGTACACGGGTACCGTAGGCACCCTCTAAGTCTCAGAAGACAGATGAACACATGAATCTGTTCTGTGAGGAACAGGAATGTTTTTAAAGGCAAGGAATCCTAACTGAATTAAGGAGCCGTTCCACACAGTGGTGTATGATATGTTAGTGGAGGTGAAGACAGTGACATCCATTTGTCCATTATGTATTTCTTACATCTGTCTCAAACATCTGAGTGAGATAGGGTCGGTGGTTTTTGCTGACTCCAATGCTGTGCAGTACCAACAAGGGGGAAAATATGCTGCTTCTTTTCAGTGTCTGTGTTGCAGTCTGTAGTAATAGGCCCCCTAATGGTGTCACCAATAACAGTCAGAAATGGTTCATATTTTTCTAGGTAATGCTAATATTTAGAAGCCCCAGTGTATAAAGTAGAATTCAATTTGCCGATGATAAATAACTATGTTAAACCAGTCATAAACTGAAGTCCTCAAAGCACTGTAAAGAAAACTTCATACATTGCATAATTCATTGAAGACAGCTAATTAATTAGTCATAATGATCATAGTATAATCTAGTTCACATGAGCAAAGCAATCATAATTTTTCTAATCTCGGTAGGGAGAGAGGAATGCTTTAATTACTGTATAATCTCTTAAAAGTTGGATGTTCCCTTTGAATTAGATATAATGGTAGCAGCCTGTAATTGCTCAGATTGCCATTAAATAATTAAAGAATTGTCCGTGTCAGCTGGAGCATAAGTAAATGTAAAATCATAGCATAGTAGAACTCATCTTCTTGTGGTTGGTTAGGACAGTATTGGCTTTGCCAGCATTATTTTGAAACCATCATGAAGCATTCCTTTCTTTGAAGAAATCCGGCCCTTCGTTCTGACTTAATTGGGGTTCCTTATGTTAGTCTAATTCTGACTCAATTAAGTTGTCTTGTGTTAATCAGATTAGTAATCTTTGTTTGGAAACAGAAGGAAGTTTCCCCACCAGCTTTGATATGTTATGTTGATCACATTGTTAAAGGCAATGCTGTTCAACCAGGTAAGCTTTAGAGAAAAGTACTAACTTCTAAACCTTCTGTGCTTCAAAAAACACGACAAAGCACAGCACCACATGCTCCCCAAAACCACAGAACAAACAAAACCCTACCCTGCTATCTTTCTGTTATTCTGGTAAACAAGACCGTAAAAAACAGTGAAAGACTCCTTAAACTATTTGTATGTTCAACTGTCTCTAGAGAGGCCTTTCTTCCATTGGCTGCCTAGGAACAAGATAAGTAAAACTATGTCCATGGGACAAAGTGATCAGGAGTGGGAGGTGTTCTTTGGAGGATGATACAAGATGGCATCTGTTCACTTTTTCTGACAGGGCTGTATGGAAGAACATTAGGGAGCGGAGGATCTGCTGCTGCAGATATAGCCCAAATACTTCTCGGGCTTACCACTACTATCTGTCCCGTATCTGCAGCTCTTGCAAGAAGTGCAATAATTATGTCTATGTAGCTCCAGAGTGTACATCTTGCCTATTTTCCTTTACTGTGTTTGTTATACTCTCTAGGCATGCTATTTTTCAGGCTTCTGTGTATAAGAGAAAGGGAGGATGCCTACACATCCTTCTAAGCTCTTTTTTTCTGATTATATGCTCACTGACTTCAAAGTGCATGCTTTCCAGCCATGACTTGGTCTTTGACCTCCCAGCAGGGTTACAAACATACAAACAAAACATCAAAGTCAGGAATGTATAGTTTTGTCAGCAGATGGAGATTTAATTGTTGCCCTCCTTTGTTCTGCCAGGATGCATTCCAAGAAGAGTACTACCGAACAGGAACCTACCCAGCAGTCCCTATAGTACCACCCCGACGACCATGGACGCTTTTGAATTGGCTTTTCTGGGCCTTATTGCTGCTATATCCCTTATTCAAGCTGCTCGTCAACATGATCAACAGTGGATCGTCACTAACATTGGCTAGCTTTGGATTTGTCATTGTAATGGGTAAGTTTTCTCAAGCAAGAAGGTTTTTTACAGAATAATTGACTTGACTTACTGATCCTTATTAAACCTCTGTGACTAAACATAAGACTAGTGAATTCAACAGACCACGTGAAACTAGATCCACTTTTGCCTGGAACAGGTTAGGTAGATCCTTTTCTTATTTGTCTTTGTATAGTTGTATGACGTTGTTTTTTAAGAGCTACATACAGAATTTTCTGTTTCTGTAGAAATCAAACAGTATGTTTCTTCTTCTCTGTAGTGTGGTGCTGGATTTCACTTTGAATGTCTACAAGTACTAAAAGCTTATTTACTCTGAGAATTCAGTAATGTGATTGTAGTCTGTTACATTATCCATTGGAAACCCATAAACTTGTGATTAAGGCAGGGGCAATCTGTTGTGGCCATCTAGTCTGATTTCTGCAGCATAAGGCATAGACTGCCATAGGTGGTTCCTACAGTACCTGTGGCAGTTCTGGGCTGTCTTGGTTTGAATCACAGATTCGCAAGGTTGGGAAGGACTTACAAGGTCATCCAGTCCGACCATCCTCCCATTACTGTCGCTACCACAGTGTTTTTGTTTGTGGTTGAGGTGATTGTGTTACCTAAATAGAGGAAGGGAAACAAAACAAGGTGCTGACCCACAGAAAAGGAGATAGATCTTGTACAATGTTCTTCGTGGAAGGGGGAGCCATACCGGCTGGGCAGACAAAATTGCATTTGGGTGTCTGCAGTTTTTGTGGTATTGAGTGTGTGTTGGATGAACAAATTCCTATCCAGAATAAGCCATAGATTTATAAAGCAAGTGTCTCGTATGGCTGCTGACCCGTGTGCTTGTAGCTTCCTCACCTTAACTTCTGAGCATATCACAAATATGCTTTTAAAAAAGAAACGGAATTTCACAACAGTGAATGGGATGGTGCATGACACCACTGCAAATGCTACTTCTCTGGCAATAGCACTTGATATTCTGCCTTTGGAATGTATAAAGGTATGATGCTACTAAGAGTGGGCAGGAAAACAAACTTTTTGAGGGGATATCTTATGCCTCACTTAGCTCTTTCTTCTGCTTCTGGCCACAAGGCAAGATTAATAAATGGGCTGCTGTGGGTTCTCTGAATCCAAAGGACTTATTTCAAGTTATTTGTGATGCTGGAGCTAAGAGTGAACTATAGCAGGAGTCGGCTTCCAGAATAATGCATGAGCTTCCAGGCTGCAAAAGCACAGCTGAGGAGCACATTAAGAATGCTGAGATTAACAGTCCACTGTATGATTTGCATTGATGCACCATACATTATCAGCAACATTTGTGGGATGCTGCAGGTTGCAGTTCTTCTATAGGGATTTGAAAGACCCCTGTGCTTAGCAACAGCTCTGTTTTCTCTCTGAATACATGGTGTGATCATAGTCAAAGTGCCTGTAATTGGCCAGGATTTGCAGCATGGCAGAAGGCACTGTATTGCCTGTAGCAGAGGGTATCATCTGATTAGATTCAGCCAGCCACCTCTTGCTGATGAGCTGGCAAAACAGAAAGGTGATGTCACCTATTAGCTGGTAGTCTCTGAAAAGCTGTGGAGGGCAGACAGTCTGTGGGAGAGGAAGAAAGCTCAGCCATCAGTAAAAATAAACAACCGAGTTGGTTACCCTGTACACTTGAAAGTGGATGTGTCATTACTCACTAAAAGGGCGGTAGTTTCCTTACTACGTTTCCTTACTACTACAGCAGGCTTCACTACATGATAACATTACCTTTATTATTGTGCTCTCTGCACCTATGCTGAGTATTCTGTGATAGGAAAGAGAGGAGGGACTGGGAGGTTCTACAACCTGATCCTCTGCTTCGTATTCAGAGTGTTATTTGTCTTTCCAACAGCCCCTGCTAATTGTGTGCTCCAGTAAAATGCTTACTGTCTTGTTAGTGGCTGTTCAGGTCAAACAGTCTGTAGGAGAAATGCATCACAGAAGAACACAGTAGTACCTGAGAACCCAACTTTCAGATCTGAGAAATGAATAACCAGGGTGTATATATAGCTCTGCTGGTTCAGCTCAAACCCTTTCAGCCCTAAATAAACAATGTCTCCTCTTTATACTGAGAACGCTGAGCCATCCCCTCTTGCCCTGCTGTGCAGCAGTTTGGCTATTTATACTCATAATAATCATCGCATTGTGCTAATATCTAACTACTGGTCTGGGACCAGGAGTCCTTTGTGATGCTACTTGAAGTGACACAAGGCAGTCTCTGCTCCAGAGGATAAATGCTCAAGCAGCTCAAAAGACAGAAGTCCCTTTTGATTCATAGAATCACAGAATGGCTTGGGCAGGAATGGCTGTTAAAGATCACCTTGTTGCCGTTCACCAGATCAGGCTGCCCAGGGCCCATCCAGCCTGACCCAGAACCTCCATGGATGGGGCATCCACAGCTTCCCTGTGTGGTTTGTTCAGTGCCTCACCACCCTCGGAGTAAAGAATTTCCTCCTAACATCTAATCTAAATCTTCCCTCTTTTAGTTTAAATTTGATCCCTGTCCTATCAGATGGTGTATAAGGTCAGTCTCCCTCCACGTTTTGAAGGTTCCTTTAAGTACTGGAAGGCCACAATGAGGTCTCCCCAGAATCTTCTCCAGGCTGAACAAGCCCAGCTGCTTCAGCCTCTCTTCATAGGAGAGGTGCTTCAACCCTCTGATCAATTGTGTGGCCTTCCTCTGGATCCACTCCAGCAGCTGTAGCTTCATAGGCCACATGGCAAGAGATTTAAGTACTTAACTCACAGGTACCTTTTAAAACTTGGAGCTGGTATTGCAGCGTTAAAGCAGTGAGTCTGTCATATGTTCATATTTATATCTGACAGTAGCTCTTACATGTCTAATGCTAAAAGCATAATGAAATCTGAGCTTATGGCACGGCTCCAGCAGTTAAGTATCAGTTATAGACCCAAGTATTTCATTTGAAGCAAGCATAAATAATAATGAGCCAGCTTCGATTCTGCAGGAACTGTGGTGTATCTGCTACGCAATGTGTGGACAATGCTATCAGAAAACCTGCTTTCATAGAGATGAGTCTTGATGTGACAGCGACGTGACAGTGTCCAAATGCAGAATGCAGACCAGAGGGTCAGAGCGCGATGTGATCTGAGAAGCAAGGCTGAGATGAGTGGATGAGGGTGAGCCAGCAGTGTTACAGGAGGTTGTACAACACCAGGAGGATGCAAACTGTGTGCAGGATTCTGCCTGTTGGTGGAGCTGCCAGACAGTCTGGCCTTTTGAGCCCGGTGCCTAAAACTGCAGGGTTTGATGTTTGTTGTCTCTACTTGCTTCTTTCTTTTACTTTATAGAAGATTAGATAGACACTAAATAAAAGAAGTTCTACAGTTAGTATAAGCTTTAGTTGTATAGATTCATTTCAGTGTATAGCCTGTACAACACATCTGTACAGCAGACTACGTATGGGAAATTTCTATCCCCCTACTGCAGTTGCTGTGTGGTGCAAAACACAGGAAACGGGTGAGATGTGAGAGGAAAGGAGAAGTTGTCTGCTCTGAGCAAAGGTTCACGATGAGGGATGTGGTGCTGTGACGTGGGTGGGTGCTGGTTTTCTTGGAACTAAACAGATGTTCAATAAACAGATTCCACGTTCAGGACTATGTTGATTTGTGTTAACTCGGCCCTCCTTCAGCCCCTTGTGCTCTGGCAGGCAGAGCAGGTCTGTAGCAACATCTTGCGTCAGTTGGCAGGGTAGGCAGTGATGGGCAGAAAGACAGCAGGAGCTCTGCTACCTCCTGCAGCTTGCCACGGAGCGCCATGGGGATACCCCAGCTGATAGCTTCTCTCTCCTGCTGTTCCGGAGGGGGCTTAAAGTCTCACAGCTGATGGTTAGCCGCAATTCCTCTTTGGTTTCTTTGTCTTCTTTCCCATAACGTATTTGTATTTTAAGCCACGGCAGAACAAGTCCTTTAACGTGATGTTGTCATCAGGGCATGCGGTAAGATAAGAATTGTTTTTGGGCCTGAGGCACTGTACTGACGTGCTATTTGACAGCTTCCCTTTAGCACCTGCTACAGTAAGGAAGAATTCTGTAGCTTTCCCTCTTGATAAAACCAAATAGACACTGATTCCCTGTTGTCCTTCATTTGCAGTTCTGATTTGGCTAACTGAGGCCTGCTTGCTTCAGGAAGTTGTCTTCATATATACTACAATGTTCTGTAAGGGGAATGTAGTTAGTCTGTTAGTTGCCACGCTGCAGAAGAGATTTTGCCCTAATTTTGTGGACTTTTTTTGAGGTCTCATACGTGGTACTCTTTGTAGTCACAAAACCACCTGGCTTTGAGGCCATCAATTCCCTTCTCACCCTCCCCATCATTAGGTGAGCAGCACCCTACCATAGTGGGGATACATTGTGGGTGTACAATGATACCATGGTGGGGAAGAAGAACATTGCAATGCTGCCCAGCAGCTGCTGGGGTTTAAGGAGAGGATGGGGGGAGTTCAGCTCCAAGAGTGGAGAAGAGGCAAGTCAGCGCATGGATAAGCACCTACAGCAGCCCAGCACTTACCCTGCTGTGCTTCCACAGGCTTGGCAAACATGAGCAGTCTTTTCTTGCACCCGGCCTTCCCCACAGTGCCAAGGACTGCGGGGTGAACTGAGGGTGGAAGGGCAGTAACAGTTCCCGTCAGAGAGCAGAGAAAGAAAAAATCTCAACTGCTGACTTACTTTGGTATTTTTTGGTGTCCAGGCAGCAGCATTCCTGGAACTTTATGAAATCCCCACTGTGCTGTGTGGTTGCTATAACAGTCACTCTTATTTACACTCCACGTCCATCTCCAGATGTGGTTTATATCCCTCTGGTTAAAGTCTTAACGATTTCATGCTTACTATTCTATTAGCATACCAAACTGCAGGCTCTGTGTTGGATCCTCCTCTGTCTTCTAGCTCATGTCAAATATCAAAGACTTCTTTCTTTTTTCTGTTCTTGTGAGTGAAATCTTTCACTTGTTGCAATTGTTTGTTTCCATTTGTGGGCTAACAGTGAGCAACAGTGAACTTGCTCGGAGCCATCTCATCTCTCTGCATTGTGTGCTGTGTGATGCCCTGCAGACAGTCCTGGTACACTGGGTTATTCCAGTCAAGGTATTTCTCTTTGAACTTCTGGATTATCCACTCAATCTCTTTTTCCAGCCTGTTGAGATCCCTCCAGCAGGGCAGCCATCTGGCCTAAGTCAAGACATAGGCCAGCAAAACAAATGTAGGGTTTTCCAAAATGAAGTAAGAATGGGTAAGTTCTCTGACAAATGGGAGCGTGGGTGTAGTTCTTCAATGCTGCTAATGCTGCAACACTCTACTATACAGTACTTTACGGTCACACTGTAGAGCAGAGAATACAGACTGTCTCTTTAAGATGCTGTGTATGTTCAGACCTTCAGTCTCTGCCTCCGAGAAGGCTTTTCATTTCATTTTCTTTTTATTTTGCAGCTTCCGTTGGTGTCAGATGGATGATCGGTGTTACAGAAATTAACAAGGGCTCCACCTACGGCAACAATGACAACAAGCAGAAACAGAAGTAGTATCTTCAGAGACTGCTTCAGCCCAAAGGGAACAAATGCAACCTCTGAAAACTCTTAAGTGCATATCCATGGTCCTTCAAGTGAGGTCAAAGGAAGGGTAGGATGAGCAATTGCCACGCATATCTGAATTTGCACTCCTGTTATTTTTCTCCCGGGGTTTGGGCTGGATTACGCTGTTGGACGAGGCGCTCCTCGGTACACTCTTCCCAACGGGTTTGCATTTGTTTGGTTGGTTTGTTTTCATATAGAGTGTCTTAAGATTTGAAGAGAAAAAATTCAGTGTGCTGGTATGATGAGACTCTACTCGGAAACTGCTCGGTGGTTGCTGAGGTACGGCCTTTATCTTGACTTGCTCTAAAAAAGGGATAAATGTCAGAAGATTGTTAAGATGATTAAAACTGATAGCAGTCTAGCTCCCATGTTAGCAGTTTGAATAACAATAATTTGTCAGCGTTCAAATACAGTACGATGCACTGCTTGGTGACACCACTATTGCAGCTCTACTGAACTGACAGGAGTGCGGTAGAGTTTTTTTTACATCTAGAATTTATTCCCACAGCCAGCACCACATTGGCCCTAGTCAGGCTGGCTAGGGGCCCATTTTGTTGACTCAGAGCCTTGCAGTGGCATAACCTGGAGCAGAATTTGGGCCTGTGGCCTGAGCAGAGAGCTAAGCTACCCGCTGTCACATCTTTCACTAGGCAATACTTAATGGTATAGCTGGAACTTCAAATTCTTCTGAGAATAAATGCCATTCATAGTTTGGAAAAAGAAAAATAGGTAACAAATTACTTTCAGCTTTAAACACGGATTCAAATTCTAGGCTTTCCTAACAGCAACAGAAAACAGCTGGGTGTGCTGTAACAAAGTAACACAAAGCGTGCATTAAAAGTTCTTGCCATGCACCCACACTGTTGTGAATCTGATTAATCTGTTGTCCGTCTTTTCTGAAAGCGAGTTTTTGTAGTGCCTCCTAACCTGGTCTGAGGGAATAGTTACATTATCTTCTGCTTTTCTTTGGGGAAAAAAGAAAGAAGTGGAGAGGAACCACGGACAGAGGAATGGCTTGCAGGTTTCTATGCCTGTATGGGGTTTATTAACAGCCTTCTAAATTAAAGTAGGATCGAGTCCCCTGGGAAAAACCATGTTTCTCACATCCCCCTCGTACTGATTGCTAGGTGTCCTCCTCTTGGGTTGTTGTTGTTTTGCTCTCTAGAGAGGAGACTTCCAACTGAAATCAGTTAAGGGAACAAAAGAACATTTTAAACCCAGAAGTTATTGATACTGAGCAGTGGGGAGCATTCTTGGCACATTGCAGTCGTGTTACGTTTTCTTAGAGTTGTATTTCTAGCAGCTGGCAAAAGCCATTTATCTTTAGTTAGAATAAAACTGAAGCCAGAAGCAGCAGAGGCTAATAGAAAAGTGTACGAATCATTCAATGAAATATGCATTTGCTGTTCTGTACCATCAGATCATCTAGACAGTAATCCTTTAAATATGCAGTATCTACAGAGCAGCTGCAGTGGTGTATTTAGCATGTGGCAGTAAGCAATAGCTGCTGAGAGTGAATGCAGTGAGTAAGAAGTACAATATGAAAGAAGAAATGGGCCTTGGGTCTTGTGAGGGTCTCGTTTTGTAGGCTTTTGTCTCTTGTGCACATGCATTCCCTGTGCTCTGAAGCATATTGGAGTGAGTGGTGTGATGTGTCATAAAAATAATCATGGACTTTGGTTTATTTCTTTAACATACAAAACACAGCCAGAGCCCAGAGGATACTGTCGTGCTTATAAAGCTATCTGTCTATCTGTCTCTTAATAAAGCACGTGCCCTTCTCTGCCAAAATGCTGCCATGCACCTGTACTGACTGAAACAACCTTAACAGGGGAAAGCACATTTATACCGCGTAGTGTGTACGTCTGAAAGACGACAGGATTGCATTAGGGATGGAAGCCAGCCAGCCCTGAAGATATTGTACACGATTCTTTGTGAATGGGTGGGAAGAGAGAAAACATCTCTTCAAGATCGCATTTCATTATGGTAGAATGAACCCCA
This sequence comes from Excalfactoria chinensis, assembly GCF_039878825.1. Lineage (NCBI taxonomy): Eukaryota > Metazoa > Chordata > Aves > Galliformes > Phasianidae > Excalfactoria > Excalfactoria chinensis. The sequence continues at coordinate 62,562,216 of NC_092827.1, read as the reverse complement.
TCAATAGGTGACAGTTGCAAGCAGCAAATACATAGTCAGGTGATTAAAAAAACAGCTCTTTCCCACCCTTTTTAAAGAACAACTGCCTTAATGTGCTGGTAGAGAGACCTCTAACGTCCCTTATCAATCTCAGTCCTTTTTTGTGTTACTGCACACAGTGCTGCTTCTCTAGGAGGAAAATATCAAACAAACACAGAAGTGCTTCCCATGAACATTTAAGGTGTTTCACACAGGTTTCTCTTGGAGCAGCCACTCTAACAGGCACAGGGCCAAAGACCGCCAGTCCTGGATCTAAGTCTCAGCAGACGAGGGCTGCCACCCAATATCCTTCCAGCGTTCACCGGCCAACAGAGAAGGTTTATTGGTATTTGCCAAAGGTAAATTAACCCCGTTCACTGTATTAAAAGAATGACATACATATGTCTGTAGGAATCAAGTGTTTGCCCTTCTTCACCACAAACAACTGTATGGTCTACAACTGCCTTAACAAACAAAAGTAGTCTTACATTTGTTTATACAAATTAATTAAAATAAAAATATGAAAAGCCTGATGTGCAGTGAATGAGTTTTCTTTTAGTCTGCAGTAACAACCTGCAGTAGCAAACAGTTGTTGTCATCTTTCTCCTGAGCCCTGAAAACCATTCTGGATTCCTGCTTGTGCTCAAGGACACTGAAGGCAAAGGAGGAGACAAACTGCTGCAATACCGCCATGTGCCTAAAAGCAAAGAGCACGGCAGGCCAGGGCTGCACATCAACCTCAGGTACTTTCCTACTCGGTTGCTTAGGATGACGATGATGATTCCCCTCCTGTTGTAACTGAAAGTAGGAAAGATGGGAAAAGTTCTTTGCTTAAATTGAACACTGTGTTCTCTTTTGAAAGCCTAGATATACGGCACTGGTGACCCACACAGAAAAGGGTGGTGTATTTCTGGGTTTCAGTGTCACTTTGTGATACCTTCTCAGCAGCTCATCCAGCTGTGCCTCACCTATAATAAAGCAGGGATTTCTACGTTAAGAGGAGACAGAGACAGAATATCAAAAGGGAGTTCCCTGCTTAACAACTTAACTTGGCTTACCTGAACATGCGCTAACATTTACAAGTAACAGCTATAAGGCAACTGTTTGAAACAGCAAACCAAAGTATATATTCATACCTGGACAGATCAGACACTGCAGGTTATCATGCCATTCTCTGTAGTTCAGGTGTCCAAGAAGTTAATGTAGCCCTGGAGTGTATCCCTAACATAGCAGGTAGCATAAGGAAGTGCACACCATCACCTTATTTCCTCAGGAGGGAGTGAAGGGAGAGCCTTAATTCTGTTATCCCTGGTGCATGGCGCTGTGCTTCTTACATGTTTGTATTTGTCAAGCCACTGACTTACTTATAGCCAGGTAAAGAGATGCCGATTCCTGCTAGCTCAGCAGCCTTAGGAGTTAAAACTTCAACTTCACAGTTCCCCACAGCTCCTGTTGTTCCACAGTTACTTTTGCAAGAAAAAACCCATCACCACCGACTCCTAAAATAAACCATTTATTGAGAAAAAAAAACCTTTTTTTGTTTGTTTTTAAATGTCATTAATCAGCCTTGTGCATCACAAACCTGAAGCTTGCCAAAAAAACAAACAAACAAACAAGAAACCAGTCCAAGTTCACAGTCAGTGCACTCAACAAACAGGTTTAAAAAACAAGGTCTATAACGCCTGATAACAACTACAGCATTTTTTGTTTCTGAACCTAAAGAGTTCAAAAATACTACGTATGAACATGAACGGTTCTCAATCAAATGAGAAACAGGAGAAAGAACAACAACAACAAAAAAAAGGTCTGGTCCATATACAGTAGTAATGGCACTTTCACTGAAACATGCAGCTTCTTTCAACTTGCGGACACCGTCACGTGAGCAACATGTGCCAAGTACAACATACAGGAGCAGCAGAGAAAGTGACGCTCGTCACTTGTGCAGTCTTCGTGAGTCACCTCTTCTTACACTGTTTCTCAGCACAGTCTTTATGTAAATATTACATACAGTAGTGTTTAAAGGGATTTTTGCCAGAGTAAAAAAAAGGCCATCGAGTGAATGACTTCATTCTTCATCTGTGCAAACCTGTGAAGGGGACATGAGGCAATGAATTCATCTGTCCCTACTGCAGTGAAAAGACAGCAACAGTTCAAACACTTTCAGCAACCTTCATTGAAACAGGAGGAATAAGCAAGTTTTATTTCTCCCTTGTTATAATGATAGAATGCATTACAACTGTTCCTATCTATCTGACAACTGATGTTTCCACTGTCACCACAACACTTCATTCTGCCTCTGTGACAGATGGGGTTTAGCTACAATTAGCGCTACACCCAAATGCATTGCTTAAGAACAGGCAAAAACATTCTCAGCTAAAAATGAAACCAAAAGCCATGCAATAACTGCAGCTTGTTAAGGGTAATGCCAGGTAAACAGTCAACAACAGTGTGAAATTAAAGGCTGACCCTTGTACTGAAGGACAGCAGATGTCCCAAGTATTTGCTTGTTTTACTGTTTACGATAGGGATTAATTTATCTTTGATACATATGTCTCCGCATACATACATACATACGCACTGAAGCTGTAGGCACATATATAGCCCTCCAAATCCAATTAACTGCCTTGAAGTTTGACAAGTCTTTAACATAAGGATAATGCACCTCGAGAGCAGCAAAGCGTACTGCATGGTGCCAGCTTCTTGTAGCTACATGTCTGTCAGCAACCACGCAGGTGCTTCCTCAGTTTTCAACGCCTTACTTTCTGTATGGCATCAACTAACTTAGTATCAGCCTCCCACCGTGATACAAAGCCCTGTGGCACAGCTGCACATGACACAACCAACTCAAGGCAGTCGGATTCCCAGCTGAGAGACAAACCTTGACAAAAGGATGGTCGAGGAGCTGGCTGGCTGTCCACCTCATCTTTGGGTCACTTTCCAGGCAGTGGCAAAGGAAGTCTTTCCCTTCCGGACTCACTTTGTCAGGAATAGGAGGTTTATGACCCATCCCCACTCTATACATGATCTGGAAGTTGTGCTCGTATTCGTGCCAAGGCCTCTGCAACAGAGAACAGAATTGCTAAGCGCAAAGTTTAGCGAGCAGCTCGCTGTGGAACAAAGCATATACTTCTGTGCCCCAGGAAGTTAAAAGCCACCCTGATACTTGTGCACTCACTGCTGGGAGTGAGGTCAGAGATTTTAGAGAAACTGCTAAGGACGTTTTGTGTTCTGTCAGTAGATGACACACCTACCTTGCCAGTGACCATCTCTATCACAACACAGCCCAGGCTCCAGATGTCCGCTGCACGTCCGTGCCCTTCTCCTTTTGCTCTAGTAATTACTTCTGGAGCCATGTACGCTTTGAAACAAGACACACAATGTCATCACTTTATACAGCAGAAGGAACCGAAGTGATTAAGTAGGCAAACCAAATGCTTTTTAATACATCTGAAATGAATTGCTGCTTAGCTTTTCTTGCTAAGTTTTGCCATGTGCTGGCCCTTCCTTCTTGTTCTTTGACACACTTGCAGCGTAACTGTCCTTCAGTGAGAAAGTGACAGTGAGAGTACTGGTACCGTATGTGCTCTGGTATTTAGGGGGTTTTTTAAACAGAGAGATTAAGCAGCTGTTCCCTAAGAACACTGCTGCTTCAGTAAGGCTGCAGAGAAAGATCAAACCCCACAGAACAAATCTTCAGAACCCTTATAGTTAACCAGACAAATAATAACATTTTATCTTTCCAGTTACCACATTCACTTATGGATGTAAAGCACAACTAACTAGCGAAGCTTAAAACGAGGTTCCCTGAGCCATACTGCTTGTATCTTCTTGTATGGTAACCATCCAAGTTGCTGCCTCACGCATGCATCCTTACCTGCAGTACCCAACGTACTGTTCACTTCTCCAGGCATTGTCTGTGTGTTGTTCTTTAGTTTCACTGAGCAGCCAAAGTCACCCAGTTTAATCAGTCCAGATGAGGTAAGAAAGATGTTGGCTCCTACAAAACACAAAGAGAAACGGTAACAGCCATTAAACCCGTGCTGAACTGAGACGGGAGGGCTCCTCAAGATGATATACTGCCAGAAGAAGTTACACGGTAGGTAATAGCTGAATTCACACTTAGAACTGTACTGGTGGATTAACTATAAGTGTGGAATTTGATAGCGTTGGAGATGTTCCCCACAGCGTACCCGACCAATGAGGTTGCTGGATCCCCAGTGGGTTTCAGTTCATACTAAACACCCTGGAAGATGACAACAAGAAATGTTTGAAGCACAGATCACTCCAGCAGGCTTTCCACACACACGTTTCACTCCTCCAGAAATTCGTGACCATCAGTGCTTATCCTCGCCAGTGTCACATCATGCAAAACCAGCTCAGTGGCAGAGACCATTGATGCACACCTCCCAATGCCCACCTTCTCAGTCCTGCTGAGTCAAGACAGATGACACAATACATCTATGCCATCAGGATAGACGTACGAAGTTGAGCTTACAGCATTTCTTCCACGTACCACCAAATGCCCACTCTCCTTTTTCACTCTATTTACAGGAGTAAATTGGAGGAGGGCTAACATTACAATATCCGGCTACGCTGCCAGTTCACACGACCAAAAATTGCCCCAGCATAGTCGAAATTCTCCAAGAGAAACCTGCAGTTGGCTTCAGGTCACTCGCTCTACATGACACTGCAAAAATAAGCCGAGTGCTTTTGATAAACAGGTGGGGTTTTTTCATCCAACATCCTGCCAGAACACATGCTGACAGGCAAGAGAACACAGCGCAGAAGTAGCGCTGTGCAGACTCTGTTTTCCATCTGGATCTTAGAGGTGCACAGCCACGCTATCTGGGCATTCAGAAAGTCATTTAATCACTTGCAGGATTGGCCTGACCTGTACAGGGAGCTCCTGTACGTCACTGTGGGCCCTGCAGTCAGGAGGGCACACAGCACACACATAGAGCACCCCTCAGCTCCCCTCCTGAAAACATCCACAACTGCCAAATACAACAAACCTAAAGCTCAAAATTTCACCAGGAAGAAAGAGGGAGAACTTGAACACTTGCACTGCTGACATTTTCTGGGTGCCGAAAGAGTCCTCCACTGATGCGCTGCCTGCTGGAGCCTCGAAGCCATTCGGTCTGTGCTTGGGAGAACAAGACCAAGCTCCAGGAGTCTTAAAAAAGGATCTCACTGGATAGCGGACACCTGCACAGAACCCAGCAGGACCTGGGTAAGAGAACCAGGGTAAGATGGGAAAGCAGTACTTGATGCACAAGCCTTTTTGCCCTTTACAGTCAATGTGACTGGAAGTGTAACAAAATTCCTACCATATCTGCATGGTTGACAAGCAAAATAAAGTAAAAGCAGAGACTTAGGCTAAAACAATAAAAAGGGCCAACAACCCCTACCTGTTCCCCCTCTCCTACACATGCACTATCCAAGTAGCTCCACTATATTTAGTGAAAGGAAGGAAGCAGCACAGCTCTGCAAAACACCGCTGCCATTTACACCACAAGACCTTCCTGGCAGACTGCAAGCAGAGCAAACACCAAAAGCTGTACTCTTGCTAGAGCAGACAGCTGTGACCCAGAGCATTTAAACTCAAGTTTAGAGGATCGGTCCCAGATTAAGCACAGTGAAAACTGACACTAGTGTGATATTCCAGAGGTGCTGGTCTCCATACTGCGAGCCCAAGCAGCAGCACTGAATCCCCATGACTAATGTGGCATAACTTCGCCAACAGGGCAGCTCACAGCCATTCCTCAGCTGTACTTTAGCAGCAGAACAGTCACATTCATCTAAGAAACAACTCACTTCAGGCCAAATGCTACCCTTTGATGAGAAAATCAGCTTTATCATCTGCTTTTCCACACTCATATAGAGCATGAAATGCCCACAGTCTCTCACTGAATAACCTTACGCCTCTTGTTGAATGACCTCCCTTCCCTCTGCTCATCACAAAGAGATGAAGGCAGGAATAGCACAAATTCCGAGAGAGCTACCAGGAAAGTTAACAAGAAGACAATACTGCTTTGATGAAGACTTCATGGCCCGGAGCGTCTCATTCACAGGTTTCTGATTTACTGAAGTTTCGGATACAATGCCTTCATTTTCTGTATTCAGGCTGAAAATGCAATCCGAGCACTCTATGTAATATGCTCTGCTCTCCCAAAGAGAGGGCACCAGGCACGACCTTACAATTAACTTTTCTCAATTCAGCACTTGGGAGACCACACTTGGAGTTCTGCGGCTGCTTCACACAAGGCAGATGTCAACAGACTGCATCAAGCCCAACCCAGGGTCATCAAGACGGTCAGAGGGCTGCTACGCATGATGAGGAAAGGCTGAGAGATGGGTTTGTTTAGCATGAGGAAAAGAAGGCTGGGGACTGTGTAGAGAGAGGGAAATTATTGCTGTGTTCAACTTCAAAGGTATCATGAAGATTGAAACAGAATTTTCCTCAAAGACACACAGTGGAATGGTACAGGGCAGTGCAAACCAACAAAGCATCTGCAAATTCCAGGGAGGTGTTGGGAAAAGGTATTTTATTCTTTACAATGAAGATGGCTGGTCACTGGGATGGGACACAGGAAAGAGGGAATCCCCTGTCACTCAAACAGACACAGACCTGAGCAATCTGATCTAACTTGGCTCTGGATCTGACACTAAGGAAGGCTCTGCTTTGAGCAGAGGGCTCGGCCAGAGATCTCCAGATGTTCTCTTCAGCATTAAACATTCCATCATTATCCATAGTGATATTTGGCAGACTGGGCATGAGAGATCTACTGTGATCCGTCAGTGAGATTCCCATTGAAAAGCAGTTTTAACAGTCTGAATGACACATCCCTATCAGAAAAAATAAGAGTAATGGACTGTAAGTAAGTGCAAATCTTCTGGTATAATAATAAAAATGAAAACAATTTTCTTTACTGCTGTTGTCTGAGAACTTGAGGATGCAATTTCAGCATAAAAAAAGGATGGAGCAAGAGGCCTGCAATGTAACTATAAGGTAGCCTTTATAGAGAGTAGCCTTTATAGAGATACCCTCTCTGAAGTCTGCCTTCAGATTCTGCCATTAAGTTTAGAGAAAGTCCATACACAGTTCTGTCAGAAGTGACACTGTAGCTGTTACTACTCTCAAGGATTGCCCCAGTGTTTGGTATGAGGAACCTGTTGCAACAGAAATGCCTTGGATAATGTAGCCTTGCAGTTCTGTTAAGCATCTCTTCTCTCTTCAGTGCATTTCTCTGATGGGAGGAAGACCTAATAGATATCCGGAAAGATATCCAGAAATCAGCCATGACACAGAGAAGCACAAAATAAATCCCTATCATTCAGCCTTGGATTTGGATTGCGAGCTGCCAAGAGGGTGCAATCCAGCTAAGGGTAACATGGACATGGAATGATCAAGGATAAGGAAGGCACTGTGAAAAGCACAGAGGGGAATCCATGATTGCAGAGAAACCTTTGGTCAGGAAGAAGAACCAGAAAAGGCAAGACTGCTGGGGAACGGGTGTAAGAAGTCAAAACTGACTCAAGAGTGGCCTACCTGGGTGGGAGGCCTCTGGATCGTAGATAGTTCTTTTCCCAAATGAGAAGCATGAGGCCAAAGGACCAAGAGCAACTGGGAACCTCCTACACTGCTGCGATGGTTCAAATCCCTGTGAGCAAGAGGGACATAGAAACCCAGCATCGTTGGGTTGCACTGCCTTGTCATAAAATGAGAATTCACAGGGCACACCGCGTGCACCGTTCCCCTAATTTCTCTTAAATATCTGCCAGAGGTGAGCAAATATGTCAAACTAACAAAAATAAGAGAACTAAACATGGAGGATGTTCTCAGAAGGTTCAGGAAAAGAAAAATGAATGTGAAATGCAGACTGACACCGGGTACCATAAGCAAATACCAAAACCATCTCCCCTTCAATGACTGTAGTTCCATTCTGCTTACTTTGTAAGCAAAACCTGAGAGCCAGGAATGAGCAAACAACAACAACAAAAAAGCCATGATACATAGTTTTACCATATCCATGAAACTTCTTTTAACAAAGCTTTTAGTAGCGCATTTGATCAACCATTCGTCTGAAAGACTAAAAGTCTTCTGCAGTATGGGAATCGCTAGGAAAAGCTCTGCTGGACCACTCTAGCACAGTACACTGCTTGCCAGCTCCCACTGAATGCCATAGTTTCTTGCACAGCTGAGAAGAAAAACAGCATTACGTAACTCAGTGCATTAATGGTAGAAATACAAGGACCAAAATTTGAGTCCGGAAGAATCCTCAACAATCCTCACCACCTCTACAAAAGCAACATAAATCATGGGCAGAATTTGTGACTTCACAATGCCACCAGTGATCGTCTTTGTTTGCTTTTTAACATTCTGTGCTTTAAAAGGAACATTTAAGTAACCAACTTGTAAACTGGAAACTGAAAAATGCCTGAAAGACTTTTTACTCAATTCTTGTATAGATAATGTGCACTGTAGCTGAAAAGTCTCGTCCGGTTCTTCTCTCCTTTCTTCTACAACACCAAAACAACATCACCTTCTTGGTTCACATTACCTTTGATGTCTCGATGAACGATACCGTGTTCATGCAGTACATTGATAGCAATCGTGATTTGCTTTGTGTAGAGCCTAATGACGTGCTCCTGAAGGCCCAGTTTTGACACCTCCTCCAGAGTGCCCTCATCACAGTACTCCATGAAGATGTACATCTCTTCCTGTGGTGGGAATCAAACCAGATGTCATTGATTTTCATTTTCTTTGACTGCTGAATTAGAACTAAGTTTTCCTTCTGTCTTTAGCCATCTATGAAAGATTAATTTCGTACACTAACCAGAAATACAAAAAGGTCCTTTGCATATTTAGCAAGAAGTCTGATATTTTTCCCCCAGTTCTGCACTAACATGTGTTGATTGTTTGAGGAGGGCAAGGTTTTTGTTGCTGTTTGTTCCTCAAATAAGCATGCCAATTCGAACTCACTTTAAGGAGAACTTTGGTACTTGTTTCCTTTCTCTCTCTCCAAGCCTATTTTTGAACTTTCAGCCAAATGCAGTCAGAGTTAAGACAAAAAGATAGCAAAGATGCTGAACTCTTAAAACACACCTGAGAAGCTAATGGCCCAGTCACACAGACACCCCAAGCTGTGTCCCAAAGTAAAGAAATGCAGAGAGAAAACAGCCTCAGTCCCTTTCCAAAACAGCAAAGAGCAGGCAATCAACACATCCATTTTGATCAAGTCTGTCAAACACAGTTTCCCAGCCTGATACTCAGTATCCTGCTCCCTAGCAGGAAGCAGGTGGAGATACAAAAAAGAGCTCAGACTTGGAAGGGGGTAAAGGCATGCAGAAATCAGAGAGTAAGAAAAAGTCAGGTATCTCAACACGCAGCTGTGGGATCCAACTCCAGGATTCTGCTGCTCAGACAAGAAAACATTGCTGCTAACAGCGACAAGTTTGAGGCTGGATCTCTAGTTTTTATCTACCCACAAAAGTTACCAAAAAGTACATAACACAGTTTGCACTCAGAGCAGTCAAACAGAGCTGCAGCACTGAACAACTGCAGCACCACTCACTATACTCATTTACACTGCAGTGCAATTCACAGAGGCATCCAGACAATTAAGTTCAACAAGAATGATCTGGAGTAAAACCTCCAATGAACCAAAGCTTCTTAAAATGTTCTCAGCCCTTTATACAGCCCCTCTCCTCTCCCCCTTTGATTGGTATTTTCTTACCCTATGGAGCTCCACACCAAAATACCGAACAAGATTAGGGTGTTTGATGCCTTCAAAAATCTTCAGTTCATCAGCTGTTTCTTTGATGGTTTTGTGATCATTAGGTTGAAATCTTATCTGCAAGAAACAGTTTTCATTATTTTCCTGCTATTAAGATTCAAACTGTTAGGGAACAGTAACAAGAAAATGCAGAAGATCTGGCACATAAAAACGTTAACTGCCCAAGCACCAAATGGCTGCCATGGTAACTGCTGTGAACACTTAAGGGTTGTCGCTGTACAAGGATATGGAAATGCAGTAAAACTAAACAGTACACATATTTTTCAAAACAAAATGTTGCAGGGGAGAAGGATCTCTATGCCTGCACAGCTTGACTTGCTTCTGTAATGAAAATCAGATTTTCTGTAACCAACAGGTTAATCAACAGCTTCGTGACTCACCCCTGCTCACCTAAACTACAGGAGAAGCTGAAAAACATCTCAAGTAACACTTCCTATCTTTTTATCTAAGAAATGAAGGAGGAGTAAATCAAATGTGAAATACTGTAAAGTAAGACAAATTTGTGCACTGTTTCTGCTATTCAGAAAACTCTTTTAAAACCAGTTTAAGATCTCTTCATGAGAGCTCACATGTAATAAGCAAGGATTCGTTCAATATTCATTCAACTCCATGTGGAATTATCCATATCCTTTTTACATACATTTAAGCTGAAACCTGTACGCTGAAAGAAAAGGCTTAAGGAACATAAGGAAAAACAAGCAACAAGTAGCAGTAGTGGCCATATGAAGAAATGATTTGTCTTCCCATCCTTTTCAAGCTAGCTAACAACAATGTCCAGAAGACCTTACTGCCCCATAACACATATATATTTGGTTTGGAAAAAAGGCAAGAAAAGCAGCAATTCTCGCATACTGAATACTCACTTCTTTCATAGCCATCAGCTCTCCAGTGTCAACACTAATACAGGTGTATACCTTCCCATATTGGCCTTCACCTGCAGTTAAAATAAGACAAATGAATTACACTATGTTGAATAACTCAAATCAACTGAACTCACTTTTGCCAGAGTCATTCACCTGTATTTTCATTTAAAATTTCAAGTAGCTTGTAACCCATAGCACCTAATAAAACATTCATAATCCTGAATTCAATGTCATATTTTCACTTTTTATCAACTTAACAGGTTGATCTGAAAGAAAACCACCCAAGTATGAGGATTTTCCCACAAATCCTGAACCAGAGAGGAAATAATAATCATATGTGAGAAGCAACACCAATATTGGTGAAGGAAACAAACCCAAAGATTGTGCTCATTTCCACTCATATTTGTGGTTCTTCCAAAAGCTGAACTTGATAAGTCAAACAAAATAGAGTCTAACATGTACAGGACCATGCATAAGTAATCATCCTGACCAAATCCTTTTACTCCTTTGTTTCTTATCAGGTTAGGGCAGGGAAAACTTCACTGAACTTCCACACAAAGAAAAATCCCAGCTGCAACTGTATTTTGTATTTCAAGATCCTGATTTCAGTGATGCTGGTACTACCCATGCGAAGATGCAAGACCTCAAAAGATGGTCTCAGTCTGCCTTCAAAAAAATCAGTCTTTTTCTTTTTATCCCTCAGTCTGACGAATGAACGTATAACAAACTTACCAATTTTGTTTCCTCTCTGCCACTTGAAAGTCACTTTTCTCAAACCTACGTGCATGACATTATCGTAAGATTTCGGTGTGTCGCAGACTTGGCCAATGATATTCTTCCTCCTCATCTCTCTGTATCTCCTTTCTTCAAACAATTGAACAGACTTTTGAACAGCTTCTATTGGTGCTTGTTTGGAAACAGTGTCTAAAAAGAAGAGCCAGGTACAATTTGTATGAGAAATATCCTCTTCTTATATTTTATTTTGTTACCTTTTGGTGTCATTTCAAGGGACTTCACCTAGAGGATAACTATCTTATGTATCAAATTTAACATGCAGAAAAAGGATAAGGCATTTTAGAAACCACATATGAATGAAACATGAAACTAAAGGAAAATAAGGATACTGGGACTTTTCTACTCATCTTTCAATCGATTAAAGGATGTTAGCTGTTTGAAATGTAAAGATTTTTTTTTTATATATATTTCCCCTGTAATTAACCACAGATAGATCATGGAAATGTGCTGGGGTCATTAAGGACAGAAGGGCAGTTAAGTTTTTACTCTATTGAATTGCAAGAGACTTCTATTATTTCAGATACTTAGAGGTATTACATAACTCCAGATTTGAAGTCTTATCATGAAACTGAATCCTAGCCAGTGAAGCCAGAAAATATTTTAACAAAGCAATCATTTCTACACTCCTTCTTAAGAAGAAAAATTATGTATCAGTCACTCTTGATAGACAACTCAATAGACCTTTTCTAACAGGTCCCAAAAGATGGACATACTGAAATATCCCTGTGTTCTTCTGCCTGCCTATAATTACTACCAGTTTTTAATCCTCGTCTTATCTACTGTAGATGGTAAGAGCAGTTCCCTTTGCAGCACTCTTTGAGAAACTTTGTTTGCTCCTCACTCCTCTTTTCCTTCCAGTTTAAACCAATTCCATTGATTCAGTGCTTATGCCCCAAATCAAAAATAAGCCTTCTAGATTTCTGAAAATAAAAATAAAAATAAAAATAAAAAATCCCCTTTATGGAACAAAGATGTGAAAACCTTTTCAGGTGAGCATTACAATTCAGCCTTATAACACAGCGATAGCTTAGGAAATGCTACATTACAGTGTCATCAAGATGCCTACCTTTGGTTTGGTTGATTAAGGTTCTGAGCTCCCAACTCCGCCGGGATGAGCCACTTGAATCTCCTTTTGGATATGATGGTTCTAGAGAAATAATACTGTCAGCATAAAAGTGGCTTTATCTCATATTAAGGATTACACAGTGATATGCAGCAGAAACGAAAATCTTACGTATCAGGACTAATACACACTACAAGTATATTAAGCAGCGTAAGCTCCTGATTTAAAAAATGATTCATCTTTAGAGAACGAATTATGAGAGATGCGGTTTAGTGGGCAATACTGCTGGTATGTGGGTGGTTGGAATAGATCATATCTTAGAGACCTTTTCCAACCTTAACCTTAATGATTCTGTGATCCCATGAAAGTTATTCTGAAACGAGATATCATTTATACAGGAAGAGAGCTCTCCTTCAGCAACAGAGGAAGCACTTCCTTTCAGGGCATGCAGAATCACATGCGGAATACACCTCAGCAGGAAAGTAAGCTTCTAAGCTTCCTCAGAAAAAAAGACTTGCTTCTTTCCAATCCAAGTCAGTCTCCCATTTAAACATATATATTAAGAGGGGAATAAGCCTGTGACAAACAGTAATTCCACTGCCGCCTTAAAACAAAATAAAACACACCACTTAGGATAAATTTCTACCAGATTTGTTTTGCTTCATTTTGCAAAATGACCAGCTTTGTTTGTCATTCATGTGCACAGAACACATCATCTTACAGGAGGAGGCTTAGGGGGAGATCTTTATTAAAGTGTAGGAACATCTGAAAGGAGGGTGCAAAAAAGACAAGACCAGGTTCCTTTCAGCTGTGCCCAGTGCCAGGACAAGAAGCAGTGGGCACAAATACTGGAACAAAAGATGTTCCATCTGACCACCAGGAAGCGCTTCTACCTGCTGTGCAGGTAGCTGAGTACCAGCACAGGTTATGGAGTCTCCTCCTTGCAGATCTTCAGAACCCACCTGGACATGGGCCTGGGCATCCTGCTCTGAGTGCCCCTACTGGAGCTGGGTCACAGTGGTGGACCCAGAGGGCTCTTATAAACTCAGCCACACTGTGATTCTGCTTTTATTACCAAAAAATACCACATGTACAGGGACCAAGTACACCTGAAGGAGCCTTGATTGAGACAAAGCCACCCACACAGTGGATTCAAATAACAGCAAGTATCTGTAGTATGAAAGCTGCAGTGGTAGTAAGAATTTGACTGGAAATTCTTCACTGCCCCAATGGGTCCAGTTTCATTAACAGCACTTAAAAATATACTATCTGATGGGCTATAGTTCAGCAACCATGCTACTCAGTTCATTTAGCATAACGTATCTTAGTAAGACACCAGAAAATTCCTTTGGGTATAATTCAAAAACAGTATGGAAAGCGAGAGAATAGTTACGTATGAAAACAGAAGAACTTAAAAGTATAACCCTGGAAGTTAAAAATCTAAGTCTGAATGGGAAAGGTGGAAAAAAAAAGAATGAGAGAGTAAAGAACTGGGAACAGATAAAAGTATGTTAGTGACATGAATCATCAGCATTCTCAGGTCACAACCTAACATTGTGACAATCACCTTCTCGCTCCTCAGTGGGACTGGAGTGGCGACTAAGGGATCTGAACTGCAACTCGGCTGCTATTGAAGCCAGTCGATCATTTTCAGGGACACTGGAACCCCTGTTAAATAGAGCCATCATACTAATTAACATTGTACTTTGTAACTACTAATGACAATTTAACTGCGGTTTGAAAGAGAAAAAAGAAAGCTGTGAAGCCTAGGACATGAACCATGAAAGAAAAACTGATGCTGAGATGCAAATGGAAAACCCTCAGCTATTTTTTCCTCAAAATGAAGACTTAACATAATTTTCACTATGCCACTATCTATTATAAAAACCTTCAGCTTTTAAAGCATTAATGATATGAAAACGTTGTTGCTCATAACAGGCTCTCTTCTACTGATACATTACATACTAACAAAATGGTTGCTGCAGGACATGGCTGGTGCCAGCTATGGATATACAGTCAGAAGAGATTCAGCTTGGTGATAACCTGAGCCACGTTATCAGAAGAAGAATGGTAATTTAATTATGCTTCCAGAGCATGACAAGTACAAAGTCAAAGCCCATAATCACTAAGTAAGAACTGGTGGGTAGAGGCACAGTTCAGCAGACAGGACACACAGTGTTAAATGGCACGTAGCCCAGGCCCTACCTCCTCCAAAAAGCAGAGTACAATTAGATACCTCAGAATAAGACCCAGATGAATAAGCATGTTGAACAGAAACAGTACTGAAATAAATGAGTCTTAAGCCCTTAATTCTTCAGACACCTTTTTCCAGTAATATTGAGATAAAGAGCAACATTTCTAATTGTACAGAGCTCAAAAACGCCCAATGTCTCTAAAATAAGGTAGTAACCAAACAGAATAGTCTAAGTATCATAACTTTGAATGCAGAAGTCTAAAATCCACCTTGGTCCTATCCTAGCCACCCAAATCCTTTAATGCCTGCATCCATAAGGAACTGCCTGCACGTCCTCAGGCCCAGAAATAGAGTAAAAGAGAGATACTTGATAAATTTCTTCTCTGATTCTGGATAAATATAAAACGATGTTTAATAACATCAGCTAGCTCAGAAATTAAACATTTATATACGTCATTGGCACAAATGTAGTACAAATTTATACGTATCATCAAGCTCAATGTGAATAACTAAATATTACTGCTCTGGATTTCATTTTCGAGTTATATGGAACAGCTGTTGGGGTTTATTTTACAAGCATAACTTCAACTGAACTACGGTGGTATTTATGCACTATGCACTACCCAATTCAACTGATGTATCAAGTTTCTACATTCAACCTTTTTTAGCTGTGTAGTGCTTATAACCATGCCATAAACGTCTAGAGAGATTCTGGAAAGTGCAGTTTGTGCTTCTGCACTATTCCAGCAGCTGGACTCCACACCTCTTGCATACAAAGCCAATGCCACTTCACCCAAAAGACTCCTCTTTCCTACTGAAGCACTAATAAATGAAATCTTAATTAGGACTGCAAGGTATAACAAGTTCTTTGACTACATTAACAGCAGAAACTTGTTATAAATGTATTACACTGTGATATTTGGCCATCTTCTTAACAAAACCAACTGAATAACAACAAGCAGATATCCTATGTAATAAAGGAGGTTAAGCAATGCTACTAAAAACCCAAGCACTGCATGAAAAAAAACAACAACAAAAAACACCCAGTCACAAGATATTTTAATGCTCACCACCAGCAAAAGAAAACATGTAGTGCTCTACAGAAAACACAGGTATGAGATAAACTGCCACTGCCATTAGACTAAAGCACCGCATTCACAATGACTTTCATATTACAGTAGTGTACATTGAATTGCAATTAAAAGTAGAATTCTTATTTCTACTCTTTTTAATGGCTACCTTCTAGCACTACAAGAAAAAGGTCAAAATGCTAAACTACACAAATTTT
The DNA here is from genome assembly GCF_039878825.1 of Excalfactoria chinensis. NCBI lineage: Eukaryota > Metazoa > Chordata > Aves > Galliformes > Phasianidae > Excalfactoria > Excalfactoria chinensis. The sequence continues at coordinate 62,546,198 of NC_092827.1, read as the reverse complement.
GACTGAAGTGTGAAAGATGCACATATAGAAACCATGACATGTACTCAGTTGTGTCGAATTATAATAGTGACCACTTCATTTGGTAGAAAATCACAACAAAGACTACAGATACTGAAAAAAAGCCTCCTATCTCCCCTCTAAAAACTGTCTTCAAGCAAAGACATACCTTGGCACTCAAGATAAAAATCATCTTCATTTATTGTATAAAGAGAAAAAACAATAAAGCAAGTTCTGCATTTGACTTTCAAAATCATAAAAAACAAATAAATCTTTACCCTGTATGCATATAACGCCACCAGAATCTGCCAGTAAAAATTCTCTAGAATTTTACTTACTTGAAAGGGGTTTTTCAAGTGCATAGCACTGCAGATTACTGCCTGCTTTGTCTTTTTTTCAACAGAGGGCTTAAAATGGAAGCATGAAGGATAAAAACAGATAGTATGAATGAGAAAAATTCAGGCCTTTTGTTAACAAAAAAGACTTGCAGGAAGGATACTACATACAAAGCTGTGATTTAATTCCCTCTTAAGACCTTAATGTGTGCTTTTGTGGTCCAGTTGGTAAGGGTTGCTATTGAAAATCGTGTTTATCGAATGAAATATTTTACTTGTCTAATCTTTTTTGCCACCATCTACTGTTTCAAAATAGTGATGGCAGATACTAACAATGCCAAAATCTAACAGAACAAAAATAAAGATACAAACAAAACAAACAAAATAAATATCACATCTTGGGTTGATTTGTACGTAAAAGTCAACTTAGTGCCAAGTGTTAGTTACCAATACAATTTAGTGAAGTTATACCAAACTGACTAGATTATGTTAATTTCATGGACGTTTTCAACTAAGTGAGCTTGTTATCTACTGACTCCAAACGTCAGAAGCACATGCTTAAACTACAAATTTGCTTCAGAGATTTTAATTCTGAGAAGGGGTTTGTCATCAGTTTCTACAACGTAAGATTCTACTCAAGTCAAACAGGAATGAAGAAGCTAGTGGAATATATGATGGGACGGAAAAGCACGGTGCAAATGATCTACTGGAATGCAAGTAGGTGGAAACAGTTATATGGATGATGTAAGTAGAATGAGACTGCTATGTCATGGAGTTGGGCTACCTGGTATCATTTGCACTGCTGACAGATTTGGGTTGAGCTGAGTCGCTACCGACGGGAGCGGGGCGACTGACAGTAACGTTGCAAGGGTTCCGTGCATCACAAGGGACACTCCGTGTGCTGTGGCAAGAAGAAAAACTTCAGGAAAGAGTTCAAAAAGTAATAATGGATGGAGCTGAAAATTTACTTTAAAAATGAAATTTTGATTGAGGCATGACTTTAAATGTCTTCCAAATACATACAGACTTCTCTGTGAAACAATCTTGGGTCTCAGAAGCCTCAGGAAATGTCAATATGTACAAGAAAAATCATCCTTAAAGTAACGACCTCCAAATGTTTAGATTAATGCCGGCATCTGCCAGCAGCTAAACAATTCCCCAAAAAGTCAAGTGTGTAGTTTGACTGTGCTGCTGTCCTCGAAAAATAAAATCTTCTGTGTAAAAAGATGTGTGGCGAGGTTTACACAAACATTTTCATGTCAACTCTTTCAAAGGGAAGCAAATTCAGTCATTGTTTTTAGGTTGTCAAAGATTGACGATGATACAGAAATGCCTCAATATACCAGAATGCTATGGTTTTTTAAACATAAAGCTGAACTACAGAAACCACTATCACAGTAACACAGAGATTCTGAGCAGGGAAAGGAAAAAAAGAAAAGTCTTGCTATCAAGACTATTTTTACTAGACTACAATTTGTTCCATTTTTACAGGGTTTTCAGGCAATGAGGATATGAGTGACTTCAAAGCTGGGAAGCACGCACGAATAAAATCTGTAAAATAAAGGGGCAGAAGGAGAAGGAAAGAAGGAGGCTGTATTGTCTTTAAAAGCACTTCTATAAAATTGAGACATGCCAGTTTTTTTCTAGAAGTCTTGCCTCCAAGAGGTAAGATACGATTCACGCATGGTGTTCCAAAAGTCAGCAGAGCAACCAGAGTACAAAACAGTTTAGAAATCTAAACTAATGCTAAATACCTGAAGCCTTCAGGAGTGGGGATGATAAGATGAGGATTTGGTGGATCACTATGGCAGCGAGGTACTTTCACAGGACGGGGACTGTTTCGGTGAATAGCTGCAGACATGGGAAAAAAAAGAAAAAAAAAGGTAAGATCTTATATGTCAGAAAAATGTTAAGGACATTTTAAGACACAAAACTAACATTAACTGCAATCCCACAGAATTATGTGCAAACCAGCACATATTTGCTTATCCCTTAAGAAAACTTCCTAATCGCTCAGATTTTAAATAAAGCTGTTACAAAGCTATGAATAATAAATATTATTCACACTGTATCATGTAACACTTATTAGAAAATAATTAAAATTCCCAAAAATATGAAAGAAAAAAAAAGCAGCAATTTGAAGATGTTTACCTGAATAAAACTAAATCCTCATTATTTCAAATTCATATTTTGAATATTGAAAATATTGAAAGAATGTTTTATTATCTTACTTCAAAACAGATATTAACAAATTGAATAATAATTAAGAAGCAAACAAAGCTACCATGTCAATTTTGCATCAAAATTGGGTTTCTCAGACAAGATAAAGCAAAACTGAGTAAAAAACACATATGACAGTTTTACCAATACTAATCATCTCCCTATGGCAGTCTGCAAATAAATGGTGAACAGGGAATGGGTCATACCTAAATCAGCCACACTGACCTTATGTCTAGCTCACTCAGTGCCCACAAAAGCATTATAAAGCATTTTGCCATTCCCCAACCTCTCCCTATGTAGTCAGAAATATATGGTGACACAAGATAGCTGATTGCTCATCAAAACCTGGGACAGTTCCCTTTCTACAAGGCTGGATTAATCATGGCAAGCTTGTTTTCTGCCTTGTTTGCACTACCAGGCTGTCAGGACCAGAGCTGGTTTTCCTGTTAGAATTTGCAAGGACACCAGCAGAAGGTAGAATCTAGCCCACAAAGGTGGATACATGCTGCTTCACAAAGGAAGAAGACAGGATGAAACACCAGGAGACTCCCTGCTGTGTATCTATAGGCAACAGCATGAATGCAACTTTAGGAAAGGGGGCAAAGATCACAGTGGGTTTAAGTCACTCAATACAGAATACAAATGGAACTAGGAATTCTTATTTTACTCCTGATCGTGAGACAGAAAGGAGTATTTGCAAGATCTGCAGCTAGGATACAGTTTATATTCAGTTATTTACAATACAGTACAAAAACTGAATGTACAGGTTTAGCATCACAGCACAGAATTTGACTAGTTTTTCTTTTAGACAATACTTCTATTCAAAGGATTATGCTGACTTTGATTGTGAAAGGTTTCTCAGCTTACAAGAGTTCCTCATTAAAAGTAAAGCTTTCCTAAAATACTGAAAAATTTCCTCTTGGCCAAGTCAAACCACCTTCCCTTCATGTCACTGGCCATCAAGCCTATCCAGGAAGTGGGCATCAGGAGAAACACAGGAAGGAGATGTGGTATTTTGAAAGTTAAACCACTCAGTGGACTTGGGAGGAAGAAGAGAGAAACAGTGCTGAGAGAGAGGTATGTGAAAAAGAAACACAGCTGAGGAAACATCCTCCTTCTCACAATAAACAATGAAATATCTTGATCTTCTTATGCCAAACAAAGGTATTTTTTAAGCCATGACAAACTTTGGTATTGGAGAATTGTTTCCCACAATTCTCCGTACCTCAACACTTAAATAAAAGTCTGTCAGAAGTGTAAACACCTGCAGTGCCACAAAGAAAATCTGGGAGAGAGCTATGAACATCTGTCTGAAGTTAAAACTGCTTCTTTAACCAACCTTTAGAAAACACAGTCCTCCAGAAGATCTGCAAAACTTCACAGGGATTCGAGGGCAAAATCAGGCAAAAGCATCTGTAAAGCTTCAAAATTTCTTGAGTAAAACTACCATTTATCTACATTTTCCTGAGGCAGTCACAATTTCCCATCAAGAATCACAAAAGCCTTGAAATAAAACCTTTATTTCTCTTTCTAGCTTTTAAAAACTACTCTACAATCAAAGTTATGTAAAAATAGCAGCAAAACTCAAGAACCAACACCAGTAACTTCTGCCTTACCAAGGTACAGACCTGTAACAGGACTGTGAGGTTTTCCAATTACGTGGCCAATGCACTCATTCATCAGAGCTTGTAAACTCTAGAAAATGCAAACAGAAAACGTTGTGATATTTTATATTTCAAGAGAGTTCGTAACAATACGGTAAATCTCACAGTAATTAAATGATACTGGTTAAATACATAATATCTCAAAAATTACATGCTTCACTCCCGTGTCTACCAACAATATTACCATTTTGGATGCATATGGGGGTTTTGACTGACTTTTTTTTATATTATTTATTTATTTTCAACATATTAAGTCTTAATTTTGCCTTGTCTGTTGGCCTTGCCAAAACTCAGTAAGCATGAGAACTAAACAACGATTCACCATAAAAATACTTCATAATATAAAGCTAGTGAAACTTACAATTATCCATCACTAATAAAAATGTACAATCAAGCTTGCTGGAATTAAGAAAATGCTGCAACAACCTCTGCTGCCTGTTCCCACTCTTCAGTAAGAAACAGTGAAAGAATATGGATGAAAATATGCCAGCCTGAATCATAAAATGAAAGCCTATAAAATAATGAACATGAAGCATTGCACAGTAAAAGAAATCCACTTTCCTAACCTTCCCAGGAAGCAAGCAAAGCTTTTGGGAAAGAATGTTTATTAGTCAAATCACTGAACTTAGGCTCAGGCAACCTGAGCTTGACTCATAATTGTTCATGAAACCTCAAACAAACTATTAAATCTGACTGAATCCATTAAATTGTCAGAACACCAGGAATAAAATTTATCTTCACAGTAATGAAATAAAATCTTGTTCTTCAGTACAGTTACTATGAAAGCCACTTCTAAATATCAGCTATTCGGACTAGTCAACAATTCTTCCAACAATTCAAACGCTTACTGAAGACTGGAACTTGGAAGCTAGACGTTAGACTAACTGAAAGAACAGCAATTAAATGAAATAACAGTGTGTAGTCTGTGATTGGCATATCTTACCAACTTAGACTGAGCTTAAATCTATCTCAGCTTTAAATCTAGAGCTTCAAATCTAGACTTTTTTGTTGTTTTTTTTTTTTAATGCTATCAAGCATTATTTGAATGAGATTAAGACTGACGTAGGCATTTCTAGGTAAAATGCTGTGAGCTGGGGTTATACAGTAGTCAAACTAAATTACCGTAAGGAGCTTCAAGTAACACACTGCAAAACTGAAATCCAGCTTTAACAAACCAAAACTTCAGAAATTCTGTGAAGGGTTTTGGTTTTTCTCCCTCTCTCTCCTACTTGCTCCATATCCAAACTTAATCTATATTACATAAACCTCTGAAACCTCTGTCATAAAAACCCTACTTGAGGAAATGTCAAGGTATTTTAGATAATTATCAGTCAACAAACTAACTCATGCACGATTGCTTGTTAGCACACTTTCACGGTCACAAGAAAGTATCGGTTCCACTTATGGACAAAATTACCAGTTATTAATGTCATAGGCCACATTCTTTCCTCCTTAGAAGCTTCCTTATAGATAATGATCTCTAGCAGCAAGATAGTAACACCAAAGTACACACACATTACTCTTCAAAATAGCAGGCACCTTTGAAACTGCATCAAATCAGATCAGTAAAGCTGAGGGGCTACTTTCTGAAACTACAGTATTACTGTATTACCATCATAACCTTAACCTTATCATTTAGGCAGACAACTCTCGTACAACAACATAGACACAGAAGAACAAAAACATAACTTATTTGAGAGCTGTTGGCAAAAATATAAGCAGAAACTAAACTATGAAGTGGCTATTGGGTGCTAAGACTCAGAAGCTTCTATTCAGAAATTTATTGAGCTACCTACATTTTTTTTTTAAAGCCTGTACCGAGTTTCCCCAGAGACAGAAGCACAGAACAGGCAATCTGTCAGCAATTTGAAAATATTAATACCAGTGGTCATAACCATGCGCTATTCCTAACTTTATAAACTAAAGAGATGTCATCATCATCATCAGTTATACATAACAGCAATTTTCAGCCCATCTGCAGTCAGACTTTATAAAAAACAGCCCTGATAACAAACAGTCATAGAAATGCTTCACAATTACTTAGAAATAAATAAGAATCACAATAACTTATTCCATACCAAGAAGTCATCTTCTGGGAGAGCCGAAATAAATGCTGGTTCAATGGCTTGAAGAAAATCAAAGCCTTGAGTTGCCCACCTATTTCAGAGATAGAAAACACGAATTACTCTTTGATGAGAGTCATCACAGGTGTTTCAACATCAAAGAAAAGCAAATGGTAGTTATTTCATACTTTCAACAGGAAAAATAAGTAAGAAAGCAATTTAATATATTAGAGGCAACATATTTAACTTATGCTAATATTTGCTGAGTTACATGGTGATAAAGCCTGATTTTAACAAGGATGCTGTCAAAGAAAGCAAGCAGATCACTGAATATCAATGAACATATTATAACAACTCATTGAATACTCATATGTGTACTATCTTCAGGGATGGTACCATCAACTCACTTACAATATTTTAGAGTAACAAGCCAAACCCCAATGTCCCCTTCCTAAATTATCACTATTGAAACAAGATAAAAAGAGTTCTAATGACTTCTTAAGAATCTGACCAGTATGAATTGGGCATCACTGGCTTGAAAGCCTAGACTGGTAACAAATAATTTACTTGGCTTGAGTGACTTGTGCCTTTAGCTACTTCCCAACTACCAAACTGCTACTGCTAACTAAAACTGGCAGCTGCAACCTACAAGGTACAAGTAAATTATCACAGCAAGCTAACTAGGCTACGCAGACATGCTTCAGACTACCACTCTTTCCTCCTCTTCTGCCTGCCAGTAAAACAGACCACATCCAGGAAAGACTGATCAGCCCTATTCTTTAAGAGAAAATAATAATAATAATAAAATAAATAGAAAAATAAAAACATCTGCAAGCACGGATCAATATAAAGCATCTATTATAAAGCAACAGAATTCCATAAAATTCTGATCTATCAGCTACAAAATACTGTAAAATCCAGACACTATTTTACATCCTCAAGACGATGAAGATAATGCTTTTTCCTGCTAGCATCCAGCAATAGAGTCTCACAGCACTAAGCACAGTTTGAGAGACCACCAGGCCCAATAGTACTCTCAACAGACTGAGGAAACATGCATTTAGATATCTGTAATGTAGATCTAGATACAGTTAGTTTAACTATAGCTTTATATCACTCAAAGCAGAAAATGTGGTTCAATCCGTTTAATTTCTGAAATTAAGTTATGGATGAAAAAAGAGGCTTTGAAATAAAACTGGGAAAAGGAATCATGTGCAAGCAGAAGTAATTTGGACTGCAACAAAAACCATTTCACAAATAGAAAGGCTGAATTCTAATATTTATATGCAATCATCAACCTGAAGAACTTTCACCAGAGTGGAAACACTTCTTCCTCAGCTGTGGGCCTTACTTTCAAAAGAGACTGATAAAAAGCATTTGTACAGGAGGCAAAAGCTTTTATACAGACATCATTTCTGCAACCACACAAAACAATGGTCCTTTCTCTGTACAATACTCTGAGAATGCCTGTTGCATATTCAGCAGTCTTTGTTGACGCCTGGTCACATACTTTTGTCCAGAGCTAATGGCCCATACCCAGTTTCTGAACTGTTTTGAGTCCAATGATCTCCACTTTTTCTTCCTAACAGGAGGCAAGATGTTCAGCAGAAGATTCTGCAAAGCAGCTGGAGGACTCATTTGGCTTTATGTATTTACAATTCAAATTATCTTCAAAACTCAAGTGCCAGAAGCATTAATAGTTTAAAAGAATAGCTTCTAAACAATCACTGTTCACAGCATGAAGAGTCCTGCATATTATTTAAAAAGTAACACAAATTACTATGACATTAACAAGTTCGCTGTTACCTGGGTCGAGTACCTCGGCCACTCTCACATTTTGTTAGCACGTAGTTCATCCATTTTCTGGCAAAGCTGATATACTTGTCTCCAATTTTCTGCCTAAATTCTCCAGACATCAGACGAACAACCTCTTTATGGTACTATAAGAAATTAAAGATTACTTTTCAAATAATATTAGTAATATCAGAAGTATTATTTGCAATATCCACCAGAGTATTTGCAGGCTAAGAAAACTTCGTGCAGTCTAACAATCACATCCTATGCTCAGACAAAATGATTTCATGCAAGTAGTTGCAACTATAGAAAGAAACGTGAAAGTATATGACACAAAATGAGTTACAGTGAGGGGCAGCACTTCAGCCCTATTGTATTAATGTGTACTCATGGGCATATGCTGAAGTTTAACAGTGTACACAGCATTTAAGTAATATCCTACATAAACGCTCAGATCCATAATCCAGAGACAGGACCTCAAAGTAATGTTTATTTTCAGTTGTATTATAGATAATCCAGAGGAAAAATAAAAGAGTTGTATGTATACAGTAAAAAAAAACAACAAACAAACCAGAAATACCAGATGTTTTTTAGAAGACTATCGTTAAAAGTCTGTTAGCATACTATACAGTCTCAAAAAAAAAAATCTAGAAATTTACAAAGGTCATAGGAATTAAATAGGGAAACATTATACATTATATAAACATGACATTTTCTCATCAGCACTGTAGGGAAAACACTCAAAAGCCATATTCACTGCATCAAAGAACCACCATAAACTTTGAAAGGAAGCCTCTAATGTCTTTTTGCACTACTCCTCATTGAAAAACAGCGAGAAGCCACAATGACACACAATACCAAAGAATATTTCCAATTTCATCTAGAACATAACTAGGTAGCAAAATTTGCAAGACTACACTCAAATTTAACAAGATCTTAACACTTTTTAGAGTTTCAAACATTACTAATTGGACTCTGTAATATCTGTGTGTTCTTTTCCAATCTTTTTCATTCACAGTTTTTAAAGTGTTCTGCTAGTTTCACATCAGTTCCACAAAACATACTGTCATTATCATTAGCTTTTAGTTTCCATACCTCAAACCCAAAATTGTAAGCCTGAATCATGGCTTCCCGGTAGTACTGCTGCAAAGTTGCAGATTCAGATTCATCAACTTCAGCATCAAACTCAGATGTGAACATATGATCAACTCTGTCAATGGCACTGCTTATCTTATTGCATAGCTGCAATGCATCATTCTAAATAACAACAAAAAAAAGATCAAATTATTATTTATATTTGACTGCTGAGTAGATTAAGGCAAATACAAATGTGATGATTACATTATTTTAAATGCAAATATACTTTAATGTCACCACAATTCACTCAATCTCAGAAAAACAAATACTTTTCATAACTTGCACTAGGCAAGTCTTATAATTAAATGCAGTATCACAATTCAGTTTGTTTGCTTTTATGAGATTAACTTTAAGAACAACAAAAGCAAAAGGGGAAAAAAAAAAGAGTTTTTCTATCTATAATGTAACCAAGATTTTGGTAGTATTTTAACCATGATATGTGCATAGCTTCTTGCTGAATGCAAGAGGAAACACAGGACCCAGATACTGCAAATTCAACGCAGAAATGTTTTAGTGTTTCTGGATCTTTAAAAAGGCAAAATAAAAATCAAACACTTTCCTTCCATTCTCTAATCCTCTCAAACAAATACGTTACTTTTTCTGTTACTATATTTCTATTGCATGACGGACTTGTTCCCTACATAACTAATATAACAATGATTATACTAACATTGCTCAAAATTACACCCACACATTCTTAGCAAAAAAAGAATGAACATCATACTGAAAATGAATTCCAATGGTCTTGCACAAATTACAGCTATAGAACATCATTAGCACTGCAATCAAGTCTCCTCACATATCTCTACTTATCAGTGAATACAGTAAAATCACTTTAACTGACATAATCTGGAAAACAGCTTACCTTTAGTTGCTGCAGAGCTTTGGCAATGACTGGTTGGCTGGATGTCTGTTCCTGGTGGAGCGATATGAGCCCTTCTATAGACTGTTGAAAAGCTTTTCGCTGACTCACAAGGTGGGCAGACTGAATGACTACGAGAAGGAGGTTGTCAACCTAGGAATATGAGATACCACTAGTCCTTATCAACAAAACCTACTCTCTACAAACATGTCCTGTATTGACCAATGCCAATTGGGAATTTTTGGAAATTCTAACATATTATATGGTTAATTCACACCAAAAAGTCCGATGCTAGCAACACAGATTGATAAACACTCGTCTTTCAAGCACAGGTCTTTAACATTAAATGCCACAAGAAGTTTTCAAGGGGAACATACTATTATTCATTTCTTGAAAGATGATTAACTTGTAGAAAATTGGGAAACACTATGTTAAAAATTATCTTCAAAACAGTTATACAAAGGCAATATCTAAGCATAATAATTATACTTTCTCTAAGCAGACAGAGGTAACAATCAACAGAAACAGATTTTATCCAAGAGAGGTAACATATTTGGGACACTCATTTAACCCATGTTGTTTGCTCAGATTTTGAAAATTACTAAAACACAAGAGAATGTTTGGAAAACCAGAATTCCAATATTATAGACTTCTATAAAAGTGCACAAAATAGCAAATGGTGCTCTCTTTGCCATGGCACTGTGCTTCATATCCTACACTGTCAACTTCAAAATACAGAAAAGGGAGCTGAAAAATGTTACAAAACAAGACTTCTTTCATCTGCATTTTTTAAATCTTCCCAATAAACAATATTTTCCAGCTCAAATTTCTTAAAATGTTGATGGCATTCTTCTATTTTTTAAAAGAACATCTTTTCTCAAGTTTAAATATTTTCTCTAGTTTGCAATCAAAGCATGCTATTTGCAACACAGAACACAACCTTTCTGAAGAACGCTTCACCTCTTAAATTTTCAATATACAATTTAGAAGAGATTATTAAATATTATGTAGACACAAACATAAATGCATCCATGTTATGTTATCTAAGTCAGATTGGATGCCATTTGCAAACTAAATTCCATCTTCTGCTGTTTTCACTCACTGAATGAAATGGTACCTTTACTACAAGTCCAATGAAATTTTAAAAACTTAATTATAAGTTTTGTTTGTTAGTTTTTTACTGTTCAGTCTTGCCTACAGATAAACAGTGCTACATAGAAATGGTATTTCTAACTGCCCGCAGCTGCTGGAGGCCCTCAGAACATCTGAGGCCACACTCAGTGATACAGAAAGTCACCCTGTTAGTAGACAGGAGAGCCCATTTATGGTAGGGATCCAAGGAACTGCATGACATACTAAAAGGAAAATTCACTTAGCTTAACATAAGGGCATGTGAACAGGATAGGCAGGGAGTTGCAGCTGGCTCGGATACTGTAGCACAGCAGAACTACTGGCAGGAACCCCCATTGGCTTGGAATGAAGGGAAGTATGACTGGAAATATTTCTTCTTAAAGAGCTGCTGAACATCCAGTAACTTCACAGATATTTTACTTCAAATATCACAATTCACTCAAGACTGAAACTAATTTGTATCATGTGTCAGTGAGTGGAAAACGTGCAACTGACTGAAGTTACTGAAGATTGGTGAGTTCTTAATAAAACGTGAAGGTCAACCCATCTGAACACCAAATAAGACTACAAAAATCTATCCCTGAAAAATGTACATTTTTAAGAAACATTACAATTCAATGGAGTCTACTAATACAACTAAGAATCAATCTTATGCTATAATATATAAATATACACATAAAATGAAACATGTCTCACTTAAATCATTTTGGCCAATCTAGACGGAGAAGACTTCAAAAAAGCATGAAGATCACACAAGCAGGCAAAACAAAAAGAAGCAACCCACCTGCATGCTTCGTAGCGTATCAACAGTTTCTACTTGTGGCACTACTTTGACCGGTTGGCCCTCCCATGCACTCCACATGTCACCTAATTCATGGTCTTTGTCATTGTGTTTGGTCATTATTAAATAGGCCTCATATGCAACCTCATCTGAATCTTTCGAGCAATCTTTTCCAGCAGCCGCATTCAGGAGCTGCAAAATCACAGACTTTTCACATGCAATACTACTTGGGACAAATACTTGTAAATTCTCGAGTCCAGGGATTTGTACCTGCAGAAGAAAATAAAATGAGACTGAATTAATGAATTTCACTTTCTCCTGCGATAACTAAAATAGAGATGTGTCATCCAATTTAAACAAGTTATCTCAAGTAGCTGTACAATAAGCATGCTAAAGCAATATTTTTAACCAAGTCATGAGTCAGAATCGGACTGTGAGAACAGCAAAATAGTTGATTTCTGTGATCTGTCATAAGGTAACTGATGTAGAGTTTAAGTTTAGCTCTTTCTTTTCAGAGCTGGATACCATCAAGCTAAGACAAAACACGACACTCAACATTTTTGACATAAGGCATGTATATTTCTCAACTAAAATCACTATTATCCATAGGTCAAAATGAAACCTGTAACACTGTTAATGAAACCTAAAACAGTTTCCCAAAACCACAGTGCATCTGACTGAATAGGTTTTCAAACATTTCAACTCCCCACACAAAGCTAGGAGGCCAGTATATGAAGTGTTAATAACCAAAGTATGTCTTTGTGAGAAACTTAAAAAGGGGGAGAGGAAACACATAAGAGCAGACAAATCTTAAAGATTTTGCAATAGATCATTTAAACCACATGCTCAAACAAACTTTTTAAAGTTAAGGTTCAACCTTTTCTTCAATGACGTGCATAGGAACAATGATACTGTCTTCAACAAAATCCAATATAGTGTCTTAGAGCAGCGGTGTGAATAGGAAACAGTATTTTTTAAAAGTAAATGTAAATTGAAAATTTCCCTGACCACCTTCTCTTTTAGACAATTCACAGAGCAGAGTCCTGCTAAATCACATGTTTTGGAATTGGTTTTCTTTTAATTTTTTTTTATCTCTCTAAACAGAAAGGAGTTCTAAAGGTCATCTAACCCACAATGGTTTTATCTATATATTTAACAACACCTGATGTGCTTCCCTCCTATTAACATGTCTGTCTTCCCTCAAACCAATGTCCCCTTTTAGCAATCATTCACTTAAATCCAACAGGAAATTTCTCACATAAAAGTCATTCAGTTGGTACCCATCTGGAAATTATGTACTTTAAACACAAATAAGGAGAAAAAAAAAAAAAGAAAAAAGAAAAAAGAAATAGAAAAACCAACAGTGCAGCAGATCCAAATAAATATAACTAATTGAAACAGTTGACTTCTTTAAATTCAAATTACAATAAAGACTAGATGGCTTAGGGACAAAGCATTAAACCATTCATATGGGAGTTTATAATGCAGTCATTACTGGGCACCTGTGCAAAATGAAGTTAATTTAATTTTCTGCCCAACAGTTTTCTAGAAACAGAATCCGAGAATCATTAAAGTTGGAAAGGACCACTAATGTCACCTAGTCCAACCACCAATTCATCACCATAGGCCCATTCCTCAGTAAGTGCTATTATTCCTCTCTCACAAAATGGGAAGTACTATTGCAGCACTGTTGCAATTCCTAAATCAGAAATCTTTGGAAGGGCAAGGAATTAGACTCTGGTTTCCCAAAACATAAGCTACCATTCTCGCACAAATACAGACAAATAAAATAATTCTACTGCCACTATTTAGTATTAAACACATGACATTACCAATATTGAGATATACAGGTGACATTAAAAAATTGAAAATATTAACATAAATATGCCTTGGTGCTTTGCTTAGCATCCCCACACTAATTTCACGCATTTGAATTGAATTTACCTTCACATACTCTTTTGTTTTCAGAGCATTCAGAAGATCTCCGACAGGGGCTGACAATGCAAACTCTGCTGCTATTTCAAGGTCCTAAAAGCAACATCAAAAGAATATACTTTCAAACTAAATGTATTTAAAGCATATAAATAATAGTGAACATCAGTGAATCACATGAAATGTTACTGTTAACTTACCTTCCTCAGCATTTTAGCAAATCCAAGAGCCTTGGAGGCCCTTTCTCTAGCTTCATGAAACAGTTCTTTGAGTGCTCGGCTGGTCTCTATGACAGACCTCCTGAAATATTGATAGGAATGAAGTGATGGTGTTTTAATAAAGCATGTTAACATTTACACAGCTATTAAAAGATCTTTTAAATTTATCTATCAATAGAAAGAACATAGAAAATAAATATTTACAAGCAGATGACTAAAAATCAATCAAACTTGCCCAAGCACATTTTTGTTAAGGATATAAAAAGAGAATTTAAAGACAACTAGATAACAACTTCTAACATTCCAAATTAAAAGAAAGTTATTAGGTTTCAAAAGGATGATTCACTATTACTACACACAGAAATATCAGCAAAAAAAAGTCTAAGGAATGTCACATTTACTACGTTTTCATTCTAAGAATTAAAATGCAGTATATTCCTGTCAGGGGTAAAGAAACACAAGTGTGCTTATTATTATTAAGACAAAGGGCTTAATACCTTATTTCATCTGATGCAGTACTGTCATCGGCACTGGCCCAAAATTCATCACAACTGTCTTGTAGTCCGGAATCTAAAAACATTCCTGTAGATTTCAGCAGCATTCCTGCAATATCACTGTAGCAACAGAAATGGTGGAACTTCAGTCTTATTCAGGGTAGCATGGCACCTTAAACTTCTTCCTATACTATCCAATGCAAAAGAGCTGTGTTGCCAAGTCCAACTAAAGAAGCAAGCAGCATCTTGGGGGCCCTTTGTTACTTTACATTTGTGGGGCTATCAGGAACAGGGACTCTGCATTTTAGCAGTCATTCCTGTTACAACTAGAGTAAGACTAATCTGAACTTACTGAATCCTGTAGCTACACTCATTGCAACAATCCAGTAGTTCTCGAAAAGACAACTACCTGCTTACTGGAGGCTCAAGAAGCCCAGTCTGTGAACCCTGAACAAGTACCAACTCGCATAAAAACACGGTACAAATTGGCATCATAGCAGAGTAATTAAAACCTACCAGAATAGTTTTCCAGCTTGAGCTTCTCCTCCTCTTATATAAGGAGTTATTTCTTTGGTGAAATTCCATTCTTCCTCTAAGAGATTTTTTAAACTATGAGATGCTTGAGGTAACTGCTGTAGCATTTGGATCCAGCTTCGCATGTAATCAAAGTAAACCTGCATATGGAAGGAGATCATTAAAACAGAAATTGTTACACAACCTGCAGCTAAGGACTACAACCTCCCAAACCAACAAGCAAACTTAGTATTATACAGTTCATAGAAAATGTTTCTACGTGTTTTGTTTGCTAGGAATGAAAACAAGTTATGTTTATCCACAAAGATGGTGTAACTTATGACTCAAGAAATAAAAAGTAATGCTGAAGTTCATTCTCTACAATACTTTCTGAAAACAGTTGCAGTATCATCACCTTACTTGCTGTGCTGCAATCCAACACCATATTGTTGAATACATACTGATGTGAGGGCTGGTTAAAACAAAACTACTGAAAAAGCAAAAACAAAGAGAAAAACATTCCTAAATGTTTTATTAACTGGATTATTCCAAACTATTTGGATCCATATTCCTGGGTGTGGATAAGTGCAAAGAACAAGCTTCTCAGATTCTGTTATGCCTTACATTCCTTTTACCAACACTTACTTCTAATATATATATATATTCATTAGTATTATATATACATTCATATATATATATATATATTCATTATTACAGCTTTAAACTAACAACAACAAAAAAAATCCAGGTAAGTACAATTCTTCAATTTCAGATGGCAATAAAAACAGATAGTCTGCACAAGAAACTTTAGGTTGTAACAGTGTACTCTCCCCATTATAGGCAACAAAAAGCAGGTAACAAGAAATAACTGTGTACCTTCAACAAATGATAGTACCAGCAGCTCTGCTGATAAAACACTAGTAAATAAGGTATTGAAGTATATCCTATTGCTCTTAGTTTTATTTGTTCTTTGTTTTTTCCTCCCGAACAGTGAGGACTGAACTTTTACAGCTCAAAAATAATGTTACATCTAAAGGAACAGTAACTTTAATTAAATTTACTTGATTTAATTATTTCATTTAGGATTAGTCAGAAGTAGGGCACTAACCTTGAAAACACTTCTGTGCTTTTCTTATGACAATAATGAACACAAAAATAAGGCACCTTTCATGGATGAATGTAAGGTATTAAAGTTTTAAGACACAGCATTGATCAAACAATCCTATTTTTTTATTCACTAGTAAAAGGTTATTAAACATTGTAAAAAACAGTATGCAATTGACAGGTCTACTTATGAAGCATTTTCCTGTAAGTACACACTTCTTACAGATCTACTGTTCCACAGTCCAGGAAACAAGAATTAGTATTGTTTCAAATGACAATGGCTATTATATTATCTTTACAAGTCCTTCTGAATAGCAATATTATGTTAATGCAGCAGAACAACAGATTAGCAATATCTATACCTAACATGAGCAATACACATCTATGAGTAATACTCAGGTAACTACTCTTAGTAGAACTCAAAATGCCTTCCCTTCTTTTGAAGCTTACCATTAACATTTTATGCAGGTCCTCTTCAAAAGCATCAATGTTGCAATCAATCTTTTGCAAGTCATCTAACACCTCACGCAACATAAATTGGTAATATTGCTTCATTAACAGGCCACCCTTCAGAACCTCCTTACACTCTCTCACTAGCTGCAAAAGAAAAACCCAAAAACCAGAGTCAGCCAAGACACTACCCATAAGTTGTCTCCAGAATATGAAAGCTTAATTTTGTCAGATGTTTGTCTTAGTTTATCACTGAGCAATTTCTGAATGCCTTTAGAAATGCATACAGGTCACTCTGTATATCTCCAGGAGAGACCTGCGCTGGTTTGCCAGGATTACCTAACTGCCATCACATCATTTGCCACATAATTGTAAATGGAGATTGCAGCTGACATTTCATATTCTGTTTCCCACCCAGGGCCACAGTAAGCACCTTGTTGGACAGACTAAACAATTGGAAGTGGGCAAGAGGTCTCACGACAATTAAAAGCAACTTTAAACAGAAGCAAGTCATGAATAACATGCAGTGAATTTGACAGACACTTGGAGACTTACGAGAAATATGTCTCTACATTAATTTGATTTTCAAACTATTGGCCATGTGTCCACTACTCCAAAACCTGTACCTGAAAAGCAGTTGGTACTCCTGCTGTTTCACTGGAAAAGGCTAACATTAGGCAAAAGATCTTTTGACCACTACACATTTGCTTTAGGCCAAACAGTGGTCACTCTTAACTGAAAGCTTACAACTTTCATTTGTTTAAAGAAACATGCACAAGCACAAACACAGGAGTACATAACACAATACATTTCAAACCCCCATTAGCAAAGGCCTCTCAAAATCCCTTCCAGAGCTAAGTGTGTATTCTTTTGAAATTAACATCAGTCTCCAGGTCTGACATCCCAACCTTTTTTGAGCACCAAATTCATTAAATTAAGAGTCTGAGATCAAAAGAGTACTTTTGAATCTCTCGCAGGCCAAAACACAATACGCTACATACCCCTGGCATGCAGGGGGAAAAGAATGGTAGCTTTCTAAGCCTCAGTCTTAGGTCTGTTAGCAGTTCAAGTAAAAAAAAGGGGCAGAAAAAAAAAAACACCAAAAAACAAAAAAACCAAACCCACAACCACAGTAATTCACTATAATGTGGAAATCTAAAAATCAGACATTTATATCTCCACTGTGTCTTACTTAAAAATGAAAACATGTTCTCCACTCTCCACTCAATCACACACAGTGTACACAGTGCTAACCTATTGTTTCATTTTGCCACTGGACCCACAAAGGAAAGCATCATTTGTTCAGACAATTTAAAATTGGTATCTAATAATCAATCTGTTGTTTCATAGAGACAGGTAGGACTTGGCATTATTACTTGTCCCTAACGCTTCATATTATGGTACACTTCACTGATACTAGAAAAGTACTTCTAATCTTTGCAGAAGATCCCTCGTCTACTCCAAGGTAAAATACTATTAAAACACCATTAAAAAGAGATTTCTTCTTTAAATAGTACTGCCCATACAGTAAGGTACGGTGTTATTCAATAACAGAGCACAGGATTTACAAAAAGAGCAAACTACAAATATGGAATGCTAATTTTAAATGTCAAGTTTAGGAACAGAAACTTACAAGGCAGTAAGCAAATCAAAAACATGGTCTATAAACTGAAAATGTTACCACTATGATTGATTTGTTTGATGAGTCATTTTTTGTTTAGTGTGCTCGTAAGAAGGATTTCTTTTCTGCAAAGGAGGTGGGATTGGGCAAAGCCTCTGTTGTTCCACAGTTTAGAGCAAGCAATTTTATAAGGTCTTTACTTGATTTGCTTGACCTACAAATTCATTATCTGTCCCCAAACAATTAAATTTATCCATTTCAAATTATCAAAACTTACATCAACATCTACTCTAAATGACTGATAATTATACCTGACACAGAAAATCCCATCAAGCAGGACCAGTCAAGTGGTCAGTACACTGTGGTTCCTCTCCAGACAGAATCAGCCACTTAGCAGACAACCAGGTAGCTGCATCTTTACCCTTTTCAGCCAGGTCAAGCTACCTACGAGTAATGTGTACTACATGACAGCTAACACTCAATATGCAAAACGATGTCAGCTAACTTCAAAGGACTGCTGATCCAAAAATTACAGGAAGCAACATGCTGGCACAGGCAGCCCAGAGAGGCTGTGGATTCCCCATCCCTGAAGGTGTTCTAGGCCAGGTTGGATGGGGCCCTGGGTAACTTGGTCTAGTATTAGATATGGAGGTTGGTGGCCCTGCATGCAGCAGGAGGGGTTGGAGCTTGATGATCCTTGAGGTCCCTTCCAACCCAAGCCATTCTATGATTCTATGAGCTGTTAAGGCTATCCAGATAGAGCGCTGATAGACTCTGTTTTTACCATCACAAATCCTTTGACTGCTTTCTTCTTTAACTGTTGAAACATATATTCAAATACTGCCTGGCTAATAAGTGTGTGGATAACAGAATTCCTAAGAAATCAGCACCTGCATTAACTTATGGTACGCTATAGTGCTTCTGGTTACAGATCCAAGGGATCTTGAAGAAGAAGAAAGTATTTAAATTGCACTCTTCTAATACAATATCCTGTAATCTGCAAATAAAAACCTTCAGGTGCACTGATCTAAATTCTTCACTGAACTTTGAAAGGAAAAAGCTTTTCTGACAGTAAATCCACTTCTCGCCACAAACTCAAGACAGGTGAGAATCACCCTGAACTACTGAATATTGAGTGGGACAGTAAGAATTTGCTCAGTTAAATTCACTGTTTCAATGTAATTAGTGAGACAGGACATACAGTCAAAACAGTTTGTAACAAATATATTGTTTTCCAGGAAAAACCAGCCATTTTTGCACAACTCAAATTCCATAAATGTAATGTAAGGGCAAAAAAGAATACAATCTGTCTCAGGGAAAGAAGAACGTTGCACTTTATCATAAGGTATATGAGTCAATAAATATGACCATTGAGATTGAAATTGTACAAAGCCATATTCTGGTTAGATTCACTGGGGAGCAGGGACATGAGTTTAGATCAATGTTTTTCAAAGTCTGGTCCAAGATATACTGATACTACCTGAGCAGCCCTTCTCGTATGGGATAACTATCAGAAGAGAAACTCTCTTGGAAAATTCTCAACCTGAGACAGGACTCACAATCTTGGGTGACTATACTTAAAAACATCAGATATTTACATAAAAAATACTGCACACTAAGAGCATTTTTTCCCATTTAGTTTTTCTTCCTAGTCAACTTACAATATGAGTTCACACCATATTGGTAGGGGTCTCACATGCACAAAGATAAAAGAGTCAAATAAAATGTCTAACAAATACAGAAACCCTTCAAGCTGCTCCCATAAAACTGGCTACTCTGCCTAGAAAACCCTCGTACAAGTAAGTGTACTGGACAAGATTATATAGCTTGTAATGCAAATGGAACAAACACTATTTATGTTCGCTGGTTGATAATTCTTTAATCACCAATTTGATTCCTGGATGTCTAAATCAGAGAAGTATACATAACCAGTTGTTTACCATGCAAAAACCACATCTCCATACGAAATAAAGACAATTTATAGAAATTATTACATAATTATATACTCTCACTTCTTAAACAAATCCTCTTTAAATAGATGACCTTATTAAAATGAAAGAGACAAAGTAATTTCAAATAGAAAAAAAACACTTGAAGCAAACCTGTTTAATACTCAAAAGAGATGGTTCCCCAGCAGGCCTCTGTTCCAACCTTAGCTTGAGACATTCATGGATAACATTGAGCAGGACTCGGCAAAGGACCAAGAACGCAGGTTCAAAAGAAGGCAAATCCATGGATTTCAGCTCTTCCCATGATACAGTGCTGCATTTTTGCTCACAGCAAGGTGGGGAATTTAATAACTGCACATAATCTGAACACAACATGGGATCTGGACAATCTGAAAACTGTAACAAGAAATAGGTATCATAAAAAGGATCTCCAAATTCTTTAAGATCTAGGGTCTAATTAAAGCAGCATATAAAAAAGACTATTTTTAAAAGGTAAGGTTCTATTATAGCAGCTGCCTATTAATTAACTGGCAAATCAACCACAGAAGTTTCAATTCTATTTTCATTTTTTGTTTAGGTGGTGGGGTGGTTGTTGGTTTTTTTTGACTTCTTGTTCTTTTTAAAGCTAACACTATTTTTGTTATTTTTTTTTCATTTGAGGATCACCATACTGAGGTGAACACAAATGTACCCTTGGCAGCAAACAACACCATTTTTTACTTTATGTTACTGATTTAAAATAATTAAATCACCAATTAAACATCAAAAATCACTACATAGGAAGAAATTGATATTTGTGTTTATCACAGACACAGCAATTAAGCCTAACACAATAGGAACATATATACTCAGACCCTTATAATGTACAGAACTTGAAATTTTCAGGATATATTAAAAATAATAAGAAGAAATAAAAAGGCTTTACACTAATGACAACAAATTAAGAAAGAAGTTTGCACTTGTTTAGCTCAGGCAAGTAACATCATTCTTTCTCAAGTACACAGAATATCTACAACTTTCGTTTCCCAAATATTTTATACAAAGTTACACATTATGAAGTAATGCAATTTTTATAGAAGTGCCAGTAGCTAAGCTGAAAATAACTGTAAAATAATACGCTCTGAATTCTGGTGGATATTAGAAATCAAAAATGAAATTTAAAAAGGAAGATTAAAAAAAAGAGAGATCAAGCTGCTTTTTTTTCCATTGTTAAACCTACTTTTTTCACTGAAATGAAAAATGCATGTAATTAAATGGCATTTCTTATTAGTGATAGTAATTGAAAAAATCTGAACTGTATACTCTAGATATCTAAACGATATGTCTTCTGATAATACTTTATGGAAAACTGCACATGTAGTCATTGTGGGTTTTAATCTAGGAAGAAAATGCATATCTCAACATGTGTGCAGATCATAGTAATAACAACACATCGTACATAATACAAGATTTGTATAAGATTAAGTCCCTTTTATTCCAATTCTTATTTCATAGCTGCTAAGTATGAATATCTTTTATTGGTATATTAAATATAATTAGCATTCTCTAGGTTTTTTTTCAATGCTAAATTTTAAAAACATCACTTTAGAGGAAAAGAAAACATCAGAAATAAGATTAGATTCTACAGTGGAGCCTACAAAGATCTAAAAACTTAAGTCGTTCTTAAACTTCTTGCCTAAGAGAAATTGTTTTTAAAGTTTATTATTTTACACTTACACATTTTTTACATTTATGCCTAAAGTACTGCACAAGCCCAGCTTTCTCAGAAGAGCCACACAGAATTACAGGTACAGACAACATCCATTTTCTTAGTGTGTTTATTTCTTCACTTTAACTTAGTTTCTCAATTGGCACAAGGGATGGGATAGCACATTCATTACAGTCTAGTGTTAGTACAAAACGTTACAAGCTGCAGATTCTCATGTAGTTTATAAACCACTAGCTCATTATGCAGATAGCAAACCAGACAGCATAAGTGGGGATTTCCTCTACATCAAGCTTAGCTGAAATCTAATCACTAGTTGATCAGCTTTCTAGGAGGTATATTAATGTCTTCTTTGAATTACATCTCTCTAATATAAATCTAACTTCTGAAGAATAGCACAAGTGATAACGGCTTTTATACAAGAGACATTTAGGCTTCTTCTCCCAGGCAACAAACAGGACCCGAGGAAATGGCCACAAGTTGTACCAGAGAAGGTTTAGATCAGACATAAGGAACAACTTTTTCTCTCAGAGAGTGGTCAGGCACTGGAATGGCTGCACAGGGAGGTGGTGGAGTCGCTGTCCCTGGCAGTGTTCAAGAAGCATCTGGACGAGGAGCTAAGAGATATGGTTTAGTGGCTTGTGCTAGCAATGGTAGTGGGAGGATGGTTGGACTAGATGATCTTGTAGGTCCTTTCCTGCCTTGTGATTCTATGATTTTCATTAATAATAGATTATGAAGATGCTTCACCTCTACAAAATAATAAAGTATTTGAGAAATACAATCCTTGTAGTGATGTAAGCATAGTGTTGGAAAAATCTAGCTATTATAAAAATATTAAAGAACAATAACATGAATAAAAGTAATGAAACAAAATTGAATAAATGTGCCATTTCATTTCCTAACATTAGGACATCAGCACATGACATTAGGACATTTACCCTTCTACTGTTCAGCTGGTCTAATCTTACTCTTCAACAGGTCCAATATCAACTACTCTCAAGCATCTATGCTTCTTTAAAACGAACAAATAAAAAACAGAAAACAAAAAACCCAAGCCATTTATTAACATCCTGCATAAAATCAGAAACTGCAGCCAGTTGAATAAGCAACAAAGAGGATGTAATGGCTTTAAATAACGTTCTAATAAAGCAGCTTTTTAAAATTTGTAAACAATAAAAAACAAGTCATTTTTCTTTGAGAATCAAATTCAATAGCTTCTCCATGAAACACTCTATAGCACCTAAGCCTTGCAAAAATATCAAAGCACAACTATGATGAATGAAACTTGTACATTAAAACCTCTAAAAACATGCAGATGGGTATTTGTGTATACCTAAAATGAAATTACCATTAATCTACTAATTTCTACTTTCAAACTACTGCCAGTTGCAAAGACCAATCCAAAACTACCAGAAACCTCTCTTCTATTTCAGTGTGACATCACCTTTTGTGACAGTAGGTACCGTGCTTCTGACAAATACCATTTTCTCTTTTTTTCATCACCTTCTTTAATTTTAGAGCAGGAAAGTTTATGATACATTAATGTTCAACTTCAGTCACGATATCATTTCTTTAAAGAAGATTTTTCTCCAAAGAAAATGGAATAATTACAGAAAATGAACACTCAAAGTCTTTAAAATAGAGAAGGAGAGAAAAAAAGACCATCCTTCCATCTTATACAAATCAACCACTGTTAAATGACTAAACAGTTTATTTCTGTGACTCTTCAACAAAGACTCCAGTTACTGGTGTTCCTTTAACTTCTTTTAAGAACACTTAAAGAACACTTATGACATTTAAGATACTTAGCAATTGCAAAAATATGACTTTCATAGCTGACTTGTTCTGATTTGCAGCTTTGGCTGTTAGGAAATTTTATGAGCTTCACACATTCTAATTCAGGTCAAATAACAGATGCACTTCAGCAGAAGTAGAACAGGGCTTTTAATTATAATATACATTATCTTCCAAAACCAGAAAAGCAATCAATACTTCTGTATGGCTCTAATTCCTCCAGTTTCAGTTAAAAACAATACTGCAGATGGAGACACCAATTTACACAACAACCACCTACCTCCAGTGGGCAATCACTCCTTACCAACGCCATACGAGCCCTTTGCAATGAACCATGCATTAGCTTGTGCAGTCTTAAAATTAGCTTCCTCAACCCCATTTGCTTCAGTGCTTTGTCTACAAACGGCCTGTAAATAGAAGTCAAACAGTGTTTGCTGCAGCCTGCCTCAGCACTGCATTCTGGAATAATCCAAGAGGCAGAGTCATCCCCAGATTCAAGCCTATCAAGCTTCCTTGAAAAATGGTCCTGAAAGTCAAAATTTGGCTGATTAGTAAAATTGTTCTTGATGGCTTGTCTAAGTTCCTCAACATTCTCCTCGGAGATTTGTTCTTCGCCATCACTCTCCTCTGTGCACGTTCCTGAGGATTCCTTTACTTCAATTTCCCTATCAACTCCTTCATCCTCTGGATCATCGTCCTTAGATGGTCGAGGAGAAGGAATTTCAAACACTGGCCAGCCAATGTCAGAGAGATTTTTGATGCCCAAAACAGTCCCCATAATCCTTAGTTTTTGATTTAAGTCTTTTGTAATGTTCAACCACAGACAGAGTGCCTGCACTCTGTCTTGGAAGTCCTTTGCAGCATATTTTTCATAGTCCTTTTGAAGAGCCTGCAGAGATGGATAAAGTGCTTCTATATACTCCAGCAGCTCCATTATTCGCTTTACTTGCTCAAATGAGATTCGCTGGCGATGGAGGTGTTCGTGGTAACTTGAGTAACCCAAAGCACTGGTTCCATGTGTTGCTTTGCAAACTCCTTCTCCTGACGTACCATTGAGACTGGCTCCATTTTTTATGTAGGAGAAGCTTCCATAGTTCACTTTGAATGTAAGGATTTCATTGATAATATCAGGGATAGCTTGACGGGCTGCATAGAGATAGAGGTCTTGGTCATTAATGCTCCGGCCAGCATGCCAAGCTTGCAGCTCCAGCCAGATCAGTTCATTGGATCGGTTCAGCCAGACAGAAGAGGTGCTCTCCTGTCCTCTTTGCTCCCTGTCCTTTTTTTTTGAGACTGAGGTAAGTTTTAACAAAAGCCGCAGAGTTTCAAAGAATTTTAAGCGGTCTGCTGGGCAATCAGTCCTAGAAGTCTGGCGTGCAGTTCTTGAGATTGGCATGGGCACAGAGACCGGAAGCTTAGCATTGCTACAGCCGAGGCTGAGGTAAGGCTTATTGAGATCAACATCTGGAATTGTTTTTTTTGGCAGAGACCCACCAACTGAGTCTAACATAAATGAGCACTGCACGTTTTTCTTATGATCTCGTTCTGTTGTCCTTAGGGTGGCACGAATTTTTTTCCCTTGCTTATAGCTGTGCTCCTCCACGTTCTCAATGGTTTTCCCATTGTCTTTATGCACAGATTGGGGTGGTATACTCATCTTTTCTGTAATAAAAGAAAAAAAAAAGAGAGAAAGAAAATGACTAGACCAACAAGAAAATGCATCATTCAATCAGGTTCCAATTGTATTTCTTGGACATGCATACAACATTTCCTACTACGAGAAAAACAAAAAAGGCAGGGATAGAAGTAAAACGAGGTCTTGTAAATTACCATTAGTAGAGCAGAACCAATGGTAAAACCAAAGGATTTTTTTTCTCTTCTTCTTTTACCTCTTACGTATAAAGAACCTCAAGAGAATTTTCATCATCCTGAGTACGTCATCTGCAGAGAACTGAGTATGATGAAGAATAGAAGAATGTTTCCAAAATCAAAAAATACGAGTATGGATCATCATTTCTCTCAACAAGATACGCTGGAAGAAAAGCATCCCACACAGCTGACTAACAGCATAAGCTTCAGCAGCCAGACTATAGGACAGGTGGTGGGGAAAAAAAAAAAAAAAAAAAAAAAGGCTTCTAGCTACGTGCAATTTAGAATTCTGATTTAAGCATTATTTAATCTTTCTCATTCGGTCTGTGATCTGAGTTTTAAAATCAGAAAGCAATCCCTGTTGAAAAAGCTTTCGAGTTCACTCCTAAAATCAGAGGCTTGGCCAGGTTAAGGCAAACAAGTACACAGACAGTCCCATGAGATGTGTATTCTCCTCCTCTTTTTCAAGTGTTCTGGGACCCCCTGAAAAGTATGTCCTCTCAGTTTCCAAGCGAAGCATATTTGGAAGCTCATGCTGCCAGGTATTCTGGTTGGAGGAGGAGTTTTCATCAGGTGGTACAGAGCAACCCTTTAACCAAGCGCAGGAAAACCCACACAGAACAAATTCTGACATTTGTTAACATCTCTCTTTGGAGACTTACAGAGATCTGCCAACAATATCCACATTTGAGCAGAGCTGCCTAGGTTAAAGGGAAAACTCTAAACAAATCAGGCAATCTGCCAAAGGATCACACTCAAGATAAGGTGTGCTGCTTCAGACAGTAACTTTTATTAGCCCAATAGGTAATCTGAAATCTCAGACAAGTTATTGGAATACTAATGCCTTTTGAAGTCTAAACTAAAAGAAAGAATCTTCAAATAAATTTGAAAATAAATCATTACAGACTTTTCCCAAGATGCCATCTATTTCACTCTTCTTTCCTTATCTCTAAGCTATTACAGTAACCCCATCAGGCAACTTATTGACAAAAACAAGGGATTATTAAAAATAGAGTATTTAAAACACAATAGATCACTCCTTATCTGATCTTCTCTTTGGTTATCTTACCCTCCAGCTTCTATTCTCCATCTTCCTAATCCCCAACCAACTCCTGTTCTATCTACCCATCTGTTTCTGCCACACCTCTATTGTACACAAACTATTTAAACTCCTTTCACTGGCAATTAACTTCTCATCCCGTTCTGCAGGATCCTTGTACACACTTTCACTTTTCACAGTTCTGGCTCAATTACCTCATACAGGTTGACAGCTTCATTCTCTAAATCCCCTACACCCAACAGTTAAGAGCACAAGAAGTTTCTCAACCTTCTAGTCCAGGACATGAAAAAAGCAGAGAATGTTGCAGAGTTGATGTTCAAATTCCTGGAAAGTTTCTGCTTGAAGATGAAAGCTTGCTTAAGTCTGCCAAACTGCTATGGCACACATGAATGGATATTTTTATTTGTATTTTAATCACACATAGAGTTAATATATATTACAACTAACCTATTGCTTGAAAATAGCATTTCACTCGACCTTTTCCTTTGAAGGATTAGCTCAGAAAGGTATCTTGATAAGGAATATTGCCAAACCTTAATCTTACAATCTTAAACAGTCATTACGAACTACATTTTCAGCTGTTGATGATAACAAGTTAACAATGGTGTGACATGCCACATTGTTTCCTTCCACTCTTCATATCTAAAAAATATATATAATTAAATCCTTGCCAGAGATGTACCATACCCCCACAGGATTGTGGTAGGCCACAATGTGTATAATAGCACTTCCTTCTGAAAAAGAACAGATTTGAAGGATATAAGAAAGAAAGCAAAAACACAAAGCTGCAGAAGACGACAGCATGAAGATGCTGGTTCTCACTAAAAGAATAAATAAGAAAAATAACTGGAGAGCAGAATAGCCAAGATGGCTGTTACTTGTACTTCAAAACCACCATCTACATTGCGATAAAAACTGAAAGTTTGACCTAGAAACAGTAGGGACTTGTGGAAGGAAAAAAGAATTTTAAGGTCATGGCAAACGATTGCCATTCTAGAAAACTTAATCAAACTTCTAATTCCAGCCAAGCACTTTTCTCAAGAACTCAAACCAAATCAAGCTTTTCAAAGAAATATTCGCTAAAAAAAGAGCTGCTCAGTTTCCTAAGTACGTGGAATCAGTAACTGTACTGAGAACTGTAACGAAAGTAATGCGGAACTCTACTTTTGAAACAGACATTCCTATTAAATAACTCTATTGCCTGGGAGTGGGGAGCAGACAGCATGTCAGATTAACCACACAAAAGCTGAAGCAAGAATAGTTCTGGGGATAATTTATTTCTATATGCAAAATACTTAGGAGAAGTATAACAGTGTGTGACGCTATTGGTATTTCATTTAGATACCATCTGATTTGTTTATAAATTTGGAATTTATAAATTTGGAATGTTATAACAGGTCTACAAGGGAAAGTACAAAAGACATGATCAGTAAAGCAGTTTTAAGGCATTAAACTGCATTCTGAAAGCACCTTTAAACATTTTTATCTTAAAACATGGCAAGTTCTCCATTTGTCTTACAGCACGTGCTGGAACTGAGAAACTTTGTAGTATTAAGTATATGTCATCATAAACCCAGAATCAAACATAATTCAAAACTTTTAGCACTGAAACTTCTTTTAGCAAATACTGAGTTTACTAATAACTTTTATAGTACTTTCATTTCAGGCATTTGTGTGTCTTTCTCTCAATAGCTACCAAGTAAAACAGCTGACAACAAAGAATACAAGCACAGTTATGCTCCTGAAAATGGAAAGCTATCAGCTATGAAATTCACTGTCATTGATTCTACATTTATTTACTCAAACAACTCTGTGATGGACAGCAGTACCAAATTCTTACTGATTGCAGACTACTGATATTAGCCAGCACCAGTCTAAGACTGAGAACACTGCCAAGCATATTAGCTTGCATTCCACGTCACAACTGGCATTGCTGTGAGAATAGCTCAAAAAGTTAACACAAAGCAGCAAGAACACATGCTCTGCATTTGCAGGAAAGGAGGATGATATTGGCAATTAGCAGAGATGAAACACACAACCAAACCTCCCAAACTCAGAAATAGATAAAAAACAGACCAACTTAGCAGCACTTTGATATTAAAAATGTTGATAACCAGGTAAAATAAACTAAATCACTTATTGAACTTACATTCTGGTTAGACAGCTTCTAAATCACTTAATTTTATATTTTTAACATGTTATTCTCCTTTTACTTTCACCCTCTGTTTCCCATCCCAACAGAATAGAAGAAGAAAAATAAGTTAATGTGATTCAAAAGATGAAAACAGGAACCATCCTCTTCTTTTAGGCAGTCTGAAACGCAATGAAGACACAACAGGAACAGTATACTAATGTGCACGCTCTTGCTAGCGCCTTATGTGGAACGCTATTTAACATACAGCACTAATTTTTATACCCTTTATTAAAAGAGATAATACAAGCTGCAACCAGGAACACAGCATAGTATACCAGTAAGCAGCAACCTGAATTCTACAATGACACACAGCCAAAATTCCTTTGAGTACTTAGTACATTCCCATTGTATGAATCACAGTTGTAACAGAAATCAAACAGGAGGCCGCAGACAGCCTCTGCCTCCTCCCCTGAGCCTGCACAAGCTCCCTGCAGTTAGAAGCTGCTGTTGAGAAGTCCTTCCAGATCAAAGCAGGATAAGAACTGACAGCTTCCCTACAAAGCAAACTTATGGGTTCAGCTGAAACCACGCAGACTAAGGTGCAGTTGTAAAGAAAGGACAAGGAAATTGTGTTTGAGACCCTACCAGCTAAAGCAGCTAATGAACAGAAGTTCATGTGTGCACAGGAATAAGATCTGAGTCAGAAAAAAAACAAAAGAAACAAGAGTAGCCAGTATCCAAAAGCAATTAATGCCCATCCAAAGTGATAGATCCTTGTTCCTCTATTTAGCTTCTGATTATAGCATCCACTTTCTTCCAATGAGTATACTCTGCCATGGTTCCAGTGTCTTATGTGCTGTCAAGCACAAAATGAGGCCATTCAAAGATGTGCAACTCCATCATTCCCTCAAAATGTTACTCGTTTACATAATCTCAACTTCAAATACTCTTGCTTATAATTCTCATAACTTTAGTAATTCTTGCTTTTCCTTTCACAACTTCTGCTCTGTAGTTCTGTACCAGCATAGTTTTCACATAATTTCCCATCACTTGTGCCATGTGAGACAGATTTCTAGCATATCTCAATTTCATGAATTCTCCAGTTCATTTCAAGCTAGAACACAAACATTTGCCCTACACTTGATCCTTAACTATAGTTGAATATCTGTGACGATTCTCAGCACATAATTTGCTTTCTTTCTGTGAGAAAATTGCTATAAGTGACTTAGAAATTAAGGTACGACACTGTTCACCAGGGTACAAAAGCAGAGTGCAGCTGGTACGGATGGCAACCATCCCACAGAAGTTCCCTAGGCAGCCTTAAGCGTTGGCAATACTGGGGAGCTCAATGCACTGACTTTAAGAGGAACGGCATGGAGGGTGGAACAGAGTGAAAATGTTCTGGCCAGGTCCTGTGACAGACAAGAACACAATGGTACTACAGAACTGATAAGATGCGCATTTTCTCCTTTGGGCCAACAGTCTGCCATCTCTTGACAAAGTGCCATCCTTTGGGTGAACTATGCTCACTATATGCTCACTGTAATATCAGAACACATTTCTACCCCAAATACTACCTGTCTTCAAGGAGCAACCACTTCTCACTGAGCCTGAGCTCTTTATTTTTTAGCCTATTTATTTAAAAGAGAGGTGAGATAATTACACACCAACCATAAACAAAAGTATATATGATATATGAGTCACTCAAGTTTCTCCTGAAAAATAAGAAATAGTATAAAAAAAGCTTAAGAGATGGGGGATGTCAGGGAAGATATCATTAGATGTCAGACAAGGACCATCTCTGATTTCTGGGATCAGTAAACAGGCTGGGCTTCCCTTCCCCCCAAAGGATGCCTACTGGGTAAACTCACATACTTGGCTATACTGAGTGCTTCCCAAGGAAACTTAGAAATATCTGGGTTGTTTATAAGTTAATGCATTTGTATTCAGGCATGCTATTCATATTCTTGGTTAACTTCATATGCTTTGCAGTGTATCTATCACCAGCAATTCAAAAGAACCAGAAATCTCTTGCTTTAATAAACTGTACTATTCATTAATCTAGCCGTGAGCACTCTTAGCCTGGGCACAGCTCAAACTTTTTAAGAGTGGTCATGAGAGCCCACACAGACATCGCTAGATGAATTGGGCAGCATGCTATTTGTGAATCCATAATCGTGGTATTTCTTTAATGAACTGCACTATTCACTAATCTAGCCGTGAGCATTCTTAGTCTGGGTGTGGCCCAAACTCTTTTAAGAGTGGCTGTGGGAACCCATTTGGATGCCGCTAGACTAACTGGGTAGTGCCCTCGTATACTGAGCATCCCAAGCCTTACAGTGCCAGATTGGGCATTACTCAGAATCTAAGCTCAGCCACTCCCAGCCCTTCTGATATCTGAGGACAAGTATGGAATGCATGGGAGTTTGCTTTCTTCCAAATTATGTTGTTCTTCTATGTGACACTTACTCTGAAACATTAGAGGATGGTAGTTTAGTGAGACGTTTTACCACTGCTCCCAGTCTCCCATTAAGATAAATCACTGAAATACCTTCCAATCAAGGTAACTCTACTTAGATAAATAACAAAAGTTTCCATTTCATTTATTTTCCTGGAAAGAAAATGACCTCTCCAATAACTATGTACTTCATCATTGTTTTGTTTTGTTTTTCCTTAAAACAAGTGCACAGAATTCTGACATACACAAAGAGATGTTTTCAGACTCAGTTTGCCTTTAAAACTCTTCCTTATCTTTTGGCTTTTATAAACCTTGGTACTTTATAGCACAAACATCCTATCCATTCTGCTGTTTCTAAGCAGTGAGTCATTTTCAACTAACTGAAGGACAGAAAAGTATTTAAAAGACACAAAGAGATATAAAGTCGCAAAAGAACAGAGAATCCCATTCTTACATTAAAGCATACAGATCTCACGTGGTTAGGAGTCAAATGGATTTTGTAACAGAAAGGAGGTGGAGAAAGCATATCATTTAAAGTGTTAACATTTCAATGTCCTTATTCAAGATTCAATTCACACTTGCTGGATTTTCATACCTAAAGGTAAATAATATTTGCCCAGATACACAGTTTCTTATAGGCTAAGCTTGTCTAATGTTGTAAAATTTTTCCTATATACAAGATTGCTGACTCTCTGGAAATGCCAAACTCATATTAAAAGAGAACTCTATAATGTTACAACTTGCGAAGCACCTGAGAAATAGAAGACTGGAAATGCATGATCTACAACACCTGTAAATGCTTGGAATTTGGCAGTCTCATTACCTAGACAATAGGTCTTGGGGAAGAATAGATTCATAAGATCTTGTGCTTACTTACCAGATTTTAGTATCAGCTCCCCTGTTTCCAAGCTTTCTCCTAATAAACAGGTGCACCTACTAACGATTTCTTATATTTCAGGTACCACTGCCCAATCTTCATAGGCTGGACTGGTACACAGAAAACTAACAAAGACATCTTCTAGAACTAGCCACCATCCTATAAGCTGCATGAGAGTGCTGCAGTTACAGAAGAGAATAATGCATCTGCTAAAATGACTCTGAAAATTATCAGTTCAGACTGAAAGTTCACCTGCAGGTATTTTTCAAGACTTCTCTATGAAATCCTCATCCATTACATCAGAGGTGCTACTTCTTTTCTATGTTCAGAGAACATGACGAAAATAACTACAAGCAGAGACGCTTCAGGAATTTTAAGAAATCTAAACCTGCACATTTGTTAGACATTTCCAAAGAGCTTTGCCAGGACAACTTCTGACAAAAATTATTTACACATGGTGTAATCCAAGTGGTGATTACCATTTTCTGTTTGTGGGTGTTCAAGTAAGTCTGGTATCTCTTGCTTCTATAGTGTTTTGAGTTATCCTGATTCATTGCTTCAAATTCTCACTCAGGGTGAGAATGAAGCACAGGAAAAAAAGAAGTATTAAGGTGGCCTCAAAGGAAAGGGTGGAGGTGCAAAATACCATCTGATGTTTATGTTTGCTTAGAAGTACCAAAAAGACAAGTATCTTTCATCTGGTTTGTTTTTTCCATTTTCAATTAGTAGTCCTGGTATTAGTAAGCCACAGAGCTTTCTAGTAACAAACTCCTGTAAGAAAGACCAATTCTTCTGTTATAGAGTACTAATGTAAAGATTGCTGGACTATTTACCCTGTATTCAATTAACTAAAAAAAGCTTTCAGATTCCTGCTCTGTGGAAAAGAACGCATCCTAAATAAAATTTTTCATCAAAAACTAAGATCCTAAAAAAAATAAATTGAAATCCAAGCCTCTTCTTTTGACTGAAAAATCATTTAATAGCTTGAGATAAATTAAGAAAAAGCTTCCCTGTGCAGGCTCCAATGTCTCTCTAATCTTCAGCACTTTGGATAGCCCTTAATTTTATAGGAAAGGAAAACTTCAGGAAGTAGGGGTGGAATGGACAGAGGTTTCAGTTTAAGCATTCTGTTACACAAGCTCCAATGCACTACAAAGGGAGAAAGACATCCTGCTCTTTACATAGTCCAAGTTTAACACTTCAGAAAATAGGAAAGCATCACTGAACTGATATTTTATAACACCTCAGTCAAAGAAGCAGGTAAAAGACACGGTTACATCTTATGAGAATATCTGAAGTGCATTCATTAGCTTAAAAACATGAATCGCTGTCCTTTCATTTTGAACCTCATAGTCCCACTCCATATTCTGTATGTTTCCTTTTTTGGGAAACAAAAACTATGACATTTTACAGCTAAAAATGGAGGAAAAAAGAACACCTACCTTTCAAAGCAGAGCGGCTAGCAGGTCTCCCAACGTTGTTTTTCTGATGTTTTGTTGACATACGTTTCATCTGGCGGGGTGTACTAGGAGGAGAAGTTCCATAGAAGGTGTCAGCACCTGCTTCATCTGATAATTCCTCAGCTTCAGATTCAGAGATCTTGCAAGTGGCATCTTCTGATTTGCACTCTTTCCTGAAAAGATCAAGTTAAGCCAAGATGCTAAAGATACTGTATTTTTTACTTGCAATATCTGTTTAGAAAGCTAATCCATCAATATATCCCAAGCATTCTGTAAACCAGCACGAAACTTCCACGTTTTCCTGGAACAGCCATGCAAATTTTCCCCACCTCTTAACAGACTCATTCAGGCAATGTTCCAACCAAGAAAAGGATAGGCAACATGCAGTATAGAGAATATAGTCAGAGAGTGTCACTAGGAAAATACAAAGTAAGAAAACCTTAAATACAGTTCATTTGTTCCTCAGAAAACTTGCGGCAACTCTAAATCAAGAGGTATATTAAACAAATCAAAGTTCAACAATTCAAATATAATACAGGAAAGTGAGTATACTTAGTGGCAGAATTAACAGCAGAGAACTTCCCTTTCACCCTCCACGCCTCTAAATTGCACATACCATGCAGATAATGTCCAGCTTTCTGAAAACAGACCCTACTATCCACAAAACCAACATCTAGCCCATGAGACCTGCATGTATTTTATGTATTTTCCACTGATTTTTAATATGAAGTAATCCCAAAGCTTTTTTTTTCCTGTAGCAAGAAAATAACAGGTTCTTCACAGTAACTTTTTAATTAGCCTCAATGACTTGGGTCTTTAGAAGGATGCAGATAACATTTCAAAAGAAATCAGGGGTTATGCAAACATGAAATTAAGATAATGTATAAAAGTTTTTCAAATCTGAAGTTCAGATGGTCAACTTAACAACTGAATGCTGAATCACAGAGCTCAAAACAAGGCACGTACCTTTGCAAAGTCAGCACAGAATCAAGCACAAAATCTTTTCAGCCCCAGTGGGACTTCCACTGCCCTTTACATTTTATAGAATTACAGAACCACAGAGTAGTGCATGCTGGAAGGGACCTTAAGGTTCAGTCACATCCAACCTGCTGCTGTGGGCAGTGCTGCCAACCACCAGCTCAGGCTGCCCAGAGTCCCATCCAGCTGGGCCTTGAGTGCCTCTAGAGATACAGCATCCACAGCTTCCCAGCCCAATTTGTTCCAGTGCCTCACTCTGAATAAAGAATTTCCTCCTAACACCTAATCTAAACCTCCCCTCTTTTAGTTAAAAGCCACTCCCTTTTGCCCTGTCACTATCTAAGAAGTCTGTCTTCCTCCTTTTTACAAGATCCCCTGAAGTACCGGAAGAAAACCGTGAAGTCTGCTTAGAGACATTTAAGCAAACACTGTAGCGTAGCCTCATGTACAGTATCACAAAACAATTCAACTTCTAAAAATGTTGACTTATCTTTTTAAATGCCCCAACTTCTGAAGTACTTTGAATCTTTCAATGATAAAACTAGAGTACAGGTTTCTCCTTCAGCAAGGAACTGGCATTTCCAGAAACCTCTGCCTCGTACTACACAGCCCTATTGCAGAACGATCCAATAAAATTCTGTATTATTGAGATTTTGGTCTTTCCTTCTCCCTTCCAAAAACTACCAGCCTTTCCTTCAAGTAACTTCTGACTTAAGCCCATGCCAGGAGCTGGTGTGTCCCTAAGCTTATACGGCAAAATTAAACAAAACAAAAGAAAACAACAGAAGAAAAGAAACCACCACACACATAAGTTTTATATGTAAACTCCAGGCTAGATTCATATATAAATTTCCAGTGCCAGTTTCATCTCTGGAGAAGAGGTCAGAAGTAAAACAAGCAAGATGAGGCATGCATGCACTCTCTTGTAAGGGTTTGCTATAAAAATAAAGCATGACAAAGACAGTAAACAACTAGTAATGTCAGATAGTCTTTCACTCCTCCTGGGGAGCACTCGCTCTGTCTCACTGTAAGATTACATCAGCAGAGTGGCAGTTAGGCACAGTAACAGTACCAGCTTCATCACTGCTGAGCAACCAAGTGATGTACAACAACACTACTCTCAGAGGACAACATCAAGAACTAACTGAACTTCAGTACATTTTCTGTTCCACACTAACATACTAGGAGATTGATAAAGCAAATTCATACATTAGAAACAAAGACAGTCTGTGAACTGTCTCATCACTGCCCCACCAGTACCATATCATTTGAATTGTTCACAACCATAAAAAGTACCACAAATAGTAAAACACTTCGGACAATTGATGCTCCAGAAGAATGTAAACATAAATGGTGATAGGACAGGGTATTTACCTTTTTGCAACTCCTTTCTAGCCATCTGGTGTTTACCTACACACGGTAAACAGAGAGAAGGAAAGAGAAGGAGAGGATCCCAAGGCCAGAACAAGCCCCTGACAGACTGAATGCCAAAGATGGGCTACAGCTCTAAGGACAGCAGGGACCTCTCCTTCTCCCAGGATATAAGGATCCCCACACTCACTGCCAGCAATCTTTGTTGATGCCATATATGCAGATAGTTTGCTTTAACATACAGCTGGAAAACCATGCACCCCTTTAGTGTAGAATGAGGGGAAAAAAAACACAGGCTGTCCACAAACCCTCACACATTTTATTTCTGAAGTAGGTGTGCAACATGATCTTGACTCTGAGGAAAGGCATGGAGGCAAAGAAGGACTTGGCCTAAGTCAGATGGAATATGACCAGCACCAGCACCTGATCACTTCCATGACAATTCCACCTGAAATACAACGAGCATTTTCCTTGCTGTTTTTGAGGCAGACAAAGAACATTACTCATGCTCTGGCAGAGTGAGCCTGAGTGTCTGCAGGAAGAATATGTCAGAATAGCGCCAGCCAGTAACATGGCAGTGAGATTAAGAAAAATCAGATACTGAACCATTTATTTGCCTTTAGCTACAACAAGAAATAAATATCCTAACACACAGAACAGACTTGCTCTCCCCAAAGACACGGATGCATTTAGTGTGTGAAATTACTCTTCTCACATTACAGCTTCAAGAAGAAGGCAGTCAAGCTTGCTAATTTCTGCAGATAAACTTCAGAGGTTACCAAAGAGAAACTTGGGTGTTACCGTAGCACCATCTGTAGCTTAAGGACAGCCCTGCAGTAAATTTGGCCATAACGATAACTACACAAAAATCAGCAACACTTCTATCTGGTTTCCTAGTCCTGAGAAATTATGCTGTTTGTGTGTCCTCTAACAGACCGGTTTGAGTAAGCACCGTTGGCCAAATACAACAAAGAAGCCTTTTTGGATATAATTTACTCCAACAAATCTTGTAAATGCTGAGCTGGGAAAGTAGAACACAAGTTTACATCTTTTTGGACACTAAAAGGATTTTGTTCCCAAGAACTCTTGCAAACAACGTTACTGCAGAGAAAACTTCAGGCAGAGCACACCCCTCTGAGCTTGCCAAAGACAGATCAACCACAAGAGACCAGACCACATGAAACAAGAAGTCATTACGTCCAATGCTTATGGAACTATTTATTTGTTCAGTGATCTCACTAGCCGTTCAAGGCAGAGGGTGGGGTGCTGATGCTCTGTGGGGCCTGGCACTTGTACGAGGGCTCAGTGCCAAGACAGTTTTAAACAAGGACAGCTTACCTTGCTGTAAAAGACCGGGGAGGACACTGTTTCCCTTTTGTTTTTAAATGAGTAAGCTCTTCTAAGAGCATAATGACCGTACCTCTTCGCCAAGCTGGCTGAACTGATCTTTAAGGCTCATAAGCCAGTTCCTTTCTCAGAAGCCAATGGCTCGTCTTACCTGCTATGCCTGATGAGAGGGCACGAAGGCCAAATGCATTAAAAAAGCCCTTCAACCTCACACCTGAATTATATACATATGTATACAGTGGGACTCAGTAGGCCTTACTTACATTTCAGACACATTTTTCTGGGTAAGCAGTTCTTATGAATTCGTATGAAACACTGGCAGAATTATCACAAGACACACAGAACCAGAAGTCACATTGTCAAATAGCAACCATGCCCAACTACAATGTTAGCAATTGACAAGATGGGCTGATCTTTTAAGAGGGTGGAGAACATCAGCTGCAACTCAAGTGTAAAAATCCAGTATGCGCAGATAAATGTTTCTATGCTTGGGAAGTACTTCAAGAAAGCCAGAGCTCCAATCAATGCCAAGGAACACAAAGACTCAGTTTCACCAATGAAAGCATCATTGTACAGCACTGCACTCGACATATAAGTCCTAAACTAAAGGGAGTACATAGGTAGGACTAAACTGATGTAAGGATTTCTCACCCACACAAAATCAAATAGCTTGCAGACACATGCGAACACCAGTAGCAGCCCTCCGGTATTAAAAAACAGTTGTCACTTTAACATAGGTTTAGACGTGTTAGATTACTAATATAGCATTTGTAATGCTAGCACAGTGCTTACTTTCATGAACTAATCAAAGACTAGTTAAATCCATACACCTTTAAAATGCAGTACTGGAAATCCTAAATCAAATGACAGTGTTGGTTATTACACAGAATTGCTGGTTCCTAAATACTATTTTAACTGGAACAGTTTGGCAATACTGTTTCGAAAAGCAGATTTCTTGTCTGCTCCTAAGAAATGAAGGTCTTCCTCCCCACAGCCAGTAAAAACCATCCTAATTGCAATTAAGAGTACACACGAAGAGCGGAATCTACATGGATGTTAACTGAGGTTACTCATTTTCAAAGGTACTTAGGACAGGTTAAACCCAATACTTAGGAGGAAAATGGGAAGTGCATAGTCTTCACGGTAGAGTATTTACAGGCTGCTCCCATCCTCATTTTTAATGAGCAAAATGCTACTCATCAGTTTTATTCTTGGAATACAGAAGAGAACATAGCCAAGAAACATAAATCAGGACTATTAGAAAAGCTGCAAAAGTGTGGTTAAAAAAATACATACATGCATTCATAAATAAAGCCAACAGCTTTGAAATGTAACTAAAAATAAACAAAATATTCCAACAAGTAACTACTGTGTGTTACATAGCCATGCAATTCAACCAGAATCTGGAGGGGAAAAATAAAAGAAAAAAAAAAAAAAAAAAAAAAAGAAAGAAAGAAAAAAGAATTTATTCAGTTTCTTGCATGTGTCTGACAACAGATATTTTGTTTAAAATAAACCAAAGTGGTGGTTATATCTAATAGTATATATCTAATATTTCAGTTCACTCTGGAAAATTGAGATATATCTTCCAGATATTCAAAGGTCTGCAAACAAAATCAGGAGAGGGAAGAACTGGGCTATGAAGTTTAAAGCAGCATGATGGACAGCACAAGGCCTGGGTGCTGTTGCTTCAGTAGTAGGAGACCAGCAGTCACACAGCACCTCATCTCATGGGTTGTAACAAGTGAAAACAATCTCATGTTAACAACTGTGAGAGCAATACAGAGATAAACTTCCTGCTGCCCTTGATCCTCGTTAGCAGAAGTTCGAATACACTAGGCGCTTACATATATCAAGTATAGCCACTGCTCACCATCCCACACCCAGCTTAAAAGATTCTGAGAATCCAAGCAGCAGAGGTCACCTGAACCTCCAGCACTCAGCAGTAATGCAAGGCAGCAGCCAGAACAAGGCCACCACAGGAGTTCCCCAGCCGGGCCTTCCCCCAGGCTCCTGCAAATAGCTCCTGAAGAGCTTACACCTTTCATATACTCAAGAGGATTCCTGGTACTTCCCAATTTATGCTGCCATTGCTCTGCACTGCACTGCAAGATCTGTCTGCACTGCAAGACTATACAAAGTCCACCACCAAACCACCAAGTTCTTGACACTCAATATCTTTGTTATTAAGGTAAAGAGTTAATTTCTCACACATATGCTCTTTAACCAGAACACAGCCTGGCAATACGTAGGAAGAAAAAGCTTCATTAGCCTGCTCTTCGTATTGCACATTTTCAATTAGCTTATGGGATAGAAACACAGTCACTAGACACAGCCAAGAAAACCTCCTTTAAACTAACACAGCTATCCCTAAATCCAGTTGCAAACATTTTATTTCCAACATAACCAGCACACTGACATGCACAGAATTGCAAATCATGATCGTGCTGCAGCTGCTAGCGATGCAAACGCGTGCTTTTAGGGAGCCATCTGTTGAAACTGAACAACAAAGGAGTCTGCAGTTAGAGCTGCTAAACACGGCACAGCTCTGTTGCCAGCAGCTCTAATTTCTTGGTTCTGAAAAGTTTCTGATGAATGCAGAAAAGACTATAAAACCATTCTTGCATACAATTTTCTCTCACTGATCTACATGTGCAAATATTAGATGCAAGTGATTGCAGATGGTGCTTTTAAAGCATATATTACAAACAGATTAATGGCAACAAAAGAAATATAAAAGCCTTTGGTGAAAAGGCAAGGAAAAAAAAGGTGTGGTTTTTTTGTTGCTGTTGTGTGGTTGCTTTTTTGTTTTTTTACAGAACAGCAGGAATTTGCTCACAGTTCATACAAATAGAAGTTATTTTGCTAAATAAATCCTGTGCAAACCTAGCTGAGTGCTAATGAGGAAAAAGAATAGCCTGGTTAGCAAGATAGGAAAATTCTGAAACCAGCACAGAGATTGGAATGGTGTACATCGTATTTCTATCGTGACTACACCTAAACACAGCTATAAAAAAACTTAGATTCACATTAAAGCATAATACTGATAGACAGTAATGAAGATACTTGCTTTTGTATCCACATTTGAAATTGATATGCCTCAGCTCAGCATTTCTGAGCAGTCAGCACCAAACCTTAGTCACCAAGAACTCATGACTGCTGTCCACAGGTTAATGAGGTTTACTGTTCCAAACTTGGAATTATATTATATGAGATTTTAACAGTATAATTAAATTGTACTTGAAACTAAGGACATGTCTGGCTTTTCCATCTGTTATCCTTTCATAATTTGGGTAAGCATCAGGCTTTTTGATTTTCTTTTCCTGAATGGGAATCGCTATCACCAAGAGAAATAAGCAGATCCAGAACTTGAAGGTTCTTCTAATCTTCAAAGTACAATGGGGAAACATAACTAGATTTCCACCAAGCACCATCTCTCTGTTAAGTCCTGGATCACTGTCCTCTTTAGGGGAAAAAAAGAAAAGGAAAACATTGCTTCTTGGCAAATAGCTATGTTTTTGTGTAAAGAACTGGAGCAGGCATCTGTTATCTTCTGCCTTCCCAAATGTCAGAGAAAATAAGAGCACACAGACACCTGTGCCACATCTCAACACTGCAACAAAAAGCACTGAAAGCAAAATCGATCTAGCAGAAAAA
Source organism: Excalfactoria chinensis (assembly GCF_039878825.1). Classification (NCBI taxonomy): domain Eukaryota; kingdom Metazoa; phylum Chordata; class Aves; order Galliformes; family Phasianidae; genus Excalfactoria; species Excalfactoria chinensis. Next base: position 62,505,220 of record NC_092827.1, on the reverse strand, counting down.
GCAGCAACAAGAACTTTGTTTCCAGGTCATAAATCTTGTGGTCATTGCTTCCACTCCAGAAAAGAGGCATCTGGGTAACTAAACTTGATAGTACAGCTTGGCAGAAGAGCTTCTGTTAGAGCACCTAACAGAAACATTATAGTGGAAAAAAGAGAACTTTAGCTTATTGCCCCTACTGGCATGAAGGTGATATAAAAAAAAGCACAAAGCAAAAGCACTGCTCTCTAAAACAGTTTGCCCTTGCAGCTCTTCTCTTCCAGTTGGTAAGTAAAAAGCAAGACTGCTAACTCCTTCCATTTCTCAGGACCTATTTTTCAAGCAAGTTTCTCTAGCCCTCTTTGTATATCCCCACTACCACCTTTCCATCTGCAGCATTCTTCCTTTCCAGAGGAAGCGGCTAATCCTGCCTTGTGAAATGCATCAATTTCCCACCTCTTCAGAAAGCACAGACGTAAATATTTACGAGTCACATTGAACCTTTCATCACTTTCTGTACTCATAAAAACAGATATTATGTAAAGCACATCAATGTCAGGCCTAATACAAATGGGTAAAAAACAAACCTGAAGCTTATGCTAAAGGTAGAAGAAAGCTTGAAGAAGAGACAGTGATAACAATAATACCAATAAACTGTTTGAGGGAAGGGGAAAATATTTCATTGTGTTGCCAACTTAAAACATCTTAAGGCAGAAATACAGCACATTTCTGTATTTTTTTCAAATTGCTCAGTACCTCCAAAAAACATGTTAAAGAAGAAATAATATCATGTAGTAATTCCAACCGAGCTGTACACCATTATGGTTTTTTGTTGGTTTGTTTTTTTTCCTTTCAGAAGAATGCAGAAAGGCATGGTATGTGCACTGAAGCCAGTAATCATAAACTCAGCAGCTGGCTTGATAGGAGAACACGTTAACTTTTTTGGTACATCAGCACATTAGATCAAGATGCTCAACTGAAAAGTATACAGCCACATTACTGCTAGATCTAGAACGCAAGGAAATCATAGAATGGCTTAGGTTGAAGGGAACCTTAAAGATCTTCTAGTTCCAATGCCCTGCATGGGCAGGCACCAAATCAGGCTGCCCAGGGACCTGACCAACCTGGCCCAGAATCCCTCCAGAGATGGGGCATCCATAACCTCACTGGGCAACCTGTTCCAGCACCTCACCATTCTCTGAGCAAAGAATTTCTTTTTAACATCTAACCTAATTCTCCACTCTTTTCACTTAAAACCATTTCCCCTTGTCCTATCTACCCACGTAAGAAGTCAGTCCCCCTCCTGCTTGCAAGCTCACTTCATGCACTGGAAAGCTGCAATGAGGTATTTCTGCAGCTTTCACCTCCCCAAGCTAAACAATCCCAAATCCCTTCACCTTTTTCCACAGGAGAGGTGCTCCAGCCCTCTGCTCATCTTTGTGGCCCTCTTCTGGACCCACTCCAACAGTTTCATATCCCTTGTGTACAGGAGACCACACGTCTGGACACAATACTCTAAATGGGACCTCATGAGGGCGAACACCCCCAGCCCTGGTGGCCTCCCCTGTGTTGATGCAGCCCAGGATACTGTTGACCTTCTGGGCTGTATGAGCACACTGCTGGCTCATGTACAGGTTTTTATCCTTTAGGACCCAAACAAAGTACTTCTCTGCAAAACAAGCTTGTCTTCCTCTCAGGAAGAGACCTAGTGAAAGAAAAGGCAACCTGCTGTTCAAATACACTGAGCATGATGTGAAATCATTCCCTCAGTCACAGTCTTCTGGCTGCATGTGAAGCAACCTGGAATGTGACCGTTCCTGCTGGTTTCCAGTGACACTTTGCCAGAGGTCACCAGCTCCTTGGATGCTCTGGTGTAACTGAACATACCAACCCTGGTTCTTCACTTCTTCTGCCAAAACAATTCAGCTTAGGTGGAATGCCTTTGTTAGCAGAATTTTTCCAACTTCAATCACTTTGAATTCAATTGGGCAACCAAATACATATAATGCAATGCTAGCGAATTTCATTATGGCAGAAGTCCCTAGTTTGGGAGTGGGAGGGAAGACGGGGCTGTTGGGAGATGAGAAATTTAACTTCCTGTTTGGGTCATCTTCAGAACTAATGCCATTCTATATCTGCGGCAGTGATAAAAGCAGAAGATGCTTAAGGTAATACCTGTATCAGTCCAAGAACTGGTTGAATTACACCATTCCAACAGCTTATTTATAAATTAACCTATGAACAAGGCACTGTGGCACAGAAAAAAAAAAAAAAAAAAAAAAAAAAAAAAAAAACTATAGAAAGACTATAATTGCATTGGTAAATAGCCAGAATGTGTTAGCAGCACTGTAATAGCACCTTCTGCTCACTATTTGTATCTTATTTCCATTCAAAGATTGATCTATTGCATGGCTGCACAAACACTAACACTTGAAGCTGCTACGAAGGCTATGGGCTTACACTGCAAGAGCCACACTAACATTAAGCATCAAGGACAACAAATCCCAGATCAGCTAAAGCCTAAGAGAAGCACAAAACAAGTATTTTCGCTGCAAGATCAACAGCAGTTTGTAGCAAGACTTCAATGCAATAGAACAAAACAGTATTTCCACAGAAATCAAGAAGGAAAAAAACAAAACAAAGTTATTGTGGAAAACAAAAAAACAAAAAAAAAAAAAAAAAAAAAAAACAAAGCCCAACCAACCTAATTGAATGCTTAGAGCCAACCAGTTCATGTCCATGGAAATCAATCAGAGATCTTTTCCCCCTTGGCAAATCTCAGTTTGAGCCATTTAATAAGAACAGAATGGCACAGCAAGCAAGAACATCCTTCATTTCTAGCGCAGACCTCAAGCACATTTGCCTGCAGCCAGCTCCCCTTCGCACAAAGATCTTCAGAGCACTGAACGTGAATGAAGTCACTGCAGAACGAAGCCACCAGAAATCTGTATCGAGACCAGCTACATTAATTTGAAGACTGAAACTCAAACTTAATATTCTGCTTCTCAGGACACAGAAACTCTTGCAGCTGGTTTGCTAAACTGATAATACTTTGACACTTTTCCCAAAATTCCTGAGCAGAAGCTTCCAAGTGTTTGGTTGTTGTATTTACAGCAGAAAGATGAACAGTCACAAAGAAATGCATCAAGGCTTATTGAAACAGCAGAGAGGTGGAGAGAGACTACAAACTGACAGTAAAATCTGATTAATTTGAGAATGACAAAGCGTCAAACAATTTGAAAATATATCAGCCAAAATGCAAACTACTTTTCATCCTTTCTTTTTATTACAAGCAGAAATAGCAGACATTGAGACCTATTTAAATGAATTCAGAAAGTGATTTTTTTTTCCCCTGCAAGCTACACCAACTAGAAATAAGCAAAAAATAAACAGAATAAAGCTCATAACATTTTTGGCAGGTCTTCATGTTCTCATCACAGAAAAAGAAATAATAATAGTCAGGACTTCCTGTTTGTTTTTAGGAGTAAATTTGGAAACTGAAAAAGGTTAACCGATATTTTCCATCTTGGACTATTTTAAGTTTTCATGAAAATCTGGATGATGATATAACAGCATTTATAGCATAGGCACGTACATCGTGATCGGAGCTTCCTCCCAGTGCTCTCCCCATACACAAAGGTATTACTTGATTAAAACCATACCAAAAGTTATTTGAACAAAAAGGAGTAACCATTTAATTCTGACATCACTCTGCAATGTGTGGAAAAAAAACAACAACTGTGAAAATGCTGGTGACTTTGTTAAATTCCCACACCTACTTTCAAGCCTAGGAAGAGAGGCTGCAAAAGAATCAAAGGTCAGAAGCGCAGAAACAGGAGAGAAACTACAGAGAACTTCACTAAGCCTATCCAGCATCCAGTTTCCTTATCTTCAGTCTCTCGCTAACTGGTCTCAGTAACTATGTTTCTTTCATTCTTCAGCAATTAGGTTTGTGCTATTTTCTCAACCCCAGCTATATCCTAACTCATCCCTGAGGAAAAGAACAGCACTTTGCCTATTTATTTCTTTAAACGAGAAGTTCTGAAGTGTGTTTTCATCACCAAATTAAAGATGGTTGAGCAAAAGACACCACAGTACAAATCCAAAGGATAAATGCTGCAGTAAAGTACTTGGCACCAGATGCCCCAACCCAGTTCCTGAGGATTACTCACAAAAAAAGTAAAAAGTAACTTTAAGTGATAAATTGGGAAGGCACAGAGTCACACTAAAAGATAATGAGAACTGCAACAGCCAGATTTTCATTTGTCATTTCTCTTCTTCCCCAACGCTTTCCTGCTCACAAACTTCACTACTCTGACAGAAAGTTCCATTCCTAGATAAGAAAAGCTATCAACCGGTTTTGATCCCAAAATTTCAGTTTCATCTTTTTGATGAAGTCTGGAAGAAACTCCGAAGTGAAGCACCGAAAATGAAGCATATTTTCAGTGGAAGTTGGTACCTAAGTACTTTGTAATTCTGGGTGCTGGATGGCCAATCCACAGCCTTTGGAAAATGCAGGCAATGCAGTCAAGCTGCAGTAAGCTGCACAATTTGGAGCTCTTCACATCCACAGGCAGCTCCATCATGCAGCTGAGAAGTAACAGAGACATCTCTAACCGTGACCTTGTTACCACTTCCTTGATAGATGTTTCCGAGCTAAAGTGGTAAAAACCTTTACAAATACTGCTCTAAGAGAAACCATCAGCAAGTAAAGTACGAACACGGTAAGCCAAGGGCTTAACAAGCCAGACAAGGATACCACATCAGAAAGCAATGCACAACAGTCAACACGGCTAAGTGGTAGCTGGATGCAGGAGTAGAGAAAATCTGCTCCTCCAACTCGTGCCCAGCATCTGGGCACTGAAGCTACATCCCACTTGTCTGAATCCAAAATAAGGCAGCTAAAGGTTCATGGCAAGCTGCTGTGCTCCTGCACACATAGTTGCTGGACTACAGGTGAACCAACATCATACAAGAAAGTAACATACAAATTGGGGTGGCAAGAGCAAACATTTCAGTTTGGTTTTATGTTTGCAGCTGATCAAGGATGAGTACAGAACAATTTTTACCTTTTTAAAGGAATAAACTATTGTTAATAGATTACAGGCAAAATACAGCACTAATGTAGTTAATACTGAAGAGCAGAAGAAACCTAAAGGAGAATAACAGCCCTGTGAACATAAATGGCACACAGATCAGTAAATCCAACCACACAGCTGAAGAACTGAAGCTGACAGATCTGTACCTTCCCGTGCTGACACAGGTCAATGTGCTATTTAACTAGCAGTGGGTAGTATAAGAACCTGTCCTCTGTTAAACTGCATCTAAAACACATTTAGATTAATCTAGGACATGCGGTTGTCACAGAAACCAAATCTTTAAAAGATTCTAAGACTCCTAACTCATTCTTTAGAATCAGCATTGCTGCACACCCCTCAACCTCTCCATTAAATTTGGTAGATCTGTTTTTCATCTCAGCACAGTTTGCATTCCACAAGGGCCAATACCACTTGCTTACATAATAGTAAAACCAACCTTGACACAGGCAGCACTGATTAGCAGACAGAAAACCAACTCCAGCAGCCACACAACACAGAGTAATCCTTGCTGCTGTAAATACCAGGTATCTCAGTAAGCACTGCATGCGTTTGCATGCACAATCATTGGTGGAGGTGGAGCAATCATTCATCCCAGTCTTTCACATGTAAACAAGAAAACACAATACGTTAAAAATAGAGATTGCATCTCACTTCATTTAAATGCACAGGGGAAAAAAAAAAAAAAATCAAGAAGAGGATGGTGGTAAATCACTACACTTGAAGCAATTTTCCAGTGGAAGCTATCATCCTAACTTAATAAAATAATTTTAACTTTTTTTCACTGCTGATATACAATCAATCCTACAGATACAGTCTGGCAACCAGAAAAGTAAGTTAAGAACAATCCATGTCATGACCTCGAGTCTCCCCCAAACAGATGCTGAAGACCAACAGCCCAATTCACTGACATCATATAGCCAACAAATCTGACAGACTGAATTAAAACATCACAGTGCAGAGGAATCATTCTCTATTCTGCCCCGCTCTACTCACAGCCTTGCTCCTTCATTCACCCCTTGCATTGGATTTATGCCAGGACAAAAGAGGTTTACAAGCAATCAAGAACAAGTCAGAGTAACTCTATGGGTCTTCACACCTTTGCAGTGTGCCCAAATAAACCGCATCCCAAAAAGGAAATGCTTAAAGCTTCATTTATTGCCATAATGAATTTTGTGCTATAAAGTTCTTGCATGTGCCTAAGTTGGAGGTGAGAAGATTTAAAGCCTATAAGCCAGGAACAAGAAATACCAAAGAGACTCCTGTTTTATTTAGTGTTCCACGCAACCCAAGGGGAAATACCTTGAAAGCTTTTAGTTTGCTTTTTTAACAAGAATCGATACCTAAATGTCAATTCTTCACCAAACTTCCTAGGGGCATGATTTCTTTTACCCACAATCACAGCAGCCTGTCCCTCACGCAAGTGCAATCCTGTCTCAAATTCAGCATCTACTCTCAAGCTCCAAGCACCTTCTTCAGTTTGGAGCTGCCTCCCCTCTCTCCTGACCCCCTATATGTTCAAGAAGAAAAGGAAGCCCTGGGGGAGAAAAAGGTTGCTTTTAGAGTGTTCTCAATTAAATGCTTTGAAACATCTTGGAACAACTGTATCATTCAAATAAGGCCATGAATGTACTGCACGCTCACCTTACCTATACACAAGGTACCACTGCATCCCTGTTCTGACAAGACAGAACTCTCAGACAAAGATCAAAAGATTTCAGACACAAAAGGCTGTCTCACAACAATAAAGCAATCAACTTTCTTTTTAAGCAAACGTAGCTGTATTGCAAATGAGAATGGCTGAGGACTTGCCCAACAAAATTAAAATTAACTTAAAAAGAATGCATTATACTGACGCAGCGCTAGCCAGAGGAGCAGAAAAACGCATTCATACACCACAAGCAGGATTGAAAACAATCAGCCTATCCCATGCCACCAAATGGATTTCACACTGGTGCATCACAGTGATTGCAGCAAGATTCTGACCTCACAAGCAAGAATGACAGACTTAATGACAGCAACAAAATCTAAAGAAACTTTGACTGTGTTGAAAAAAGCCTCCGACGCTTTTTCTTAAAAGTAATGCAAAAATAAAGCATTGCACAAAGCCAGAGAAGCACGTCCAAAGCAGCTGTGCAGTCAGTACACCAAGTCCACACAGAAGTGAATCACAGCAAAGTGTATGTGTTGCCCCACACCAATTAAGACTACTTAATTGTTTTGCGACGTTTCCTTCCCGCCCACCAGCTCACACCGAAATAACTAATTCTGTTTTCATTCGCCGGTTGAAGTTGTCACCACACCATCCACACCCACATCCGACTCACATAAACTGTCTGTTAATAAGCAGAATCCAGCAGAGGTCAGAAATGGCCCCAGACAGGAAATGCCTGGGTGTATTCCAGCGAGGCACTGCACTGCTCCTCTACACGAAGGCAGCCCAGGTCCAGGGTCACGCTGCTGTGCAAACTTCACTTGAAAGCGTTTTCCGCTTAACTTGCACTATCATTCCTCGAAGCTACTGTAAGAAGGGACCTTGACACTTACACATCCGCTCGCCCTGCTGGCGCTCGTAGATATCACAAAATGATTTTGAAATAACTTTTCCATACTTTCCCCTTCTGCCGTTCCCCAAGACATAAGAAAAGCGGATCGCTAAAACACACCCCCGAAAACCAGATGTTATTCAGCCCCATAGCTTCAATGCAAACTGAGAGCATCCCCACGTCTCCTCTTGTCCCTCCGGAGCAGAACAGCAGCTCGGAAGGTGCAGGACACACGGCAGTATGCCGTGCAGCACACCTGGAGCGCGCCGCCCGCATCCAGCCCTGCAGAACTAATCGATCACCCGAGCGCTTCCAAAACGCTTCCTGTGAATGCCTCCTAGCGAGGAGCGAAGCGCATCAACAGGATGTTATTTTAAAAAGAGAAATAAGCGCCAGCGAACTAACAGCTCGGACTTATGCAACACTTGTGCAGCCCCGCTTACAAACGCTAAGCCTCGAAGCGACCTGCACCCCCACCTCTCAGCAGGGCGCACACACGCGGGGTCAGCCCGCACCGAGGCGGCGGCGGCGGCACAGAGCTGGAGGCAGCGCACACAACGCAGCCGCTGTGCAGGAGCCTTCCCCTGAGCCGCACCTCCCGACGAGGATGCCGCCAGCAGCGATGCGATGCTCCGACACCGTCGCCCGCCCCCAGCCGCCTCTCGCAGCGCTTCTCTTCCTCCCCCCCAGCACACAGCCCACAGTCCCCGCTCCGTCAAAAGTTCTCTCGAGAGCCGTCCCGGAGAGCACCTCACAACACCGGTCCCCTCTGCTGCCCGACAGGGGGGAGGAGGCGATGCACTGCTAATTGCCGAGCGCCCACAAAGCCCTGCCTCAGTCACCGCAGCCGCTAGAGATTTCTGATCGGTGCGTTTGCTGGCTCGGTGGTCGCGGTGCAAAAGCGCTGAGGTTGCAGAGCCGAAGCTCCGTGCACGACGCGCACCCGCCGCCCTGCAGCAGGGTTCGGCCCCCGCCCGCCGCGCAGCCACAATCTGGCAGCCGCCGGCCCGCGCTCCCTGCACGCGGCTCCCTATTTGGCAGCGCCCGGCACTGACCTCCCCGGCGGCGGCGGCTCCTCCATGGCGGCGGCGGCAGGGAACGGTGCGGCGACGTCTACTCATGCATGCACCGAGGCCGCCATGACGGCGGATCGCAGTGCGCGGCCCGACCCGGCCCGCTGCGACGCCGGAGGTGCAGCGGCGGAGGAGGGGACGGGGGTGGGAGCTCTACCCGGCTGCAGGGACCCGGCCGCCAAGAGCCGCCCGCGCGGCCGCCATCTTGGAATCAGCCTCACAGGGCAGCGAAGCCGGGAGCATCGCTACGGCGTGCGAGGAGGGACTCGCCAAGCCACAGGCGCTCTCTGCGCCGAGGCCGGACGGGTGCGGAGGAGGCAGCGCTGCCTGGACGGGACGCGCGGTGCTCTCCGTCCCGCTGCAGCCCGCCCTCTGGCCGGAGGCGGGCGGTAGGAGCAGGGCGCGCCTCGGGAGCGGGGCGTTGTCGTCTACGAGAGCAGGGGGTGGCGGAGGGGGTACTGCCCGGGGTTCGCCACCCGGCCCCGGACGGGAAAGCGGAGGCGCGGGGAGCCGGGAGGACCTGATTCCTGCTCCAGCTGATGAGCGAGCCGCTTTACGCGGGTTGTTTGGGCTGCCGTGGGATGCAGGGAACTGCCGTCCCGGCGCTTGTCGGCCCCTCGGCGGGATGAGTAGCACCGTGTTGTCCCACGACAGCCTGCCGTGAAGCGGCTCTCACCAAGAAACGGGGGGGACGCAGCCCTGCCTCATACCGTTCTATTATGCATGTTGTTTCTTCGGCTTATTGAAGAAACCACGTTGGTCAGTGTGCTCGTTTGTTCCCTTTTGGTTATCTCAGAGCTCCCGTCCGTCAGGTGGTTTACAGAACTGTTCTTGACATCCGCAATTCGCTGTGAGTGAGCAGCATGGACTTTAGCATCCAGGGACAGAGGGAAACTCAAAGTTAGTTATCACTGCAAGGGAGGCTGCAGGGTTTACATGAATATTTACCATCTCTGGGGTGCTTGGGTGATGACCTACGCATGCAGGGGTTGGAGCCACCCAAATAGTTCAAAGCCATCTGAGGCCCTGCAGTGACTTCCATTCTCAAAGAAGAATCACGAGAGGGCAGTTAGACACACAGGGGGAGGGGTGTGTGGGAAAGCAGGCTTAGTGCTCCTGGAACAGCTTGTTTCATTTGAGAAACATGCTAAAGCATACAGCAGTGCTGTTTTATCGGTTTAAAACAAAGACCTGAAGCCACATGATCCATGTGGAAATATAGGGAGGAAAAATGTAATTTCCTGAACTACATCTATAACTGGAATACAGGCTAACGCCCTTCGAATGCGGAGAAACACAACGGGTTGGTGAAATATTCCAGTTGGTGAGAGCCTCAGCTTTTATATGTTTTAGGACTAGATGAAGAGCAGCAAACCCTGACACTGGTAATACAAGTTCAAAGAGCCTATCTGTAGATGATATTTAGACATGCAATAAGTAAATAAATCGCAGAGATCTTACAAAAATTGATAAATATGAAAGTTCTTTTAGTAATTTTGTCTTCTTTTAGGGGATATTCTTTTATATCAAAGGTTCAATGACTGCCAGTTTGTGAGTCTAAGTATACCAGAAGTGCACATGTGCGTGAAAATTGATTAAGCTGTTCAGTTTGATTCTACTGCTGAAACAGGGAATGGTACAAAAAGAGAAGAGACATCACAATAAATGGGGTACCAGAAAAATGAGTTAAAACATTAGAAATTTTAATGGATTTTAACTCCTGAGGTGGCAATTAAGCACGACCCTAGAATTATAATGTCAGGACTGTGCATGCAAGTGTACTTTTGTCATCTGTGAGTTCTACAGATATATATAGATATACATATAGAAGTAATAAGGAAAAAAAAAAGATACAGTCTATGTAAATATTTAAATACGTTATAGAAAATCTTTCAAGTTGTTTCAGTAACTGTCACAGGCTCCAACTTTCATACTCTTTTTTTTTTAAGCATGTAGTAATTAAATGATCATTTGCTATGAGTTTATATGCAAAAATAATATCCTGAACAATAACAGCTTTGTAGATTTAGGTTTTCTTTCCAATAGATTATTTCATTTCCACTAACAGCTATTTAAAAGCAAAGGGAAGTTAACTAAATGTAGTCCCACCCTCAGCAGCAGACACTAGAAAGCAGCCTGTTAGATACAGTTAGTTCGTCTCTAGTTAAATCTGCTGAAGATAGAATTGTCATTTTTTTCTTGGACATAGGTTAAAATGCTCTTCTGCAGCCCTATGAAGAATAAAGCATGAACCATACCTGCATCTGGCATATGGAAGACCATGTGACAACATTTCTTTCTTGTGTAGATATTGCAGCTTTTCACCCCAGAGCCAAAATAAAATACCAAGATGCATTTCTACCTGGAAATATGCAGATTCGTCCATCTACACTTTTGTTCCTTTCATAGAAGATCAGGATGTTGTTTGGTTTTTTTTGAAAGAAAGAGGACCCTGTTTTCAATGTCACATAGCTTGAGCTTTGCTCCAATTGAAGTGTGAACCTCTGAAAGAAATTAAGGAATCACACTATGCAGCTCTGTTCAATCGTCTGTTAACCGCTGTGATTCATTCACTTCAGAAGCTTGCATAATAACTGCCAAAGCTTGTTCAGCAGCATGATTTAACAGCCATGCTATAATAGGAGCCAGCGAGCTTGATGGAGGTAGAGTATTTCTGTCCAAACACTGTCATCTCACATGCTGCATGTCAGATCACACAGGGCCTGATATCACTGACTCATCACTATTAAAGGAGTATCTGTAAGTAACAGTAGCATGAGGTCAGAAACATTCCTAGGATTACTGTTTTATCACTGGTTTTTGTTGTTGTTTTTTGGTACTTCCTGTCCTAAAAAGCAACTGTGTGCAGCCATTATTAAAACAACATGACCCACATGAGAGGAGGATGAGCCTGAGTTGTGCTTAAAGCAGTACAATTTTGGTGTGTAGAGCTGGCCCCAGGGGCTTAGTGCCTGCACTGCGGGACAGAGCTACAGTCACTGACAGATACTCCAAGTTACCTAGAGGCTGGGCATGAAAATGACCATCTTTAGATATAGAGAGACTCAAAACATTTTCCATGGCTACAGTAGCTCATATTTCCCCAACAACTTACTTTAGACCTGTTGATAAAGCCTGAGCTGAATTTAGGACAGCTTGAACATATCAGTGTGAGTCCATTTAAAGCTAAGTTGGTTCCTGTTAATCGCACTATAATTCCTTCTCCAACTGCATTATAGACACACTCAGCTTTCAACCATGGGATATTTTTAAAGAAGACCAAGATCATAAGCAGTGATTTGTCTGTGTTTGAGTCTGACATAATATAATAACATATTCAAAGAAGCACCACTGATGAATTGAGGCCTATCCTCTGAAGCCACATTTTATAGATCCAGAGCATACCCAGCTGTTTTCTATGTATGTCTGGCAGTGCAATTTAGTGCTTCATTGCATGTAACACTTGGTGTTTTTGTGAATTTTGCATGTCTGAACACTTGCTTATATAAAAAAAAAAATTAGAGATGCTATTTGTTTTTTGTTTTGTTTTATATCAGCTCAGAAAACAATTTAAAATGTATCAATCCATTTATATAACAGGCATATTGAAATCAATGGGACAGCCCCAAGAGAGTAGTTACTCATATATAAAGCAATGTTTAGAGGATCCGTTTCCACCTTCTGCTCTGAATCATCTGGAGTAATTTAACACCCATGATTTCACAAGGTGAATTAATCTGCCATGATTTAATCCTGTTGATAGTTCAGGCACTAATGTATTTTCCCCTTGTCACAGTGCACCACTGTCTGGGAGACGACAAGTTTGTATCTCATTCTACAACTCCTGCTGTCTCAAATTCTTCTGCATTTCTGCCTTACCTTCCACCTACATCTCCGTCCACTTCATTCATTAAAATAAACAAACAAAAAACAACTGTTACCTCATTGTGAACATCACTATTTTCATCCTTTTAAATGATTGTACACGTTGATCATTCAGTATAAACCACTAAAGAGATAATCACCTGCCATTTTATGTTATTTCAGTGCATTCCAAGTTTTTTATTCCCATCTGTGTCTTGCTGTTCCCTATCATTATTTTTAGAATTGTTTTAAGTCTCCTCGTCTTCACAGGTACTGATGATTATTTTAAGACACACCCTTGGTAGGAAACATAGCACTTGAAATAAGTGTTGAATGATGTGAGCTAATCTGCTTTCCTGGCAACAGGAATCTCTCCAGCTATAGCCAGTTGAGGAATCCAGCTTATGACCCTTGTACCACAGAGCTAAGGTCTCTGTGACGCACTTTGCTGAGCAGCTGCAGAAGATAGAGCATCTGCACATTTAGCACCTTTATGAGTCAGTTTGGAAAGAGACCTGGAAGTTAGTTATGAACATTACTTCTCAAACTTCTCAAAGTAAGAGAAAACTATAAAGGAAAATTTTGGAAGAGCTATGAAAAACTCATTGTCAAAGCTTAACAGCTCTTTCATCAGCTTTTCTTTACTTTCTCTCCTGACTTTCAACTAAACAAAACTTGTATCCTAACCAATTTCTCTTTTTCCTGTCCGCTGTGTATACTGGAGTTCACACATCCTTCTTTAAGGAATCTAAGACGTACCGATATCACAAAGCATTTGTTTGGCCTACTTAGTACCTTTAACTGAGATGAGAGGTCCCTAGGATCTCCATGTTTGCTATAAATCCATACTGGTTGTTACCCAGGCAGTGAATTGTAAGGCAAAGCTTTAGGCCTGTTTGCTTGACTGACAGTCACTCTGTCCAGTGATACGTCTTCTCCAGGATAGATTCCTGAATCCTGAAACTCAAAACAGCTTGGAGAAGTTCTTGTTTCTCAAAAGCATGAATCTTACCCCATTTACACCATTTTTCTGCCATCTTCCTTCCTGTCCCCTGTTTGCCTGAATAACGTACATGCATCCATCACAGTTGCAGAGGCTGCACACAACAAGCAAAATTGCCTCTTGAGAAACTTCTGTCTTTTGGCAATGGACCCCCTGTGAATTTCTCTTTCCTCTGTAATCCTGTTATCTCACAGATGACATAAGAGTTCCTTCTTTCTCATTTGTTGACAAGAAAATATGTTACAGATAAAAGGAAATATAATCTACTTCCAATATGTTGACGAGCACGTGACTTAGAGTTACCTAGGTAACCTTGATTTGGAAAAAGGAAAGGCAATTTTTGCAAAATCTGAAAACTATTGTTAGGTTTTGTTTTAATGTAACTGTTTTCTATAACCATAGCAACAGGTTTACTGAAAGTCTTCTGTGTATAATTATTGAAAGGGTGCATCATTTTGCTTTTTTTTCCTAGGTTCATAATTGCCCCAGAATCTTCAAAATAATGGTTTCCAAATTCAGGCCTCCTCCAAGAAAAACATTTACCCTAAATTGTACAAAGAGAATCACAGAATTGTAGGGGTTGGAAGGGACCTCTAGAGATCATCGAGTCCAACCCCCCTGCCAAAGCAGGCTCCCTACACCACATTGCACAGGTAGGCGTCCAGGCGGGTCTTGAATATCTCCAGAGAAGGAGACTCCACCACCTCCCTGGGCAGCCTGTTCCAGTGCTCCGTCACCCTCACTGTAAAGAAGTTCTTGCGCACATTCGTGCGGAACTTCCTATGCTGAAGTTTCAGCCCATTTCCCCTAGTCCTGTCCCCACGCACTACTGAAAACAGACCAGCCTCACCACTATGGCTCCCACACTTCAGGTATTTATAAACCTGGATCAAGTCCCCTCTCAGCCTTCTTTTCTCAAGGCTAAACAGATCCAGTTCCCTAAGTCTCTCCTCATAGGGGAGATGCTCCAGGCCCTTCACCATCTTTGTGGCCCTCTGCTGGACTCTTTCCAAGAGATCCCTGTCTTTTTTGTACTGGGAAGCCCAGAACTGGACACAGTATTCCAACAATTTCAAGTCTCATTTATGTTCTCTCATTCCCAAGGACAACCATGCACACATCTGTAAACTAGTCAAAGGGCGGCGCAGTCACCTCTTTGCAGTCACTTACACACTGAAGCTAAGGAAAGTGCAGACTGCCAGGGAAATGTTTATTTCTAATGCATCTGCCAAAGGAGCGTTCAGTAACATAATCTGAGGCAGCAGTGTTAATTAACAAGCATTATATGTTTATACTGCTTTTGCTTAAAACACAAAGATAAAGTTCCTATTACCTTTATGGATGTAATGTTAGTCTTACCTATATATGACAATGTCGTCACTGATATATCATCACTGTATTCTACACGAGACCAAAAAACTCCAAAAATTCAAAGAGGAAGCTTTTGAAGTGATGTCACCGATTTTAACCAATTCTTATTTTAAAGTGTTGTGTATCCCAAACATGACTTGTTACCATGTTCTGTTTTTCTTAGCGCTGCAAATGCATCTTTTTTTGAAGGTGACTGATATTGTCACCTTTGGGTGGATCTCACTGTGACTGTGAGGATGAAACAGACTTTGTTTTTTAAGAGCAGCTGCGCAACAGATTCAGATCCATAGCTTTTGCTTGCTACTGTAGTGATAATCAGAAATAGAAACAAAGGTGACAGTTTTCTCAGTTTTTGTTTTTAACCAAGGAAAATAGAATGAAACAGTGTGTTGAAGGAGAACGGGATGACTGTTGAAGCTGAGGATCTGTCCTTGCCCAGTTCTTCCTCTCTTATAGGCTGTATTGTTACACCTTTAACCCTGTTTCTGACGTTTACCAATATTTTGAAATGAGATTTCTTCCTTAATTTAAGCAGATAGTAGTCAATTAGACCTACTGCTTAGTCTGGACATTAAGACACTAACATAAAGCATCCTGAACTCATCTGAAAGACTCCAGCTTTCTAATGGTTCATGGACATTTTGCAAAGCTAGGAAAAACTGCTTATCTGGAGATTTAGCAAACAGATTTAAATTGGGTGAACACACATCGTTCTTTTGGTAGTTCTGAAGAGGGACTGCTGACAAGCTTGCTTGTTCACCTGTTGGAAGCATTCAGTATGGGTCAGTTACAAAACTTTACCACACATTGCGTAACAGCAACCTGCTTGCATGAGATCATAGAATTATTTATCTTCTAACTAGCTCTTCAGATGGACACTAACACTTTAGATGAACCTTTGAGCTATAACCCATCTGGAGTGGACCCATCAATGACCCATCAAGAACACTAATGGCATGGAGCATCTGACATCTGAGGAGAAGCTGAGAGACATGCATTGTTCAGCCTGGAGGACAGAAGGCTCAGGAAGGATCTTACCAAAGTGAACAAATACTTGATGTCTGAGGATGAAAGAAGAAGAGGCAATTGGTACAGACTGGAACACGGGAAATTCTGTTCAAACGTGACAAAAACTTTCCTTGCCACTAGGATGGCTGAGCAACAGCACAGGTTGCTTAGAGAGGATATAGAGTTTCTGTCCTTGGAGATACACAAAACTCCATTAATTGTGGCCCTAAACAACATGCTCCAGCTGACATTTGCTTTGCAGAGGGGACTGGGGTATGATGATCTTCAGAGGTACTCATCCACATCAGCCATTCTGTGATTCAGTGATCTGACTGATCTCAAATGCTTTTCAATTACAAGCAAACTCCAATACACTGGAAAATAAAACTATTTAAAAGCATACAGCACCACAAAGCTTTTGTTAGCATTTACAGTTCTCTCACAAATTATATGTTTTTTGTTGTTTGCTTTTTAAATTAGGGATCTTAAATAGAGAAGCAGCTGATTAAATTATTCTTAAATATATCATCATTCACACTGCTTTTAAGTAGCCACTATTTCTGCATATTAAATAGTAACTTCCTGCCAGAAGAAGGTGCATAATGACTGCTTATATAAGATATAAGGACAGCTTTGTTGAAAATCTTTTTTCTCCTCCTTTACAAAGTTGTGTAGTTTCCTACTGATGAAGTTTCACAGTCAGGCTGACCATTCTGCCTTTTCTGTATTTTATGCCTGAGCTGTAACTAAGTTGTTTTAAGAATCTCTTACAGAAAAATTAACATCAACAACGTGTTTTGCTTTCATACTTCAATTAATAAAAATATTCAAGTTCCATAAATAATACATAATTGCATTTCACGTGTCAAATAAATCAAGTCTGTCTGATGTATTTTAATTATCACACTGTCTGCATTCAAATAAAAATCTGCAAGCGTGTTTAGTATGGAAAGTACCTAAAATTTATTTATACTAATATTATCCACTTACCTTTCATGCTACATTTATTAGAGCTATTCCAAATGTCCATGCCATACCCACAACAGCCTGCCAACAAGAGTGCTGAATAAGATGATTTCACTGTGAATGGATCCCTCTCCTGGAGCCACTAGCTCAGAAAGGGAAGTTCTGTGCATGTAATCATTCGCCTAAAGAGGGTAAGGGCAGAGCTATCAAAATTACTCTCTGATGCAATGCAGTACGTATGAGTCTCCTAGAAAGCTGCAAGCTGTAGGTGTCACAGTCACAGCCAGTAGGATTACCACGATAGAGCATCAATTTCTCTAAACTGTAAGGTCAAATGATCTTTATAGTAATTTTAAACATTTCTGCCTGAGGAAGCAGTAACAAGCAAATAGCCTTTTAAATGTGAAAAGAAAGATCTTTGCTACTGAGCATTGACACTTTCTTCCACAGGTCATGGATCACTACTAGCAATTTTTAATGCAAACCACAAGTGAATTACTAGCTTAACAACCACAGAGACTTATAATCATGTACAAATCTGAGGATTCAGCATGAAACTGTCGTATTGGGGATCAGAGTTTTAGAAGCTGATTATTTTTATATGCAAAAAGGACATTTTCATAATCTGAAGGATGCTGTCTAAAAATGTAAGGTATCTGTATTGAAAACCACACAAAGAATCAGCCAGCTTACCTACATGATGTTGCAAAGTAGGTCTGCTAGTCTTTCTACCTGGCTCTCTTCAATATACTTCATTCTTTGCCTTTATTTTAAATTTTAATGTAGAAAGATACATTTAGAAAGATATACTCCTTGTATAATACAGAGGGGGAAAAATTAAGAAATATCCTTAGGTAAGTATAATTTCAGCCACAATATGTCCCATCCAGATGGGATATTAAATGGTAGGTCCTGTTAGCAAATGTGGGAATATAAAGCAGAAACAGAAGAAAAAAAGGGGATAGTGTAGATGTTGCTTTTCTAGCGTAAGCTGAGTATTATACTAACCTGATTGAAGAATTCATTTAACAATAGTTGACTGGACTAAACTTAGTAGCTGTTTTTCAAGGCAAGAAGCCTACCTTAAGAATAACTAATTGAGAATTAATTTGTGTCATTTATTACGACATGTATATGGACTATGCTTCTCACTTCCATATACTGCTTGATTTTTTCTGCTCTGTATGCTTGGATTACTTGATGCTTTATTCAATAGCATTCTTACTCAGAGTGTTCTTTATTTCTTATGATCTGCAAAGCTGAAAAAGGTGTATTTATATTGGGTGCATTTATATTGGGTATAAACTGGCAGAACAGTACATACAGCTCCAGCAGAGCTTGTGAGTGCAACTGAACCTCTTCCTATTACAGTACGAAACCAATAAGGTGCATTTTCTACCAGAATAGCTAAATCAATAATTGAGCTGATACTGTCGTACCTCATAGACGCCTATCATTAGCTTACTGTGAAATCTGCATTTATTGTGCATGCAAATAAGGAAAGTGTGCATTCTTATCAATAGAATAAGACCCAGTTTCAGTGCCAAGAAGCCATGTGTTCTTTTGCCAAGAGCAAAGAACTCAGCTGCATGGGCTGCCCAGCCTAATTGTCAGCGCTTAGCCAGCTGCATGCTCCCCATCTGCTAACCATATTATCAGAGCAGTACCTCGTCTCCTTGGCTATAAACAGAAGTCTGCACATTCTCCTTAGCACCACCACCAACCCTAACATTCAAGGTTCTTATTTCTTTAAAGAGCTAGATAAGGAAATATTTCCAAACCCTTAGATTCCATCTAAGTAAGAAAGATAATTAATATTAACATTTTTCAGTCTAGATCAAGATCATTAAACCAAGATAGCCTGTTTTGCATGAAAAGCAAAGGTACAGAGAGAATTGCTAGGACCACTTTCTCTGAACGTATTTGCAAATGTATGTAGATAGGCATTTAATCTACATTTAGTAGGGCTAATCCTCAAATAAAACATGCAAAATCAAAGACCTGCCAATTCAGCAGTGACCTGGCAAGAAATCCCTGTGGCTTTTCAGAAGGATGAGGTCACTGCAGATGGCCAGACACATCCTAGACCGGCTCATTTTTGCTGCAGGCCTCTTAGCTCCTGTTCTGTAGAGTCCTGACTTGCCATGAGCCTGACAGGGAACTACAGCACAGGGCTTCTGCTTGTCTCTTCTTTGCTCATGTTCTCCATCTCCTCACCTCCATGTGTAGCAGCAGCAGCATAGCCCACACTGACTTGACTTTCAGGTTATTGTGATGCGAGTCATAAGCATGCTACATGCTGCATTATGTCTGCAAGGGTAAGAGAAAGGACAACATTACTTTTGCTCTTGGTTGGACTTCAACAAAGCTTCAGGAAGAAAACTCCAGAGCAAATCGTTCAGGGACTGTGGCTCCCTCTCCCTGGCTCCCTAGTATTGTTGCAGGACAATTCAAGTTACACCTGTTTAGGGAAGGTGTAACCTCTGACTTGGGCTGCCTAGCTGGCTCAACAAGCAGGAACGGGTCAGAGTGATGCAAGCCCTGCCCATGCCCTTCCCTGCCAGACTATTTGTTCCCTCATAGGTATCAAGCAGACTGCCACTTTTAAGTGTGGGAGTAAAAGAGGCACACAGTCTTCTTTGAGAGCTACTGACAAAAATAGCCTGGCATTATTACAGTATTTTTAGTGTGTTTAGTAATTTTATTTAGGTGAAAGGATACTAGCATAAGGCAAAATATGGAGCAAGCAGAAAATAGAACAGCTGTTTGGTAAATGACTGCTGAACCAATAATTGACTATTATGGTGCTAGAACAATTTAATTGCCAGCAAAGACCAGTTGAGAGCCTTGCAGTAGTAAATGATGCTAGAAGGAAGAAGGGAAGCTTGCTAATCTGCACTGGTGAAAAGGCCAATGTATTCATTGTGCATGGAATTTGTTTTTGAGGTGTTTCCGGCAAAAGTACAATAGTGAATAAAGTGTGTTTCATCCACAAAAATATATTTTCAAGTGCTCTTAGAAATGAAACAGTCACCAGCTCTTATGACACTGATTGCCTAAAAATGGTTCTTTTCAAGGGAAGGAGGACAATAAACCATTCTTGCTGGAAAACAACATTAGCCAAGTTTAAAATTTGTTAGAGAGTGGGAGGTGAGGATGTACAAAATCATACTGGGCTTAAGGTTACAACTGTACAAGCAATGTATTATTTTCCTTTCACTGGACAAAGTCAAATCCTTGTCCTGTTTATGAGCTGCCTATTAACAGCTTTTAAAATTGCAAAACAAAAGCCCTTCCAAATGCGTCACAAATTGAAATTACTTGTACAAAACATTCATCAAACAAGTTTAAGCTAATGCCTGTTGCAAATATTCCTTGGAGTATTTGACATTTCTGCTACGATATTTGTGTTCTGAGTGACATTCATTATACATTTATGCTGCATGAGCAAGTGCTTCTTCACTCAGAAGACTGCTGCTGTTCTGCGCTGGGTTGACTAATGTACAGGGAGCCATTGTGTTCCCCTTCTGCCAAAGCACTGAAAACAAGGGAAGGTAGGAAATGAATGGTGCGTTGGTCAGTCCCGTGATGGTCTGCCTGGTCAGAGGTGATATTCCCCTTTTTGACTGAAGAAATTTTAGCTACCAGGATGACATACGCTTTGGCAGATAAGCCAAGAAAGTCCCTTGCCAGTTCTTAAAGAGCTAATAGAAGATAAGAACGTAAGGATTTTATTTTACACTGCTTCCAAGGTTTCCATTTGTACCAAAGTATAATGAAGAATTCTTTAAGTCCTGGCTCTAAGAGCCTGCAAATATAAACTCAGATTAAACTTCTATTTTCAGTTTTGAAGTAAAAAGCCTGAAGACATGATCCAGAGACATTCTAAGCTTTCAGTAGGCAAAACAGACAGCAAACAAAAAAGGATCTACACACTAAGTCCAGGCTCTTCATTCTGGGGACCTGAATCATGACTTCTGAATGCTTGAGTTAGCAATTCTGTATTTAGCAGTGAACAAAATGTTCAAAAATAGCTTCTCACTATTTGTACAGCTATATTTATGCTTGCTAAAAGCCATGCTAAGCCGTTAAAAAAAGAAACCCAAACCTCGGCAGTTAGCGGAGCGTGCCCACAGAGATCAATGTGCAACAGTGCCTCTGGAAACTGAAGTTCTCAACTCTTTCTTCTCTGCAGTGAATGGGACTGATGGGCTGCTCTGAAGAACTCCTCCTCTTCTACTACTTTTCCTTTAAGCCTGAAAGCAAGAGCACAGAAATTGAGCTTCTAACAACAAAGCAGGTTCACCAAGCAAAATAAATATGTCCTTTTTAAAGTGAAAGCCTATTCTCTCATAACTTACATAATTGGAAAACTGCAAAGTATTCCTGATTGAATGCAGACAAGCCTTAACCAATTACCTGCATTTCCTACTTGTCTGTTCCAGTCTGATTTATTTCTTGATCTTATCCTCTCCCATGTTTAATCTTTCAGACTGGTTCTTTGGAGCAGAGACCATCAATAACAGAAGGAGGAAAGAGATAGAACCAGATAGAACCTTTTCCACTTTGCTGTACTGTAAACATTAAATAAATAATAATTTTGACCAATTTGTAGTCTCAGTATTGCATCTAAAGCAACGACGGAGTACATGAAATACCAAAATCAATTTGTTCAGGCCTCTCACTGGGAGAGTTCCTCATTCCAGAACACAAGCTTTCAAAGCTTACAGGAGTAATGCAAATAAGTTTTCTTCTCTAGCACGTGTTTTCTTTTATACATATGTATTTTAGATGCAAATTAAAACTATTATGTTAAAAAAAACATACCACATGTTCTACATTGGCATCCTCAGTGCTATAAAAACTCCTTACAGCCAATCCAAATCCTTGATATAAGCACTTTACTTGATGTCTAGAATCAGAAACTGGCCAGCACCTCCTCAAAGCAGGCACCAGCCCATCCTCACCCCAACCTACTTAAGCAAGTGTCAGTCAACCACAGCTGCACCTCCTTTAGGGCACCAGCTGTTCTAAATGCACTGGTCTGGGGGAGCAGGAAAGGAGTGCAGGGTGTGTCTGCCACTGTATTTATTAGCACACACCACACAAACAAACAAAAAACCCTTAAATTCTTAAAACAAACAATACAAATAAATCCACAAATTAGAAAAAGACTGTAAAAAGAGAATGTATACTTCTCCAACAGTGATCTCCTGTATTTTTGACTAAAACATTGCAATACTGCCATCCACTAACCTGTATGCATGCCTGCACCTGCATCGTGATGGAAAATTCTCCATCTCTCTTTTCCATTTTCAAGTGACTTATTTTGCCCAGAATTCCTGTATGTCCTCCCTTTCTAGAACTTGTTACATCTCTTTGCTGTAAAGTCACGTTGCATTATTTGAGCTATTTACTGCTCTCTGTAATTTTCTTATCTGTACATTGACTACATGAATATGTTGCACACATTTTAATGAGCAAACTTATAAAATATGATGGCATGTGCAACTCCGGTAATGAATCTAAAGATTAACAGATTTTAAACTATGCAAAGGTGTTCTGGATGACTGCATGCTTTGCCAAATGTAGCTAGTTGTATAACAATGTTTTGATAGCTTCTGCAAGGCAGATTCTTACACGTTGTTCAGTAGAGCCTAACTTAACATTTCATTAAATATGTAAAAGAAGGACACAGAAATAACCCTGATTTTTATCTCCATTAGTGGCCTCTATCCTGATATTCTCTCACTGATACATCATTGATCTGTATAATCCAGAACAAAGGCTGCTGGGCAGTGAGATAATATGAGGATGCATTGCCAAGTAATTTTTGAAGTTAGTTTCAAAAATGACAGTTCTGTGTAAGCAGAATACATGCTGGGTGAGCTGTGTCAGTAAGTATGCAGTGTGATCTGCCCCTGCACTGGTTCTATGTCAGTTCCTTCTGTCATGTAGGAGCTTTCTCCCCACCTTCTACTCTCCACCTTCTGCTCTCCTGGGCAGCAAGCTGTCACAGGAAAATCACACCAAAAAGAGGACAGGAACAAGTCCCACAAGAAACAAAGAGTTACTCTGCTTTTCTGCAAATTCTAGCTCAGCAGAGGTGAAATCCTGCTCTTCAGTGACTGTTCAGCCCATCTACCTGAGGAGCTAACCCTTTCAGGACTACTGAAAATAATGATAGTGATAGTTTGTCAGTTGAGCTATTTCAGCTTTTTGCAGAAACCATTATGTTTGTTCTTAGCCTGATCTGATACTGATTCTTCCTTTTCTCAAAACACTTGGCTCTTTTAATATAAATTTGCCCATGCTCTCCTTCTGTTACTTTATTAAAAAGATAAAACCCCTTCATTAATAGGAGCTGCTGTTATGCTACTCATTTTCCAAATTAAATGCTTTAGAGTGAAATGCAAAACCCACATGCTCTTCCAGAGGATCTAAAAAATGTGATTATAATAACACAGTCTGTTTGCCAGTCCAACTTCCAACCCTGTACTCAGCAGGAAAAGTCACAGCGAACGTAAGCATGGAAAAAAATATGTAAAAGGTCCTTGCTAAATATTACATTTGTGCATCTGTAGGGATAAGGATGACAGCTAGCCAAGTGCCCCGAGCATTCAATTTCTCCATTGAGAGAAACTGTGTTCACACTATTTTCTCTACAAAGACGTCTCTTAGCTTGGATTCTTTCCTACAGTGCTGAATGCCAGCTTGTTCTGGAAAGAAAAGGAGGGGATTTAAAAAGACACGGAATCAAATGGACTTCTTCTGGTTAGATGAGCAATTATAACAAAAGAAAGCTTGCAATTTTTAGGCAGAACTTCTTGCTTTTTTTACAGTATAGGTGCAAGATAATTTTATTTCTGTTAAATAACTTCCTTTGCTTGTAATGCCCTTCTTGTGTCCCAGGTGACTCTTCTACCTGTGAAATTAAGTAACTATTAGAATGGCAGGAGGAGCCCTCATAAAAAACTGTATGACTCAGCTCTTTTTTTTCTGCACTGAGACCAAATGTTCCAGAAAGACTGGCTGAAAGTACGGAAGACTTTTCTGCAGTTCTTGGTATTCAGGGAAGTGTTTGCACTGTTTAGTTTGTGGACCCCATCCAACCTCTTGATTCCCTGTCTTGCTCTTTGCTGCTCACCCCTGCAGAGGGATGTTGTGAGGCAGAACGTGCACATAGAATCATAGAATGGCTTAGTTGGAAGGGACCTTAAAACCCACCCAGTTCCTATCCCCTGCCATGGGCAAGGTTGTTGCTCACCAGATCAAGCTGCCCAGGGCCCCATCCAGCCTGGCCCTGACCACCTCCAGAGATGGGGCATCCAGAACTATTCTGGGCAATCTGGTGAAAGGCTTTTCATCAGTAGGTGATCAGATGGGCCCACTAATCCTACTGAACTTCCCCTGAGCTGGCTGACAAGGGCAGGCTGGCAGGCTCTGAGTCCTGCAGCTCTGCATTTGGCCCCAGAACAGCTGCACCTTTTTCTGTTTCTTTCTAAACCCACTGAATGACAAGCCAAGCCACTTCCTCAGACACTGAGCCAAATAACTGCCAGGCTCGCTAAACATTTGCTCCTCACACACTGTGGAATGACTTACTGCTTTATGGGGAGCAGACCACCCGTGTGGAAAGCACCCCAATAAGATGGATGCCTCCTGGGTGTCAGGGCCTGGTCCTCACAAGACATGCTAGGCAAGGACCACAAGCAGAAGGGATCTATGGAAAGGGAACTGCTCCTTCCCACACTGGTCTGTACCAGGAGGTAATTTGGAGATAGCCTGTGACTACTTCATGGAGGAAGCTCACACCTGACAGTATCTGCTCTCCTGACCAGAGGCAGTACAGGTACCAGCTGAGCAGAATGGATGATGTGGCACATTGCTCAGCATCCATGGGAACTCTGAGGTTGTCTTTGAGGTTGAAGTTATTTCACCTCCCTTGCCCTTTGGAACAAGCCACACTGTCACCTGAGGGAGACCGCATCTGGCAGCAGGTCTCCATGGTTAAACCATATGTGCACAAGCCAAGCCCTCAGAATTTACAATCAAGGATCTCGGGAACACTCAGATCAGTCATGGTGCCACTGGTATGCAGCAAGAAGTGTGGGAATGAGCATGTGCATGCAAAAGAACGAACACACAGGAGAGGTGTGGGAAGGAGTCACACCTGGGGCTTTCAGCAGATGGCCTCATCCATCCCTATCAACCTGAGTCACACAGCCAGGTGCCGCAGCCAGGAACTGCCACTTTAGTCACCTCTGTTACCACAGCAGGCCACATCACTCAGTCTCTTCTGCTGCCCTGTTCATTTCAATCTGCTCTGTAAAGAGAAGTCAGATGAACTATTATGATGAGCTGGATAAAAAGGTCATCATCCCAACTATTTGCTATGGCTTGAATGCTCGAGTTCAGCTGCTTTGTTCTGTGAAATCATACAAGCATTGAAGCAAACCAAGCTGCTACTGACAGCATATGGAGGACTGGGTTAATAAAGTGAGAATTTTGGGGAAATAGTCTGGTTTCAGGGACAGCTCAAAGTTATTATCTGGTTGTGATCTAAGTTATAGGTATGTCTGATGTGGAAATGGCAGTTATTTCAGTCCAAGCCACAGCACATGGGGGTTTTTATGCTGAGGTCACAGGTTGGTATGCTCGGATGATATGCTCTTTTCAGAGGGTGATCACTCAGAGCAGATAGCCCAAAAACAGTGGTTGGTCACAGGCAACAATATATTAAACCACCAAAGGTGCTTGTACTGTGAATATTAAACTACCCTGTCTGTCACTGTAAGTTCCAGATCATCTGAAATGTCTATGTCCTTGTAAAAGGAGTCTTTTAATAGTCAATCAAACTACATTAATGGAAGCCAAATATATTGCGAGTGATCCCATCTGATTGCTTGTTCTCATCCACAGGATAAAAAATATACTGCCCTAACATCAGGAAAATAAAAGCAAGAGAGGATCACAGTTATAGTCTGTCTTCCCTGAAGAAACAGCTCCTATTCCATCCTAGACTAAAGCCTCTCTGGAAATGCACCACACCACTGAGGCTTCATGGAAATATTTCTTAAGTGAAAAATGAGAGCTCGCTCTTTACTGGAAATACAGAGATTCTTTTCCTTGTAAGTTAGACTCAGTCATACTGTGATCTAGGCAATGTCAGACAGGCTAGGTACTTGAAATACCAGCCCTGTAGCCCTCTAGGTATTCAGGTCTCAAGGCAAGATTTCTGCAAAACCAGGAAAATCACTCAGTTCCACGAGCATCACTATGTACCAAACTACAGTGCTTTAGCTGAAATAAGGACTTCTGCAGTTTTCCAAATGTCTTTCTAAACTAGTAGCTTGTGGTAGTGACATGCCTCAAAGCTAACAAGTACCTTACATAACTAACTCTTGGAAGGTAGGCGATGCTTCTCATTTTTAAAGTTGTCAGCAAGCTCACACTCACTACTCAGACATGGAGGAAGAAGATAGGCATGTGTTGTCACCTTCATTTTAATCACAGGGACTGTGAGCACTGCTTTAGCCAGAGCATGTCAGATGGTAGGATTAAGACAGCAGGATTCAGCATGGTACCCACCAGCCCATGGAGAACATCTTGCACAGTGCCCAGCCCAGGGTCATGCAGTGGGTAGCAGCTGCCCTATTACTTACTCCCCAGCTCTCTCCTCTCCCAGTCTGCCAGAAGAACCCACAGTAATACTAATAATGGCAATATAAATGAACAATAAGTGATGATTCTTTTAAATGTGGCATCTCATATAACAAAATAATAACAAAAAAAAGAGCTACCAAAATAATCACGTTACCCCCCACCCCCCCCAAAAAAAAAAAACAAAACAAAACAAAAAAAAAACAAAAACAAAAACAAAAAGCAAGCAAAAGAGGCAAGACTGAAACCCAAAGAAAGCAAAGTGCAGGAGGTGAAAGGAAGTTTCTCTACTTACTCCCAGTATAACAGACTCTTCCAGAACTGTGCTGTGCTGAACATGGTCCAGTGGCTTGGATGGAGTGGCAGTGGGCAAGAAATACAGTGCAGAAGTAGCAGGGACAGATTTAAAGGTCACCAGGCTCATTCATTTCAGAAAACAACTGAACACTGCGATAGTGTGAGCAATGCTGTGCTTGCTGTTATTACGTCACACCCCATGACTGTTACACTACTCCTTTTTCACTGTCATTACAGTATTTTTCTCAATAGAGAACTATGAAACATCAGATATCAGAGGAAAAAATGCAGAGTAGCAAAGGAAATAATGTGCCTACGTGTCCACAATGGAATTGCGATTTGCAGGTACTCATGTTTCACAAGATCATGACTTGCAGCTGGCTGCATTTAACAAGTCCAAGAATGTGTGAAGAGTTGGGTACTGAAAAGATTTTTCGCACCCTAACAAAACTAATTTAAAATGGAAGCTGTGCGCCTAATTTTCCATTTTCATGTCTAAAAATACTGTTATTTCATTTTATTCATTCTCTACCCTTACTTTCCTCCAAGGATTTGTAACTCACTTCTAAGGCACATGCACCTGACAATAAACAGCTTAGCAGAAAGTCTGTGGAGGCTGGTGGGAGTAGGTCATTGTCACAGTTTTTGTGTGTTTGGTCTTTGGATAAGGCCTGCAGAAGCTGCCGATAGTCAAAATACTATGGTTAGTTTCTTAACTGTTCTTCTTAACAGTGCTTCACAGTGTTGTGTTGCGTGTTAAAAGGCTTACCCCTACAGTCACAACAGTGCAGAAGCACAGTGTCAAAAGGGGGAACACTGAATAACACAGTAATGGGAAGGGAAACTCTAATTGGATGAACACTGAGTTGCAGCAGCTGTCTCAGGCTAATGGTTTGGCAATCCCTAAGAAAAAGCATGTGCGTGTGTTTGAAGTCAGTAAAACAAGGCCAAACTATATTTCATATTGATAAATTATTCTGAATCTTTGCCTTTCTCCATTGTATGTCTAATCGTAAGCTTCACATTTTCAATTTGCTGCTACTATTGGAGTCCTTATAGAATTAGATTTTGTTTGCACATTGAATAAAATGTTAATGTACCTTGGCTAGTTAATGGAAACTTGGTCTTGGTAATGTCTTCTGGTTCAAATTGTCATGAAAGCTGTATTTTTGGCCTATTGTTTTCATAACATTTCATAGCATATTCATAGATACGTCTCTCCTTGCTCTTTTGCTGCCAATATCTGTAACATTTCCTATTTACTCAGTCTTATTCCACTTTTTATGTGCCTGCTCCTCTTTTTTTTATCTATATTATTGAAGCAGGAATCTTCCAAAACTTTTACTAGGGTCAGACTTTTTCAGTATCAACTGTAGGATGAATTCAAGGAAGAGCTATTCTGAACATCTATCATTTTGATTATAAACTACTAGGGACATAAAACAAACATGAATTACTTAGTAATATGGCTCCCAAACTGCAAGAAGACCTTGAATTTTCTTACCTCTGGTCATACCCTTCCTGTTGTTTACTCCATTTATTGTTGCAGGCTTGTTCAAGTTACCAAGGCACAATTAGTGTTATGGGAGTGATACCTTCTGACTGAAGACCAAAGAAGATTCAATGGCAAGAACTTTTCCATATTATCTTCTGCCAAAATTGAAGTATGATTGCAGATCACATCTATACTTATACAGTAGTTCTTTTTGCTTCTTATGGATAAACTACTCCTACATATGTGATATAATGCTGAGATAATTGCAACCACAGGAAATATTTTGTAAATTGTAGGCAGATCAATTTGAAGGTACATGCATTTTACTCCTATTTTTGCTTTCCCCTCATGACAATTAAAACTATCTGTGAAGAAGGAAGAGTTTTTCATTACTGCTATATGTTCTTGAGCTGTGATCTTCAGTATTGCAGTCTTCAGTAGTAAACAACAGACTGAGCATAATAACAAAATGTTTTGTGTTGTTTTTATTTTTAAGTATACCTCTCAAAATGAAAGAATTTCAATGGCATTTAGTAGTATTTGTGTTAATGTTGGTGTGCAGCCTTAAATTAAGAGATCTCTAGCTTTCTTAATAGAAGCTTCCTGACACCTTCCACAAGGTGCCTGCTACAGAACAGATAAGAACATGTATTCACGTGTGTGATTCCACTGGAAAACATGTACTTTGTGTATTTTCTTTTTCTCCTCAGACCTGGTTACTGGAATAAGCATTGTAGGGATTTCAGAAAGAGGCATGTCATTTCTGAATACTGCGTGTACCCTTTACAGTAGCAGAATAGATGAAAAAACAAAACAAAACAAAACAGATTGAGATATCTGTCTAATTTGTTAATTCAGGTCTGACTGAAGACATCTTGAAACACAAATAAGCTCAATTTGTCCACAGAAGGATTAAAAAGAACACACTAGATGTTTTAATATCAGGATATGTATTTTCAATAGCAGCAGTATAACAAGTGTGTATTAGTTTAGACATGGATGCCATACTTTTAGTTCCAGATATTTTCTAAAGAAAGTAGCCTGATTGCTAACTGACAAATAATAACGATTTGTTAAGTGTAAAATAAAAGAAATTACATTGCTATATTGATATAGCATTGCAAATACACCAAGTGCTATTCAGTTATGTTTCTTTACATACCTGTTACATTTCTTTACATAGGTACATTTTGAAGTATGCTCAGCTGTCTTTACCACATAGTAGAGGGTGATATTTTAGCTTCACTGAAGTCAATGACAATTCATGATTAGAGTAGCATTTTAGTGATTTCATTAGTGATGGGACTGGTAGGTCAAATTTATGGTTGAATGTCATAATCTTGAAAGCCTTTTCCAACAGAGATGATTCTATGATTCTACGTACGTTTTGAATGAAATATAGTTTATTTAGCATTTTTAGTTTGATTTGTGCATAGGAGACAAAATATAATATGGGATATATAGGAATATAATGAATGTTTATATGAGGAATATTAATAATATGACAATAAAGACTAAATGACAAAAAGAACAAAGTGATCTGTTATAAAAATTGAGTGGATAGAAACAGGAACTGTTTTGATTATACTAATGTATCAGTAATGTGAAAAAAGGGTAAACTTTCTAATAGTGTGTATGAATGCCACTTGCATGGAAAATGAACCCAAAGATTCATTGTTTTTCCCATCTTATTAGCAGTGAGTACGTCGACATGGAAGGAACGCTTGTTAAGCATATTCTTAACAAACGGAAGTGAAGCAAGCTCTCTTTCAATTGGATTAGGTACAGTGTAGGTGGACTTATCTGATTAAATGCAAAGATCTACAGTGTAGATGTCTCCTGCTAAGTTCACCTAACTTAATTTGTGTTGTAAGAAATGAGAAAAAGAAAAATTTCTAGGGTGTGGCTTATCCCAAAGTAGTACTGTATGTTTAGTAGGACAAACTGTTTCCAAATGTTTATCTCTCAGCTGGAAAGTGAATCTTATGGCTGAGCAGTTACAGACTAGTTAGAAATGAGTGTCTACCTAGTATCTTCACTTCATCTCAGTTCTGTTCTGCATCTCTTTTCTAGTAGGAACAGGACACAAGAAGGTGTTCCTGTATATTCCTCACAAATTATGCTGCCACTTGACCTCACTGCACACTGCAGAGGACAGGTACTGAGTTTCAGATAGCCCATCATCCACTGATATAATTTTCCTACTGCAGGCAGCAGCTGCTACTCAGCCAAAAGCATCTGAATGTTTTTGAGGTGAAGTTGAAAATTCAGGCTGTTATATAGGAATTTCCTATTTATTGTTAAATAACTCATTTTGAATCCAAATCCATCCACTCTGTCAGTTCAAAAACACAATTAAAATACTTGCCACTGGAATACTTTCCTACACTTTTTATGAATTTATCTGTATATACACTGGTTCATTACTTCAACTCAAATTTGTTTTGCAGCTTACAGGAAATAAAATTCCTATCCCTACTCTTAAAAAAGCTTCAGATTCTCTGCATTCTGTTCCACGTCAGAATGCTACAGACAGCAAGCCAGCAACCTCCTCTTCATTTCATATTGTTTATGCCCTGTTTTAATCCTGGTCTTTACTATTTGAATTTGGTGACTATGGTTAAAAAAAAAAAAAAAACAAAAAAAAAAAAACAAACAAACAAAAAAAACAACAAACCCTTTTGGCTGTCCATTTCAAAGCACAAATTCAGAGGTGCACCTTATTTATTTCTGCTAATTTCCCCAATATCCTATAATGCCAGTAACACTTGAACATCTAAAATATTTAAGAACACTTGCTATATTGTAAGTACAGAGAAGGTGAAACATCAAAATGGCAAAATAAGCGTGTAGAATAAGAAATTTGTATTACTACAGAGTTTGAAAACATAGAGCTGGGCTTCTTGAAAGCTATTCAGTAAGATTTGAACTTTTTTCAAAGGTACAAACTTTGGAATTTGAGCTTCTAACCAGAACAGGAAAATAAGACATGGAAAAGTGGGCAAAGACAAAAAGACGTCTGCTTTGGAACTAGCAATGGAAGTTGACACACTCTTGTTCCAAGTGCTACGCATGACACATTGTCATGGACCGTTGAAAGAAAAAAGAGTGGAGGTCAACGACAATAGAAAGTTTCAGAAAAGAGTAGAAGTATCTGTCCCACCTTTCTGTCCTGCAACAGAGTGACTTCTTCCATATCAGTTTTATCAAATACTTTCTATCCTGCCCTTAAGATACCTTTTCAGATGTTCTACTCCAAGGCTTTCTTGTTCTGACACAGCAGGTTGCTTTTCACATTTATCCTGAGTCTTTCAAACTTCAAGTTTATCCATCATGAGCACAGACCCCTTTCATCTTCCGAAGGTTTCTATAAAGCCTACCACAGAAGTGCAAGTTTCTCTTGACTACCAAAAATCTACTTCTTGCAAGCTTGCCTCACAGATAGTATTTTAAGATAATTGATCATTCTTATTGGCCTCTCTGAAACTGGAAGTACAGTTTTGATCCCAAGCCCTACTCCTCTTGTGAACAACTGGAATATTCCATCACTTTTTCTGAATAACTGCCACGCATTCAGCTATTTTCCACTTCATATTTCTGTAACTGTTTTGTCTGGATAAAATTAAGGTCTTCATTTGTTTCTTGATTGTTCCTCCAATTTGTAAAGATAATGTGGAGAGCTCTTTCTGTCCTCACGGGTACCTGAAACATGGTCAATGTTAAGTATTTTATCAAAGAGCAGGATCATGAACACTGTGTTGGTAAGTCTTACTGGTAAAGAAATGGGACCTCTGAGGTCAAATGCCAGTACCACTGTACATTTTTCAGTGTTATCACTTCTTCCTTCTTGAAAATGGAAGCATGCAAAGTATTGTCAAGCTTAAGGACAACTGGGCTGCTTTTTCTCTCTCTGCTGAGGACCTTTCCTCCTCTGTTATGCCTATAACCACTTATGAATTTCAGTTGTCAGCTACCTCCCTGGCCTTTCTTTTTTGTTTGTATGTGGAGCTAAGAGCTTCCACGGAAGAAATTCTGGTTCTAATCTGCAGCCAGGACTCCAGGCAGAGTCTGCCTTAAGGAGACTGTGCAGTTCTGGGCTTCACCAAGTGCTTTCAAATAGTGTTCAGTGCAAACAAGCTGCTGTTAGGAGATCTTTAGCTAGGGGCAATTCACTCTAAATCCTGTGAGATTTCATAGTCTTGCAGATCACAGTTCATTTAACTCCTTCCCCATCTACATCAGTTCTTACTTTCATGGATTTACCAGAACTGTAAGGGTTAAGAACAGCCTTCCTGTTGAGATAGTGCGTGGGAGATAAGCTTTCAACATGCACAATTTTACACTGGACTTTGATAATTTTGCACATGTGATAGCAAGGTACAATTCTCCAATTACAGGAAAGTAGTCTGAAGGTCCTTTTCAGTCCTGCATTCCTTATCTTCTTTGTAACCCTCCCATAACACAGACAGTGGGGGTTGAATATGCAGAATCTGAGATTCTATCTACATTGTCCGTAATTTCCAGCAATGCTATCTACATCTTTAATTAGATAAAATGAAGCAAAAAAAAACCTCAGAATAACAGCATATTAAGAAAGAAGAGAGTGCTTTTACTTTTCCCATTACTCAGTACAAACCTGTAAATATTATTTTCTAAGTTCTACTTTTAATGTATGTTACTTTCTCTAAAAGCTTTGGGTATTTCAGTGAATGCACTGCAGGATCAGATCTCATGTAACACCAAATATGGTAGTGTGGTCATTTAGACAGTAAATGTGTCTATTTTAAATCTGCAGTTGCATTTTTAAGATACATTAACAAGGACATCAGTATATTTTGTACAGTTTTGTAGTGTACCAGTAGGACAGTTAGACCAGTTTATTTTTCCTGCACCATTTCTCCTCTTATAAAGGAGTGGTCTTCAAGCCAAGATGATGCATATCTCTTATGTCTTAAAAATCAGTATTCATTTTTTGTTTTGAAGTCCTTGTCAGACAGGTTAAGCCACATTTCCTTTTCTTGCTGCTGCCTAGAGATTTAACCTAAGTCTCACTCCCACCTGAGTTTGTATGCCACTGAAATTCTCCTCCATTCCATTTAAACCAGTTAGAATGCACGTCTTTACGAGCAAAAATGTATAAGCAGCTGATTTGAGATTGTTTTGAAAATTATAAGGAATTTGGATTAAACAGGGAGAGAATTACAGATGGCTCATAAATTCATCACTTTACACATAGGCTGCTCTGAAAATAATGTTTCCTAGTATTTCTGTGTAAACTACAACAGATAAGAAGAGCACAATAACGGTATTTGATGCAGCAAATTCTCAGCTACAAAACACTATTTTTCAGTGTAGTCAACACTATCAGCCATGAATTTTCACCAGTCATAGAACAAGTGCCTGCATTCTGCTGTCTTAAATACCTGCACCAGTGGAGGTGACCCACTGTCACTGTCACCACTGCTGAAAGACACCACCCACCACCTCACTGAGCATTAATGTCTCAAATCTAACTCATGAAAAAGTATGGTTTATGAATTTTTAGATCTGCATGTGCATGTGAAACTTTTGCTTCCCTAATGAGAAACAGATTTGGTGTGCAAAAGTGAAGTTTAAATGCAAATGTTCTTGCCAGATACCATCTGGTACATGACGTCTTTCCAAATACCCTTACAAATGCCTTCTGGTCCTTATTCTCAAATATTCCTGCAACTGCTTACTAATCAATCTGATTTTTTTTTAAACTAACTATTACCTGTTTCCAGAAGGTATTGCTTGTTTATTTGTTTGTTTTAATTGATAAATTTAGACATTATACTAAAATTAAGTAACTCATTTCAGTTGCCCATTACAGATGCGGGTATGCCAATGCAGTCCTCCAGTGTCAAGGAGTGCTATTGAGAGAGATACCACCATGGAACATCACCTTTAATTACCATTGAAAAAACAAGCCAAACCTGGAGCTCACTTATGATGTATCATCACTGTAGAACAGCAAGTTGCATCATACTCACATTTCTGGGGATCTGAGAGAGAATTACTGCTGAGATCCAGGTAGAAATATAGACCCATGGTGTTACATATGGTAAAGCGTTGCAATGACCAGTCATGTTCTGAAAATAAAAAGGGAAGGCAAGATTAAATCATAGTGCTGCAAGGTACCGAGTACCCTCTGCAAAGCCTTGCAGCAGCAAATTTTGAGCTTATAACACACCTGCAAATGGGCATACACCCAGATACCCACCTCTTACAATACTGAGAGCTATCTGAATCTAAACTTTGGATTTAAAAATTTTTCATGATTCTTGCTGGATGGCAAAGAATATGAGATATCTGTGGAGAACAGGAACTTAGTACGTTTTTACTTTGAAATGGGCTGATAATTCTAACTGCATTCTAGACACCGCAGTGGAACCCTAGAACTATTTTTGTACTATATGTGATGGTTAATAACAGCACCTACAAATCAGCGTCATTTTTGAACTGGTATTTTTAAAGGGCATATACTTCTGAGCAATTTTTTCTCAGAATATCATCAATCAAAAAACTTCTTCATGTAAGCAGGAGTGAATAAAATACTTCCATCTGCTTATTTCCATCTATCTTGGAATTTAGCCCAATCTAGTTCCCCAGCAATTCTGTTTCTTCTTCTAGCACACTTTAACACGCCTTATTCCAAGCAGAGTCTGCAATTGCTCTGATACTTCATTTTCAATCTTCTGCTTGATTTGTGCTGTTGTATGATTAATTTCCCCTGTGATCACAGTTTTGGGCTTATCATTGGCTTTTGCCTCAGACTCTAAAGAAACTGTTAGAACGTGGATTTGACTGGAATGTGCGTAAATAGCAAGACAGACAATGCACTAACAACAATCTAGGAAAGATCCTGATCCAATTTCCAACAGATACAGCAAACTGAAATGATACTGCAGACTTTTGCAAACATTTCTAACCTATTAACATTAATATTGATATTTTACAATATTAACCTCATATTTCTAGCCTTCCAAATATAAACATTTGCTACATTTCCCTCTTAGCAAAATTGTTTTTCAACCCTGTAATATGCACTTGTTCATCCACAAAAGCCTATAAAGTAGTTAAAAAAAAACAACAAACAATATCTAGAAATCTCACTCTCTTCAGATCTAACAGAGGAGACAAGCAGAAGACTTAGAGGACTTTACACTTTACCTGGACACTACTATTTAAAGCACAGATGGGATACAACGTGGGTGTACAAAGCATACAAACAAAAATTTAATGGTCCTCAGCCAACGAGTTACTATTACTCTTCTCTTTGCAAGGCTGAACAAGCCCAACTTTCTCAGTCTCTCCTCTAAGTTCACATACTGTGTGTGTCCTAACCCTGTTGACTGATTCTCCTCAGATTTTCAGACTCCTTCCTGAACTGATGACTAATAGTCAGACACAGGATTTCAGATACAGCATCATCAGCTCTGGATAAAAAAGGGACAAAACCTTCTTTGTTCTGCTTCCTAATTCCTTTTAAGGCACTGCAACATGCAATGTGCATTATTCCCACAGAGATCATGCTGTTGTCTGTTCTTCATCCCATACTCTTTGCAACTTGCAGACTCTTTTTGTGACATCCTCCTCAACAAGCTTTTTCTTAGCACAAAGGCTTCTCGCATCCCTGGTGCATCCCCTAAAACAGACATAATCACAGTCACTGTGACTGAAAATATGATATACAATAGCTCTGAATTTTTGGATGAAGCTATGAAAACTTTAACTTCTGTGCTGGGACCACTAATTATTACACAGATGCCTGTCAGGTAAGAGAAGCCTGGGATCATGTAGCCAATCATTTTCTACCCTTATTTTAGGCCTACCAAAGCTATATTGCTCTTAGAAATTTACTTTCCTAGTTCTTTGGTCCTCTCTGTATATTCACTGCTTCAAACAACCCTGCTAGGAGAATAGAAAGAAAGCAGCAAGGTTTCTGCATATCCTATTGTGCCATTTGTTTTGCTTCTAACCCATTAGGAAGACATACATAGAAAAGGATTTTTCCAAAAGCTTATTAGCCATCACTACTCAAAAGTAACCCAGAGATACAGTGAGAATTCTGTATCAGCACCCCTTGTCCCTCATGTTATACACCAGTAAGTCTGACCAGGATGCTTGGACAGGTAGGTCTTGGTACTTGTATGTATGTGGCCATAAAACTGTGAGTAAATAACATCTATGGCAAAATAAGTGTGAATGGGTAAAATCAACACCTTTTAGACCCTTTTTTAAACTATCACCTTCTCCATGCTGAGTTTTTTGTGTTTTTGTTTTTTTTTTTACCCCAGAACATTGACTCCTGCTGTGCAGATTACAATGCAGTACAACAGTGGCTGTGAATAAGTCAGTTTAAGTACCTGAACAGCTGCTGTTGACCACTGCACTGATGCTGCTACACCACATTAGGATAGGATCCAGTCTTTTCTCTAGATTTCAATAACCCTGGAATGTATGATATGAACATGGTATCTATGACAAGCTTAGGAGTACCTGAGCCAGATACAGTTAAGGTGAACTACAACAGATGCAGTTTCTTGTCAATAGGACTGCTTTGCTTTTACACCAGAGCAGAGTTCAAAGCTCATTCAGGTGAGTCACATCCATGACAGAGGTAAGAGAGGACAGGGAGGATTTCAGGAGAAGAAATCTAAGTGAAGTGACTCATTGCTTTCTTTTTTTCCCCTCCCCCCCTCAAGAAATATCCCCACACATCATTCCACATAAATATGAAGCAGAAATTTGAAATGAATTGAAAAATTAAAGAAAATAAGAGGTCAGTCTTAACTCCTTGCTGCCTCTAGAGCTCTTCATAGCACACCATTTGTATTTCCAGAATAGATAGGGAAAGATCTTCCCCTGCCAAAGCTCAGGTTGTGCTGTTGTTTACTTACCCTTGTGCAGATGTAGTGATATATTCACTTCTGTGCCTCTTTCTGCACATTACTGATCACCAGAGTGATGTCACTAACATATTTACATTCTTTCAGAATACAGAAGCAAACTGATAGTTTTTCTTTTCCAAAATGGATTTTTTCCATTATGGAATGCATTTGGGGGCATTTGTTCTTCATCTGAGACACTTTATCTCTTTACGGGAATTTCTGGTTACACTTCTTGGATTAACAACATAATGGGAGCCAGCTGGTCCTGGGAATAGACTGCCCTCTCCTGGAAAGCCGTAAGCGTATTTGAAGCATGAGATTCTAAGTACTTCATTGAATTTATATTATATTTTAAAAAGATATTTTAAAAAAAGTTATCCATTATAAATTACTGTAAATGAACACTGATAAGTAGTCAAACTGATGGCTTGTTAAATTCTTTTGGTATGCTCAATTTTTCAGTGTATCATACAATACATAGGAAGAACCCATTCAAAACATCCTGCTCTGTGTGTAGCTGAACCTTACACATTAATAGT
Source organism: Excalfactoria chinensis (assembly GCF_039878825.1). NCBI lineage: Eukaryota > Metazoa > Chordata > Aves > Galliformes > Phasianidae > Excalfactoria > Excalfactoria chinensis. The sequence goes on along the minus strand of NC_092827.1, from coordinate 62,467,408 downwards.
TCTCATGGAAACCTACAGAGCGGTTGCATTGTTCTAGGTCCTTTGCATTCTCAACATTTTCACTGACCTCCTCCATTATTATTAATGGCTACACTTCAAGATTTCTCCCAGTGGCTGCCAGAGGTCATGAAGGCATGAAGCTAAATTGTTGGATGCCAAGTTTCTTCGTATTTGGGCTTGGGACTTGTGAAAGCCTTTCAGTTAGGAGGACTTGGCAATGGCAGTTTACATGCTTTGGAACCTACCTGGCAGCCATCACGGGGACTGCTAAGGAGGAGAATTATTGTCTCTCCCAGCTGTTATGCATATGCAAGGAAGTTGACTGCTTACTGATAATTTACGATATGCAACAGAAGAAAACAATCTGCAAAGCATTTTAGGACAACTTACTCTTGGCCATACTTTATAATATTAAACTAGGAATCTACCAGAACTCTGAGTGGCTATTTTTATGTTTCATTTTGCCCTTCTATATTCATTTCTACCACGGTCATCTCTGCATCCACACATCATTTCTCCCGGTTTGTGTCATAAAAAAAAAAAAAATAGTTGTCTGTCTGCCAGTATAGTGAACTGCAATCATTAAGACAAAGACTGTCAAGCTGTCTAGAAGTGTCAATGGATCCAAAAGATCATCTGCCATTCATAGCCCAAGGAATAATTTTTACCCTGTGAGTAAATAACAATTACCTTGGACTAGATTCAAATATTCATTGCACAAGATTTTCATCACCCTGCTCTTCTCCTTGGAGAGCAGAGAATAGACTGAAATCAGTTTTTAAGGACTTCAGGCTGTTTGAACTGTGAATTTTGCAGCCTATTATTTGGTTGCATTAACTCTTTAAATAAAATTAAACGCGTGCTTTGTTTATCTCTGCAGTCAGTACAAGTTTCAAAGGCCAGTGCGACTTTCATCTCTCCTCTTCAGCAGCTATTTTCTAAATTTCAATTTTAAAATTGCTATTGCTAGCAAAGACATGCATGGCAGAGCACTCTTTCATCCCTGTCCTAAAGGCAGTTTCCCTGTATATTATCACTAAAAATGTTATTGTGTCTTTTATTCCATATCTCCAATTACTACTTCTGCTCTCTCTGAAGATCCAAAAAAGCTTTGGAACAAATAACCCAGTTATTTCCCACACTGGATATTCTGTACAAATGAAGAAGGGTAATTGTAAACCTGTTCCCTAAAAAAAATTGTGTAGAAGTTACTAGATTATAATAAATGTACACTTGCACGGTAAAAAGAGAATAATGGCACGAGAGTTATTAGTACTGAGTAAGTTTTCTAACAAAGTTGTCGGTGCTCAGTTGAGTTAGAGAGCTCTCTTAGTTTCTTGTAACATCAGAATAGTCTGTCTTTATTGTGTTCAACATACATCTTATATACCATTCACTTACAAGCAAGACATTCCTGTTCCTCTAGCAGTTCCTCTAATCAGTTAATTGGTCCCAGCTTCCCCCAGACAACAGTGATAAAGGATGAAAGGTTTCTTAAGAATAACAGGATTAACAATGCATATCAATGGAACCTCCTGTCCACCCTTAGAAGCAAACAGACACTGCTTGCTCTTGTATCACACTCTGATGGTCTTCCAGGGTTTCACAGTGATAAGGCCTACCAAAGAATCTGATAAGCTCTTTGGTGACTTGCTCACAGTTACATCTACCCTCACACAAAGTAAAATCCTAACAGTTGATATCATACCCACTATCTTGGCAAGAGCTAAGCAAATGATATATACCAGAGAGAACCCTACAGAGTGAACAGTTTTTATCATTAAGATATGCACTTTACATACATATTTAAAAGTAATATCAATTAAAAGACATAGGCAGTAGACTTTGGCTATTTTATTTGATTTGTGTGCCCCGGTGGCGCAGTGGTATAAAGTGCTGCTTGCAACACCGGAGGCCGGGGGTTCGAATCCTGTGTGTGATACTGTGATTGAATAATACTGCATTATAGCATTATAAGCACTCATTAGAAGAATAACAATAGTCTGACATGAATTTTACAAGTGTTTTGACTTACGCCTCATGAACATGAGACTAACACACCTCTATTACTTTACTTGCAAAGCTTTCAAACCCAATTAAGATAAACAACACCCACTGCAAACCTATTAATACATTATAAATGCAGTTGCCTACATTGCTCCCCTAAAAAAGAAAATCACTTTTATTTCATCTTAATCACCATGTGTGTCTATGGTTTCGCCTGTGCTGTACTTTGTAATCCTATAGGTATGTCATAGTAACTGACAACATTTTTATTTAGGTCTTTCAAAAACCAATCTTATTTCTGTGTTGATTCCCTCTGCCATTTTTGCTAGAATATCTAATCTAAATAGCAAATGTGGTATCCATGTCTAGTTACTGCATCAAACACACTACATCTAGCCAGTTAAAAAAGGTGATTCTCTCACTGTATTTAGCATTGTGTTGGTCTCACCTTGAATATTACATGCAGTTCTGGCCTCCACAATGTAGGGAGAACATCAAGACCCTTGAAAACATTCAGAGGAAGCACTAAAGCTGGTAACAGGGCTGGAAAGCATGCCCTGTGAGGAGAGGCTGAGAGCATAGTGGTTGTCTAGAGAGGAGACTGCAAAGTGACCTCATTGCTCTCAGCAGCTCCACAAGGAGGGGAAATGCAGAGGAAAGTGGCCAATTAAAGGATGCAAGGGAACAAAGCTGTTCCAGAGGAGCCTCAGACTGGATCGCAAGAGAAATTTATGTGCCTTGAGGCTAGCCAAACACTGGAACAGGCCTCCTAACAAAACAATTGATGCCTGACACCCAGTATTCAAAAGGCATTTGATCAACACCCTCATCAACATGCTTTCTCTTTTGGTTAGCTCTGAATTGGCAGTTGGACTAGGTAACCTTTGCAGGTCCTTTTCAACTGAACTATTCTCTCATATTCCATTCATAACAATCAGAAAGATCAGTGTGGCAGAAGGGCAATACAGGAGCACAGTAGCAAAGGGACTAGTATGGATAGAATGGACAGGTGGAAAGGTGCTTACCCATTTCCAAAGAAGTAGGCTCACAAGAAAAACTCCGCAAAAGATAAACCTCCAACCAGAGATCCTTCCCTAGCGGCAGTCAGCCCTTAAATGAGGTCTAAGAGAGGTGTAGCCAGGCTCCACCCCTTCTGATCACACAGATAAATTGCTTTCACCTGTGCTCCCAGATCTGACCAGATCCTTTCCTCAGGTGTTCAGTCAACTCAACAGTTCCCATACACCATTCCATCCTACTCTTTGTAGCAGCCACTGTACTTTAAAAAATTGTTCAAAATATTGAATTGCTTTTAAAAATAACTAAAATTTCCTAAAATAAGTGGCCTATGACTGAATATGCAGTTGATTACTCCCCACTTTTACTGGGGAGAAAGAGGTATGGAAAAGAAATACTTTCCTCAAATGAGAAAGAATAAGATTCCTCTTAAAGAGAGGTCCTTCTCATGGCAGAAAAATAAGTTTCAACACAGTACCTGAGACAGATATGTACAGGGGAGACAAAGAAAATGTAAGGCTAAATAGTCCAGTCACTGTGCACGTAAGATACTGGCCAGTATGTAGCTCATTGTGGCCTTACATATAGTTTTGACATTTACTTTCAGGCCAGTATATCTTGTACTAAGAAATGTCATAGCAGATTATTATCTCCTTAGTTAATGAAATGTCTAAGAGGAATGAGTAAGCTTGTCCCAAAGTTTCCAAGAGGTGATTGCAAAAATACTCCCTGTGCCAACCCAGCTCCTAGTTCTGCACCATGCAGGAAAGGAAATTATGATTGTAAGCATGGAAAAAAATCATGGAAAAGGTCCTTATGAGTGTTATATTTGGATGTCTGCAGGCATAGAGATAACAGGCAGCCAGGTGTTTTGAATATTCAGCTTCTCCATTGAAAGAAACTGCTTTCACTGACCTTTTCTCTCCAGAAACGCCTCTAGTCTTGGATTCTTCCCTGCAGTGAGTGCTGAATGCCAACTTTGCCTGGGGAGAATAGGAAAGCACTTAAAAGATGTGAATCTAAACAGACATTTTCTGAGCAGAAGGCACTTATAACAAAGGAAACTGCACTGTGTAGAGTAAAAGATTTTTAGTTATGACAAGGTGCAAGATAGGGAAAAAGCTCCTGTTGCCTCAGTTCCTTAACCCGTGGTTGTCAGAACTTCAGAGGCACCACCAGTCTTGCCCATCTCTGTCCATCCCCAGGCCCAGTCCCCACATCAACCCAGGTCCACAATCCCCAGTGAGGCTACAGCAGGGCCAGGCTCCAGCTTCCCAGAACCCTGCTCCACCTCAGACACACGACACAGCCTCAGTCTGTACCCAGCCCCAGGGAGGTGCTTGGTGCCCCCAGCACCATGATCCTGCTGGAACCAAGGGGAGGAACAGGCTGTAGATCCTGCCCTAATGGAACCATGGGCAGCACCTGCTCACCCTATCCCCAGTTCCTTAAGGAGCAAAATGGTTTTCTCATTGTCCTTGCCATCAGGAAAGTCTGATGTCTCCACAAAACAGTTCCTGTAATGGGCAATATTTTGAGTGCAGGCCAGTGGATGTACAAGAAATGTCTGTCAGTGAAAGTAGGGTAAGGCAGCACAACTCACTATGGGCTTCTGTGAAGCACCCTCCAAGCAGAACTGCTTCGCAGCCTTCAAGAGCTGTCTATCTTTATTCACCCCTGTAGAACTATCTCCAGCCCTGCCAGAGCTGTTTTCACAGCAGGAGCTGATTAGAATGTCTAATGCGGAATTTACTTAAGCCAGGCATTTCTTGTAGCTAAGGATCTGGAAGGATGCACTTAGCCTAAGGCTGCCCATCTGCCAAGAGTGTGTTTAATCACCTGAAGTGTCAGAGCAGGTGCAGATTCAGCTCATCTAGCTTTGGCTGCAGCTATGTTGAAGACACTCAAAGACCACTTACAGGAGAAGAGTAAACATGAACAACATGAGAAACAGAGATCTGTTCTTCCCTTCCTCACATTGCCCACATGCATACTTTACTCAGATAAGGAACAGCCTAACTGGTACGACTGGAGCACAAATGGATGAGTAGGTTCTAGGGCTGCATGTCACAGGGGTGGCCATAAGACGGCGAATCAGCATAAGGCCTATGAAGCACAGCAGGCACCTAAATAAGGTCAGCTCAGATATTTGCTCTCAAACATCTGTTTAAGAAATTGTTGTCATAGACCTATTGCTTTAGCAATACTGAAATTTATCATGAATACCTTATGAATACACACGTAGTAATAAATAAGAGCTATATGTCTTCTGGCTTCTTGAGAGCCAGAGCCCTACCAGCTGCAGAGACTAAGACAGCAGGCCTAAACAAGTCTGACTTGCATGTATTTCTCCTCATAGCTTGAGGGCACTCCTGCTAAAAACAATTGAAGTATCAAGGTGAGGCAACACCCACAGTCACGCTTTGCGAAAAGCAGGGGCAAACCAAGAGCTTTTAGTGTGCTCCAGGGCAGAGGGAGCTGTCAGTAGAATGAAACGATGCTTGTAAGATCAAACTGGAAACATTTTGAAAAAGATTTCTGAATGTTTCCAGTTTGGAAAAGAGGAAATCTTTCTTTAAAAAGAGTTATTCTGCTCAGGAAGTCTTCCTCGGAAAAGGATTCTGTGTCTTGTTCTCTTTCCACAGGAAACCAAAATGCTGAGCCGGGTGAGCTGCAGCATTGCATCCTGCCAACTACACATAGCATGTGGGAAAAACGAGGGTGGTTAGTGGAGATGGCAGCAGCAAGAACTTGAATTTGTAAAGCTGGAAATTGCTGTGGAGCCCTGCAGTTACGGTTCCACTTTTTGTGTCTGTAAGCTGTGAGAAGAGACTAGTGGAGAAGAAAGGCAGAGGGTAAGTGCAAAAGCCATTCTGCATGGGAAAAACAAAACAAGCCCACAACCAAAAACCAAAACAAAAAACATACAAACAACCAAAAGAAAGATTACTGCCGGTACCTTTGGAGGATGGTAGCACAGTCATTCTGAGGAACTTTTTAGTTCCTTACTCTAATTCACAGAATTAGAAGAAATGGACAACAAAAAGGACTACCTTGTTCAAGCACAGCATGCTAGGAACATTCAGATTTGGAATGTATGGTGGCTATTTATCAAACCTGTTCTTGAAACTTCCTGTGGTGAAGATCCCACAACCTCCTCAAGCAAAATTTCAGTACTTTGTTTTCTTCAGTGTCAAACAGATATTTTTCTAATCATGAACTTAAAATCAGTCTTGTATCTTTAAATCCATACTGATTGCATTATCGTCCATATTTATGATGAATTGACTATCTAGCATTTCCTTGCAGTAATCACTATGTAACATATACTTTTTTTTTTCTTTTCCTTTTTTTTGTTTTCTTCAGCCTATTCCACACAGCTTCCCAGCAAGTTCTCTTTGATTTGCAGATTTGTTTAACTTGGGATGAGTGAGGTACTGCTGTATCAAACAATCTCAAATCATCTTTCACGTGTGCGAATCAGGCCTCAAGTCAGCATTACTTATACACTCTAAATAAATACCTATATATTTTGAACCTTATATGACTTCCAGCCTTCTAAAGTGATTATGTTTTGCACTTAGTCCTCATGCCATGAAAGAGGGACAGTGAAGCATTCTGTCCCTGTTTTATAAAGAAATTTGCTATAGTGTTTTGTTCAGGAAACATCATGAGTGGGACAGGTGTTAACATGTAGGTGTATCAGAAACAGCCTTGAGCTCCAGGTGCACATGAAGCAGACCCATTTCCCCAGGCAGGGAAGTCAAGCTGCTTGCCTTATTCTTACCTCCATTCTCACAGCTACTTAAAAAAGCAAGCAGCAGGCTGTTTAGTGTGATGCCCCACAGCCACAAGTTAGACCAATAGGCAGAGTATACAGATCTCTGACCATGCAACTGCCTCATCTATGACATTTCATTTCTTCACCTCTTTCCTCCCTATGGAGTACACTCTTCAGGGCTGAGACCCTTAATGCTTTGACCCTGGTTTCAGGAGGCTCCAATGTTAATAACAGTTATCATCACTAGCATCATCTGGAAAAAAAATAAGAAAAAAGGAATTATCAAATAGAACAAGCAAGTTATCACCTCACCAAAATTAAGGTAGCAAAATTAATGAGAATGTCTTTCACATGTAGTGGAAGAATGGAGCTAGGTCCTGCTCTGAGCTTACAGTGCACTAACAGTCTCCTTGATTAATTTTGTGCATTTACGTACTGAGGCAGAAGCAAAAAACCATTAATGGAATTTAGAGGATACTGCATTCACTCCCCTTAGAAAACAGCCTGAAACTGGGAATGCTGTGGCCAGACCAAGAAAATGTGCAGCATAACACTGAAAAAACAAAACAAAATGACCAATAAATATTAAGCTGTGATGACTCACAACATACTCAATGACTTCTTGTAGTTGATTTCTCACTCATTGCTCCTATCAATGTGTCTTTTCCAGAGAGAACAACTGGAGATTTGAGAAAGTACAAAGTACTCTAGAAACTGGTTCTTTGAAAGGAATTTACAACTGACAGGCAAATGATAACTTATCTATATTTCATGGAGACTGTGACTCACATTATTTGTTTCAGGCAAGTATAAAAAGCCAGGTCTCAGCTAAATCTTCTGTTATTATTTCCTCACAGAAGGACCTACCCTTGACAAGAAATCAAATGATTTCTCACTCACTAGTTGGGAAATACTATCATTTTCTTTTCTGTTCCTAAACTTGTTTTCCTACAAGAGTAGAAATCAATGTAGAAACTTAGAGAATACACAAGGCCCTTCTAAAAGCCCTCTAAAGCAAGCAGAAGTATTTCCATGTCACTGATGGACTTCACTGAATCTGTAGCTTGAAGCATCTCTTCGATTAATGGACAAGTCTTCTGTTCATCAAAAGAAAAATGCACACTCCAAGCCAGTACAGCAGAGCTGCATGACCTTCCCAGTGAAGATTTAAAACAAAAAAACATGTGCAAATCTGTTTCTTTCTCCAAGCTGAAAGCCTGATTAAAGGCTTTTATTATTTTTGCAGTTTGACACTAGGCATTAAAAATCATGTTTGGGGTTTTTTGTTTTTTTTTTTTTTGTTCTAAATTCCTGAACAGTTCTGTGGCTCTGTTTTCCCAAATTGATCTAAAAAATGCAAGTTCGAGCTTGCAACACACTTGTTCTTTTTAAACCATATTTATTTTTGTTTTCAAGGGAATATTCCTTCTTATTGTAAGTTTTCCAGAGTAGTTGAAACCTGTGCTGTGCCATCATAAATTTTGTTGTTATTGCTATTCCAAATAGGTGCCTTTATTTTCCACCACATCTTAATCTTTATTTTTCCCCCACAGCGATAATGTTACATTGGCCTTTTCTCCTGCTATTCTTTCTCATTCCATCTTTACCCCTGTCCTTTATGTTTGCATGCTGTCTCTTATAGGCAGAATGTAACTTTGTGAAAATGAGGCTTTTTGAACCTGTTACTATCTAGTAAGTCCAAACCAATCAACTTTAAGCCTCTTTTATTTCAGTGATCCATACCTCCTTTAGAAATACAGGAAGTGCAATAATTAAAATTACCATAGCATTTTGGAGACTGTTTTGGATCATTTTATCAATGCCCTGTTATCCATAATTCTGTTGGCTGCCAGGCTAGTGCTAAAGGCTTTTAGAAGTCCCAGTCTCCTCAGAGGGACACAGATGTGTAGGTAACTGGGGGGGGAAATAAATAAATAAATAAAAAGCCACACACAGTTTGTGATACGGTGGTGCTGGAAGCAATCGTGTTTGCAAGTCATTCCCTAAGCTACACTGTTAAATCTTATGACACATCTTCGTGCTCTTCTTCCATCAGCAACTGAAATTTCAGTCTTGAATCATCCTCTCTTCCTACTGTTTTCATTGTCTTAGTATTCTAATGATATACTGTGGTGGGAGGAGGACAGGAAAGAATTGAGAAAGCAAATAAGAACTTATTTGCATAGGACAAATTTCCTTAAGACTTCCGTGAGACAAGCAAGGAAATAATAAATCCCTTGGGAATTTGTTCCTCAGATAATAGATAATTATCTGACAGCCCTTCCCTTACGGGTTTAGACTCACCTACCTTGTTAAAAAAAAGGTATCATCTGCTGCACCCTTCTGGGCACTACCAGAAGAGCACATTCTACAGAAAATACCTTACAAAACCAAGTAGGACTAGAGCACAGCTTTTTTGAGCCAGGATGCGACTTTTCTTATTGCTAACAGAAAACAGGCACAGCGTTTCTCTAGCTTTCAATTAGCCTAAGGCTAAAATGAGATCTAAGAGAGAAGACTTTTCCACTATACATGCTTACAGATCTAGAGCAACTTCAGAATCCTGCACTTGCATTTTTTGGCAATTACTGTTTGATGGAAGAGCAAGCAGTGCTGTTGGTAGCAAAACAAGCAAGGTTTGACTCTGTGTGGTTTTTATCCCTGTTCATCACGTCCTCATGTATCTCTTGGTAAACTCACCTCTCACATATACCAAACTTGTAAATCTTTAGGCAACTTCTTCGCTCACAAATGATTCCCTAACCCTGCTTCTTCCATTCCCATATGGCAGTTGCATATACAATTTCCAAAAGCATCAGTCTTCCAACACTGCTTTAAAATAATAATAAATTCCTAATTTCAACTTCAGCTAACCCTGCCTTGCTAGCCTCAGCTAAAGGCTTTATTGACTTGGCAGGTAAACCAGATGAAAGTCATTGGGCACTGATTTCCTGATTTGCCTCAGCTGAGCCCCATAGCAGTGGACATGTTGCTGAAACATGTGGGACATCTTGTGAATCTTTAGAGGTCTAGGCAGCCCTGAGTTTTCTTGAGATTTCAGGAGCTTTACTTGGTTATAATGCGTACAGTATACATTGCACCAAAGTAAACCATGATTCCCAATTCATAAACAACAAAGAAATATAACTCAGAAATGGGAAACAACTGCAGGAAGTAAGCTTATTTCCTTCAGGGAAGAAACTAGATATTTCAAAGACATTGTGAGACAGTTAGTGTTATCTGGGTCTGGTTTGTATTTTACAAAACACTGTAAATCCTAAGTAGTTCTAAGACCATGCAAGTCCGAGACTGCAACCTAAAAATACATTGGACTGCATAGAATAAAACAGTGCCTAGAGTTAGTTCATGTACTTTCCACCACAGTGATCTCCACCTTTTCTTTGGCAAAATGAAGCTGAGCAAACTGAGAACAAAAACACGCCTCACAAAACAGGAGAGCGCCTCACATTTCCCAGCATCCAATACAAATGACTGAATCTGATTTGGTAATATCTAATTCAAGGTTGTTTGAACATCAACTGTATGGCAAAGAGGGATCACAGTATGGGAGAATCATTAACTTAATCTGCCAGCCCTGTTTGTTTGATGCCTCCTCAATAAGGTACAAGTCAATAAAACTTTGTGCACTCACAGACAACTTCCAGCCCCCACCAGCTGGGCCAAAATGGGAATTAGCAAAGCCATTTTGCTCTTTCTTTTCTTGTTCAGCACAGGTAAGAGTCTGTTTCCTTCTGCTTGTGTGGGTAAGATGGGGGACAAACACTTGAAAATTCTATGTTGTGCAAGTGGGTCACCAAATCCATGTGTCACCACTTACATGGACAATGATTGATTTGGGGTTTTCTGGGCAGCAAGAGCTGCTGGTGAACAAATTCAGAGCTGTGGTCTATCTGGAGCTCACTGGAGGTACCAGAAGAGCAACAGCTTTGGTTTTTGCAAAGGAACCAAACGACCAGAAATGGGGACACCTTCAGCAAGTAATCCAAAAGCCTCTGAGAAAATCCACAGCAGTTAGTGGGGCTGTATCTCTAATTCAGCAGGCTCTGGATCAAGTTCTAGAGCTGTTTCTACTGCTGAGCATTGCCAAGCATGGTTATCCTGATTCTCATCTATTATGGCAGGAGTTTTCCAGTTTTTAACAGTAATATTTAAAACAAAAATAAAATAGAATGAAGAAAGTCTCCTTGATATTCCATGGACATCACACTTTCTCTTACCATAAAAGTTTTCTATTATCATGGGGGCAGTAGGTAGAAATCTAATCTTCAACAAAATAGATTAATTTTTCCAGAAGTAAACCTAGAATTCTTTTTTTAAACAACTCCTAAAGAATCTAGGAGTTCCACTAAAGACAATATAAGAATTTCAAGAGCATCTACAAGTTGTGCAAACTATTCAAGTATAAATGATGCTGGGCATAAGGTACCCCCAGAGAAAGCAACTTTGACTTTCCCATGCCTGTCAACAATAACCTACCTTAAAATGAATATGCCAATATTCTGTAAATCCATAACCTAATACTGAGCATGGAAATTAAAGAACAGAAGGTGGAAACTTTGTGAGCATGAAAAAAAAATAATTAGGTGACAAATTCCTTTATGAGTAAAAATATTTGAGAGCTAATTGTTAAATATGAGCAAATGCATCATTTACATCTGATGCACATGCAACTTTCAGATATAATCACACTAATTGATTCACTAATTTACAATGGAATATTCTGTTGCAGCAGAGATGCAGCCTGACAAGTTCATTATGAAACCTGCAGAAGCCACTGCGACAGAGTGGTGGTCATTGTGAAGGACTACACTGTCATTTTATTGATTGAGATTTCTTACTCCAGGGCAAGATATATGGGGATAAACAACTGTTCAGTGACCGATGAAACTGTGGTGATTGTGGTTTCCGCATAGGCTCATAATCTCACATTCTCCCAGTTTGCAGTTCCCCAAAACTTCAGTATTGACACTGCTTCCCATCTTTCTCTGACCGGTGTTTGACAGCTTTAGATAAATGGTGACTTTACCTACCAACGCTGTATGAAAACTGGGACACAAAGTCACAGATCTCCTTAACTGCAGCATTCTAATATTTAATGCCTGATTCCTTTTCTTCTCTTGTAGTGAAAGGAGACATACTGGATGACTATTTAAGAACAGATGGTGTTTGGATACTTACTAGAAACAAAGAGTTCTACAGTACAAATAATGAAAAAGAGTGTGCAGAGAAATGTGATGCTGAAAGAAATTTTAATTGCAGGTAACTTCTGTTGAATCTTAAAACACTTTCTGCTGTTGCTTAGAAGTAAGTCCACACCCCCAAATTTGAACAGAAAGCAAATAAATAAACCTCTGGGCTATGTAGCTGGAAAAATAAAGTATGGATAGTGAAGTGGTACACATTTCCCACATGAAACATACAATAATACCAAGTTTTCTTCAACCTTTTTGCTCTACACGTTCTCTTCAGAAATGTGCTACTCAGAAACCAGGATGGGAACTTCAGCGTGGGATGTACATTTGTGCAAAACAAGCCCAGAGCCCTTGGGGAACACAAGGGTCTGTCACTCAGGTGCCAGCCCCTGCAAAGTCCCTTGTGGGAAGACCCCTTGTTCTCTAGAGTTCAGGGCAGGTGGCTAGGCAACAGGGGCTAACTGAGGAGCTGAAGGCTCAATCTGCACCCATAGGTAATCCAGGATGGGGTTAGGAACCAGGTACTACAGCTGTTCCCACACCACCATCTTCATGCTACTGCAGCTCTGCCTACAACAGCATCATCTGTGCCCTTGTCTTGTTACTTATCTCCACCTATAAGTTAGCAAAAGGTCAAGTAAAGGGTGAATCTGCATTGACTCTGTCTTTCTCTACAAAAGCCCAAGATCCTACTCCTATCCAGTGCTACCTGCAGGGTTGTTTACCCTTATTTTGCTTGATGCTGCCTTGTTTCACAAAATAAGAGATGTTTTTAATGCATTGTAGGAAAAGGCATGAACTTAAGCAGCTATAATGCTATTGGCAGTGTTTTCCCAATGCTGTAGCTAGCTTCTCAGAAAGTAACTTATTCATATACTCTCACATCTTGAAAATGCCAGCCACTTTAGAGCAGTAGAAAATGTCAGTGCCTCAAATATTGAGAGCAACCTCTGAAAGAGCCAGATGGATATAAGAAAGTGCTAGTAAAATAATAATTTATAGGAAATTACTTAAAAGTTGAAATTTTGAACTGAATTAAAGATATTGTTTCCTATGTTCTTCTCAACAGGGCCTTCCTATTCACCAAGAAAAAGCTACAGTGTTTGACATTGGCTGAAAATCGCAAAACAACAATCGCATTCCACAGTGAAGACGCAGTTCTCTATGAAAAGAAAAGTATGTATATAGTATGACACTACACACACGAATCCTGTTTTTACTGCATCCTTGCATCTCCTGCTGTGGTTTTGGAGTAAACAACTGCAGGTGGTGACAGTTTCAGTGAGGTGAGCTTGAACCCAATATGAACTTACTTGGAACTGCCAGAGAATTTCCTATATAGCACCAAGGATTCTTACATACAACTTGGACTGGACTCACTCAGCTCTCATTTAGTTGTGAGTTTAAACATACTACAAAGCAAAAATAATGCCTTTTTTCTTCCCACTAAGTATTTACTTAGAAGATATCAGTAGAAATAAAGATTGCAGCCAGTGCCTCAACATTTTAAGTCTGATATCTTCTACTAAAGTAAAAGTTGACCTGTTATCTTTTGCATTAAAAATGGATAAAAGAGGAGTTTCTGCTGTACAATTTTTTGTATATATTGAAACCAAATAGACACATGCATAAGTAATTAGATATTAAATTGAAATTTACTCTTCTAAATTAATAAAAAAGTATGTTTGACCCAAATTATATTCTGTAACAGAGGGCCAGAAAGTAACATGGGTGTAAACTGGCACAAATCAATACACATCCCTAACTTCAACTGTTCTTCTGTATACTGCTTGCCATCACCCAAGCCCTTCCAAACTTCTGAAACATCTGAAGAGATACATCTGATCCTCGTGTTATTACCAGAGGATGTGAGTTTTATAACCAGGAACCTTCACCTCTCAGGAAAGGAGGAAACACTAATAGTTTTTTTGTTTTTTTTTTTTTTCCCCCCTTTTTTTCCTTTTTTTTTTTTTTTATGCCCCCAAACCCAAATTTCATCCCACTGACCTTCCCAAACTCAGATATTCTATGATTCCATGACTCTATAAGTAGTATAAATTGTAATCCTTCAAAGGGATAGTTGCATGATGCCTGCGCTGTGAAGTGCTTATGATAAATACATTTAAAACACATCCATCTGAACCAGAGGTCAGCAAAACACCTTTTCTTATATCCTGTAAGGTGAAAATAATACAAGAAGGATGGTGATAAATGTCCAAAAGGTTATCTATAGGAAAAACTCACCAGTATAGTAGCCTCTTGTCTAGAAACCACTGAGGCAATCTCCACAGAGGAGCAGTCTCCAAGAGATGCTGCCTTATGGTGGTCAGCCCTTAAATGAAGTCTAGAAGAGGTCGAGTCAAGCTCTACCCCTTCTGGGAGCACAGCTGAATTACCCTCACCTGTGCTCCCACAGCTGATCTGACACTTGCCTCAGCTGATTAATCAGAGGTTCAGGCTGTGATTACCAGTTTTCAATACATATCCCAATATTATGATATTATAAATATTTAACTCGTATTTGTAACTTGTTGCATCTCCTTTTCTGATTTGATTTTATTAGCTTCATAAAAAGCTTCAAGAATTTTCTTCTCTAGGTACTCATTCATTTCTAATTAATGAATTTTTAAATGCCTTACAGAATCACATCTCTATGTTCATGTGTGCGAAAGGTTCAAAGCAGTTAAATCTGCATGCTCTGAGTTTTAAGAGATGTAATGTTGTAACACCACTGAATTAAAAAAGAAAAAAATTCAATTTCAGTTTATCTTCTACAATGTAAAAGAGGAATTGGGGAGGACTACAGAGGAACAGAAGCCAAAACTTGGAGAGGCATTCCATGCCAGAAATGGGCAGAAAAATCACCCCATAATCCAAAGTAAGGCCTTGTTTATGTTTGTGTTTATGTTGTTCAGAATCATTTCCAAGCTTCCCCAACTTTATGTGTATAAACAACTTCATGTTGCAAGTTATTAGAGTGACATTTTAAGACAATTTTCAGCTCTCATATTAGTTTGATTCTATTGGCAGAGAACTGCAATGATCTAGATAAGAAAAGGCTGCATTGTCAGCTAGGGAAGTTTCATCTACTCACTGTGCATCTTAAGAAGGTGAAATGCTGCTTCCACCAACACTGAATGAAAGTTTTACTACTGGTGACACAGAGGCCAGAAATTCTCTCTTCTATTGGAGATGTGAAAAAGAAAATGAGCAGTGTTCTAAAGAAAATTGGAACCGCTTACTTAGATTTGTAGTTTAAAGACCTTTTAGTCTTCTCAGGGAGGGTTGCTATAGGAAAATTATTCAGGTGACTTCCTTCAGTTTCTGCAAGTTTGGATCCAGTTGCACTAGGTCACTAGCCTCCAGAAATACTACACTTTTCAAGTAGCTGTCTTAGGAAAAATACATCATAGACCCTCAGGTTGCAATGAGTTAACTAGATACCTGGATACATGTAGTAGAGATGATAATATTTCTTTGAGATTTGCAGAAATCTTGTAAGCTGTACGCTCTCTGATCATTAGCAATTGGAGTCTAGGAAGAGATTACTACTAATGATAGTTAGAAAATGGTTTTCAGATTTCATTTATGGATTAGATCTTCGAATCTGTTTTTCTCATTTCTACTATGAATGAGTAGAGAGCAAAAGGAGCTCAGTATGTTTGACATATCCCTCCTGCTCTACTGAGTGAATTGTATTAAAATATAGTTTTAATACTATTACAGCTATACGCCTGAGAAACACCCAAGAGCAGAGCTGGAGGAAAACTACTGTAGAAATCCTGATGGGGATGTAAGAGGACCCTGGTGTTATACAACAGATCCTGCTACCAGATTTGATTACTGTAATATCCCAGAGTGTGAGGGGCAGGTCATGCAGTCTGAAGAAGGTATATTTATTTTTCTGGGACAAGGTTTTCAGCAAGGACATAATATTATTCCTGCTATTTGTTCTTACGTTATTATTACAGATTGGTTTCAAATGTGAATTTAGGTCAAGCTGAAACTTAAGAAGATCTCAGTACAAGGATTGTTTTCCTAGATAGTTCCAGTTTGAAATTAATGTTGTAAATACAGAGCATTTTTATTTATCTATTTACTTATTGTAGTGATTTGCTGGTATTGTTCTGCTCTTACCCCTACTGATTTATTTAATTTTAACAAGACTAACCCAATTTCTGCGTTACATATAAAGACCCCAGAGCTACCATTACATGTAAATATGTGACAAAGGCCTCTCTGCAAATGACATCTATCTCTGAAGCTTGATTCGTCTGACTAGGCTATCATTCTGAGTCTTCTAGATTCCTTTAATCATTGTTTAGGGCAAAACCTTCTAGAAGAACAAGAAATTTCTATTATTTCTGTTTTCCTGTCAATGTAGTCTTTCATGAGGATCAGAGTTCAAGGGATGGTGTGAATCTTGCTTTGTTTTCATTCTACATAGATCCTACAGTGGAGTGCATGGAGTGTAATGGTGAAGATTATCATGGAAGTGTTTCCAGAACAGAGTCTGGGCTTGAGTGTCAGCGCTGGGATGCCCAAGAACCTCATATGCATGGATATACCCTAAAACAGTGAGTCATTCTCAGTGCTGTGTTGTCCCACTCATTTCTGTAGTGCCTGGGAGTCCCTGCCTGCGGTCATTCTTATTGCTACAGCCACACATAGCAAACTCATGAGGTTATCTTTCATCTTTGATGTGCAGCTTTCCAGGGAAGGACCTGAAGATGAATTATTGCCGTAATCCAGATGGTGAACTTCGTCCCTGGTGTTTCACCATGAGCCCCACTAAGCGGTGGGAATATTGCAGCATTCCTCGTTGCAGTGAGTCTGACTCCTTGAGATCGCTCCATAGGGTAGCTCTTATAATTAAAATAATGTAGGGAGGAGAAAGACAAGAGATGACAGTTGTGAGTATCCTAAGGAAATCCTTGTGAATATGGGATAATGTACAACAATGAGCAGAATCACTCACTATACTACTGTTGCGTAAAACCATGTAAGGTGATTGAGAGTGCTGTTGCACAGTGCCAGAGGTGTTATGGAAACTCTAGTTTGTCTTAAACTAAACTACCATACATTTCAATTCACCTGAGAGGCAGTGCATTCTCTCTTCAGTCACCTTGCTTTTCCAGTTACTTGAGAAGGCAGAGTCATAAGAAACACATAAACCTCCATGGCTGTATTGTGATTTTTTTACCCAAGTTTGGCCAGCACAGCTAGAACTGCCTTTTTCTTATTAAGAGATTAGTCCTGAGAAATAAGTTCAGGCCTCAGGAGAAAACCTAATTCAATTGTTAGCTAACTTTGACCATGAAGAAGAACAAACTAGTTCTGGACATTTCCAAGGCACTGAATAATGACATTAGCACTGCCATTATTGGAACTAGACTACACTTTGAGAAGATACTTTGTGTATCAGTAGAGCTCACTTTCTTAGCATCTGCTCTTGCCAGCGCTGTAAGCATTTGTTTGCTAGATGTAGTTCACTTCAGCAATCACAATTACAGGTATGATGAAGAAGTTGTGAAAGATCCATAGCCTCTCCATTTTGTGCTTAAAACTTTGAGTTTAAAGAACAGACCAACCTTTTTGAGTTCCATTTTTCTGCTCTGGGAATTACCTATACAATGTATATCTAATACAAATTCATATTAGGTTCCCTTTTCTTTCACCTTCTGCAGGTACTGTGGCTCTCTTCACTGCTCTTATTTTGATGTTCTCCATATGCCCAGCTAATTCATTTTCTCCTACTCTTTCTTCTGCCTCACATTTCCAATCCACTGACTCCAGAGCCATACCTCTGAATTGACCTCTTTAGTGACTGTCATAAAGGGGCAGCCACCTGGCAGCCTGGCTGCTTGTGAAAATGTGTGCTTTGGCTTTACCATGGATTTTTGCCAACATAATCTCTGCTGAAAGAAAACTGCACATTACCATTATAGAAAGCAATTATTTTTTTAATATAGTTGAAGGCATTGCCTAACTGCAATTTTTTTACTCTTCGCTATTTTTATTTTATTTTATTTTATTTTATTTTATTTTATTTTTATTATTTTTTAATCCTGTTACAGCTATGCATCCACCAGCCTCTGGCCTGGTCTCCCAGTGTATCTCAGGGAATGGAGATGACTACCGAGGCAGGATAGCCATCACTGAATCCGGAAACACCTGCCAGCATTGGAACATGCAGTTTCCTCACAAACATGGCTGGATTCCTGACAGATATCCCTGCAAGTATGCTGAGCCTCCTCATTTTAGCAAAACATGGTTTTCCCTCAGTGATCCAGATACAGAGACAAGAGGAGCAGTTATGTTGATAAGCTTTTTCCTCTCTGTCACCTCTCACTACTGCCATTCAAGCCTTGCTCTTCACTTTTTTTTTTTTTTTAAATTTATTTATTTATGCACTCCTTTTTGTTTTTTTTAACCAACTTAATTCTCATGTACTTATGTCACCTATACTTGCATTCCTCCTCATCCCACTGCAGTTGTAAGTAGGAGCTATTGGAAATAGGTGAATGGTTGGACTTAGGTGAATAGGTTGGAAATAGGTGAATGGTTGGAAATAGGTGAATGGTTGGATCTTTTAGGTCTTTTCCAACCTGATTCTGTGATTTACTGCTTTTATGTCAACAAAACCCCTGATTGTGTTTTCTCACACACTTCTGATGTGCTACTCTTCTGAATATCAATGCTCCAAGGCTCAACATGCTCCAATACTTCCCTATGCTCAGAGGTCAGAAGAGCTGGGTCTGTAGAGCATTATCACTGGGCACAGGCCTTTAGCTCTGTTCCTCTTTGGGACCTGTGGGTTGTGAAATAGATCATGTAAGATTTCCTGGGCATGCAAAACCCTGTCCATCCTCACTGCAGAAGGCAGTTGAGGACAGAGTGCAGCTTGCACAATGTGACATCCAGCCTTGCCTTGATCTTCCAGTACGGGGTCTGGTGCACTAATGGCTTGTGTTTCAAAGTCATTTATTACCACCCTTTCCTGGTCTCAAAAAAAAAAAAAAAAAAAAAAAAAGAGCAGAGAGTGTAAGCATTGTATAAACTCTTCATATGACATCATCATTTAGACTGTAAATTCAATGGCTGTTGTCTAGCTCCAAAATAGCAGTGAATGAGGTAATATATCTGTAAAAAGAATGAATATAATCTCTGAGATGAGTTATGCATTCAGTAATTGTGAATAGTCTTGTACATAACTGTTTTTTACTCCAGTGAGTTATTTAAAGCAAGTGTTTCTGTTTCAGGGGTTTAGAGGAAAACTACTGCAGAAACCCTAATGGAGAGAAGAGGCCTTGGTGCTACACCATCAACAGCAGTGTCCGGTGGGAATACTGTGCAATACCCCAATGTGATGGGACAGAACAGAGTGCTGGTATGAGTAGTGGAGTGCACTTAAGGACAACAAAGCAGAGAAAAACGTCTTGCTTCTCATTGTGAACATCAGTTTTTTTTCAGTCACTTTGTCACTGTTGTTAATGCAGTTGTTCTGCTAGGTATGTCAGAAAGTCTGCCAAATGGTGGACTTCCAATGGAAGTGGAGGGAAGACTGTAAGTCAATAGCTGACTCAACAGAAGAATAACAGATCAAAAAGGGGTTTTGTTAGGTTTTGTTTTCCAAATTCTGGTCATTATTAGCAAGTGAAGTATCCTTTGACTCAAGCAGATGAAGGAAGTGTTAGTTCAATTAAAAGGATAAGAAGAGGTCAGAAATTTAACATAATCTGTATTCTAGAAATAGAGACAAAATCACTAAGATCTCTCACCTCTGAGGAGTTTTCATTTTCAAGTCAAACATTTCCACAAATGTCAAAATGAAACAGAGGAATGCACCCTCCAATGGCCAGCATCTGATGCATGAGGATAGTCTGTGAAAGTTCTAAATAACTTTGGAAGTGCCCTTCTGTTTTTCACAATGGCTAATATGCTCTCATAGGAATTCCACTGCATAAATGAGTAAATCCTTTTTGTCCTCTTATGAATTCAGTGTTTTCTTGTGCCTACTCAATACAATCAAAAAATCATGATACAAGAGACCCGTTTCTGTTTTTTGCTGCAGATGTGGCTACACAGGTATTCTTGCCAGGGGAGTGCTATCAAGGCAAAGGCCTGAATTATCGTGGCACGGCTTCCACCACTGTATCAGGACGGAAATGCCAAGCCTGGAACTCCAAGTCACCACATGACCATGGAAAGACCCCAGAAAAATTCCCAAATGCGTATGTTTATCTTCCTCTTTTTTTTTTTTTTTTTTTTTTTTTTTTTTTTTTTTTTTTTTTTTTTTCCCTATCTGACATTGATCCATGCTGAAAATGAGACTGATGTTGTTATCTATCTCAGTACATCTATGTTTTAATGCACTGATAGGGAACACATCTATAAAAGACAATTTCTTTCACTATAGTTTTACTAAGATTCAGAAAATATCTGAGAGGCTTCTACCCAGAGTTTAGGCATCTGCTGAAATATGAATTTTATGTAAGAATTTGAGACCTTTGGAATACTCTTTCTACATGTTTTACCTGGGGAGAACACAGCATGTATATTGCAAAGCACACAGACAAGTACATCATGGGTAGAGATACCATTTGAAACACCTTCTGTGGCTGGAACTGGACATCCAGAACTGAATTCACTGAATTTTCTCACTTGATTTGTTTACTTTTTTCTCCAGAATAAAAATGCTGGATTAGAAACAACTTGGAGAACTAACCATAATTACTAATGTGCCAGTTATATAAGCATGCAAAAAAAAAAAAAAAAAAAAAAGAGAATTGCTATGATATCCATAATTGCTTGATGGAACACAAGTACAGTTGGGAGTCAAATGAGTGGGGCCAGGCTCCTTTCAGTGGTGCCCAGTTGACAGAACAATGCGCAATGGGCACAAACTCAATCACAGGAAGATCCATACAAACATAAAGAAAAACAAGGACTGAAACACTATGACCAGAGAGGTTGTGGAGTCTTCTTCTCTGGCGATATTCTAAACCCTCATAGATGCTTTCTTATGTAACCTGCTTTAGCAGGGAGTTGGACCTGATGATCTCCAGAGGTCTCTTCCTCCTCCTATGATTCTGCGATGGGCAGGAAGGTTACTGCTTTTAAAAATTCTCTTCCTTTATTTTTATTTAGTTATTTATTTATTTTATGATGCCATCCTATAAAAATGTGGTTTTCAGTTCCTGGGACTGATTTTTTTTTTCAGTCATATTTTTGTCATTGAAAGTGCTTACATATTGAAACTGAAAAGTATTTCATTTCTGGGGGGATCAGAAAATACTGCAACTCTGCAAATCATTGGAGAGAGGAATTCCAGTTTCATTCACCCCAGCAAATACAGTGCACTCCCTGAATTACCACGTGTTTGTTTCTTTGTTTTTAAATTAATAATAATAGTAATAATTTTCACGAGTATTCAATTTCTATTCTTCTTCATATAAGAAAGAACCCTTTGACATTAAAAAAATAAAAATATTCCAGCATATTCATAGCTAATTTGCACATTCACATGATTATGTATGCTCACATATATATGTACTTCGAAATAAATTCATTGTCATAGCCAGCACTTATTTAGTTACTCAGTATATCTACATATTGCAGCCAGAATTAAGCCAGTAGTAGAGATACATCTCCTTACACATAAGTATATTAATGTCTCTGATGTACATGGGAAATAAAACTCCAATTTTATCTCAGCCAAAGATGTTTTTTGCTGGTAATAATATATCTGGCAATAATTAAAATAATTTTAAAAAAGGTAGTATTTACCTTTTTGGTAAGGCATTCCTGTGATTACTTTCAGTCTTACACAGCACGAATATTTGTACTTATTTTTGCAGGGATCTGAGAGAGAACTATTGTAGAAATCCAGATGGTGATAGCCGCCCATGGTGTTTCACCACAGACCCCAGCGTTCCATGGGAGTACTGCAGTCTCAAGAGATGTGATGATCATACTGAGGAAGCCACACCAAACGACCCCCCTGCAGCAGTGGCACAAAATGTTGATCTTTCTATCCCTCCCACAACATCTGGTAACAGCTGGCATTAGCTGTCACCTTCTCTACAGTCTATGGATCAAACAAATGGCAACCTAACTCAGTTATTCTTGAGTAGTGCTACAACAAAACAGGCACACCTCTCCTCTGGCAGTCACAACTGTGTTGTTGAATTTTGCAGCTAATTCTCCTTAACCAGAGTATATCCAGCAGCCTGTATCATTTTTCAGTGCATTCTATAAGATATCATCTTCACTTAGGAGGATGAATGAAAATAGACAACACTTCTAGTGTTTCTGTAACTGTGTGCAATTGAAATATAACAACAATAAATTTTGTCTGTGCCTTGCATTATTGTTTTTAGGAGGCTGTCTTTATCTTCTGGTATTGTTCATAGGCAACTGTGTTTTTCAAAAGGTATACACCAAGAGAATTTGGCTTTTGCTCTATCCTCCTTTACTGCTTCCTTAATTAATAGCCTATGTCAGTCAAAGCAGTGTGACTTTTCTGAAGGCTCCATAGAGTGTCTGCTAAATATTTGTGTCGCAAATATTGGAACATATATTGGAACATACATTGGAAAATATCCAGCTGGGCTGGATAAAAGATTCATTTATAAAAGGCACTGTGTACTCTTCCACACAGAAGGAGGAAGTATCTGAAGCAACGTTCTAGGAGACAACAATTGCTTTCTCAGTGTAATGGGCTGCTAACTCTTAAACATGATTTTCTCATCAAAGGTGCTTCCTGATTTTAGTTTAGCCAGGATTTTAGAGTCTTCAGGTATCAGAAAAGCATCAGCCTGAAGTTCCTTGAATATATTGTTTTGCGGTTCAATTACTCTGTATGTCCAGGAAAATGTCTTGACAGGCAAGAGATCACAAACCATGGTACATCTTTGCCTTTCTGCTAACGACAGTAGAGAAGAAGGAAGCCCTAAAAGTATTTAATCTGGGTTAGTTCTGCATTCTGCAATACCAGCACACATAGATTCCATAGATAACGATCATTTCCTTTTCCTTTTTTTCACAGACTGCATTAATGGCAATGGTAAAGATTATCGCGGCACAGCAGCAAAGACTGGAAATGGCAGAACTTGTCAAGAGTGGAGTTCTCAGAGCCCTCATAGTCACAAATACTTCACTCCTCTGACTCATCCAAGAGCAGGCCTGGATAAAAACGTAAACATCTTCTACTGCCACTGGTGTCATTGAACACTGATTCCTTTCTCTATGGCTCCCCACCTAACATTTCACAGTGTGTCTAAGTGTACTTGCAAATCATCATGCTGATAACCCACATCTATAGCAGTGGTGAGGAGGGAAGGATTCATTTTATAGTACCTAAGACGTTGGTATTTCAAGCATAGATGTGCAACATTGAGCTGATAAAGGCTTCCCTTATGTTTGCAAGCACCAGAGCAATGCCTTTTGTTGTATGCAACCAACTGAGCAGGCTCCTGGCAAACTCTCAGGACTAACCTAATTTGCTCTCACTAATTTCAGTGGAAGAAGTATTAGGCCAACAGAAAATGCCATACTGCAAAACAGTTAGTCATCCTACGTCAAGCTTTATTTAAAAGGCATTAGAGCTAGTCTGACTCTTGATCGATTCAGAAAAGTATAGCTGCTTTATCATACTTGTATACTTTTACAGTTGGTTTTGAGATACAGAAAATAATTAATTTTGTTTAGAGGGAATAGAAAATGTTTAACACGCAGTGAGGAAGTGGCTGGAGAACATAGCTGAAAGGTTTAGGTTAACAACTTTAGAAAACATGTGCTTGTAGACTTCTTCATAATGTTGCTAACATTTGTAGTCTTCATTCTTTGTTTTTGTAATTATTACAGTATTGCAGGAATCCTGATGGAGATGTAAATGGTCTTTGGTGCTTCACAACAGATCCAGAAAAAATATGGGAGTACTGTGAAATCCCGCGCTGCTGTAATTATCCTTAAAGACTTCTCTGTTTTCCCTTTCTGCAACATATTGTGGCAGTTACAGAAGGTTTTAAATTCAGCTACAAGCAGCTGGAGTAGGTAGTAACTTTAGATTTCAATGTAAGTCTGTACAGCAGTTAGACAAAATGAGACGCCTCTAATATTCAGCTAAAGTTTAGATAAGCTGGTGTGGAGAATCCTCAATAAGATTTCATAGATAATCACTGATGTTTTCTTTATTATCAGAGAAGCTGAGCACTTGGAGTTGCTGCGTGAATTTGAAATACAAAGGAGAGGATTTCCATGATGTGCATGCTAGTCTTTCCATGCACTTTGTGGCAAGACTAATGCCTTGAGAAATGCCTAATACAATTTTCTGTTAGCTGAGAAAACCAGAGATTAAACAAAAATTGTTTTCATAACCTGCTGACATAACTTTTCTTCTGATCTGGATGTAAAAATAATTTGTCCCTTGACATTTTGCTTTTCTTTTGGGGTAGGGAGTGAATTTGGTCCTGGGTATTTTGTGTATTATTTATTTATTCATTCATTCTATTTATTACACTGAGCAGCTGTAGCATCTGCAGAAAATTCAGCAGCAAAAGATGTCTTAACTGCTGTGGTGCCTTGGAAATAGATGCGTATAATAGCTCTGGTGTACTGACAGTGTTACTTAGCTCACAGAGGCAACTCACTTGCTTCGCTCTTCCCTTCTTTGCCTGAATTTTGGCAGATGTTTGTGTATTTATATACATGTATAAATATATATATGTACACACCCATACATGTAGATATATAATATATGCAGACATGCATAAATATGTGCGCATATATGTTTGCATATATACGTATGTTGGGGATACGGAAATTCTATCCCTTCTTAATCTTATGTATCATTTGTACTACTGTAACATCTAGCAGCCAGGACAGCGTAATAATGCATAATAGTGAAGAATGATCACTCTGTTACGAGTATGTGATATTTGTCATGCTGGCCATCTAGTGTGTTCATCTAAGCAGTAATATGTTACAATTGTGCACATCAATTTTTCCAAACAGACCTAAGAGCTGCACAGGCCAAAAGAATACAGAAAGTTACACAAACAACAGGTGGCAGAGCTTGTAAGCAAACCTGCTCCCTGGAACTGCTGTGATGAAACTTCACTTCTAAGATCTGATTTCTTCTCGAAAGAACCTTGGAATACTAGATTTTCAAATTGCCAGTCTTACAATCAGTTGCCTTTGGTTACTTCACTAATTGTCTCATAGCAAAACTACGCATGTCATGTATTAGTGTCACGTTGAAATGCTCCAGATAATGATAATATAATGCAATCCAAACCATCATCAACAGTGAAAATCTAAAGAAGATACAAAAGAGCCTTATCTCTTTCTCTTTTCATCAGATTACACTGTGAGTGGCATTATGGAAGTGAACCAAAATTCTTCATTGTAGCCTTTTTTTAAATTTATGTTGTAGCTTCTTTGGAGCACGACTGTGGAAAATTCTCAACAAGAAGTGAGCGGACCTGTGAGCAATACAGCATGTGTGATGCATCTCCAGGGTCTTGGCCTTGGCATATCAGTCTCAGGACAAGGTATTGATATTCCAGACTGTATCACCATCCCTGACTACCAGGGTTTCACAGGGAACAGGAATCAGAAAGGGACTGGTACAAAACAATGTATATGCTTCTGGAGACTATGTTTAGTTTCTATTTAAAATACCTTAATATATAAATTAACTTTTTTTCTTTTTTCTTTTTTTTTTTTTCTCCTTTTGACATAATGTTCACAGAAAGTTTTTGTTGGGTCATTAGCACATAAAATTCCCACTTTCTTCTGAATTTTTAAAGCAAACTTGAATTACAGATACACTTAGATTTACTGAAATGCAGAAGGAATAAGTCTCACTGGGGACAAGGACAGTTAATTGCATTCTGCACTGGGGGAATTTATGCTCAGAAATGCTCAAATCTAAATTTCTATTATGTTAGAAGTTATGTGAAGACTACCACCTCTCTGTACAAAAATAAATGTGTACATGGCATTTCCACAACAAGAGATGAAGAAAGGGCTTACAGAAAGACCAGTGAAAGTTTCTAAACAATTGTTGACAATCATTATTACAAATAATATCCCAAGAAAAGTTAAGTCTATAGCAAGATTTATGCAATGATCTAGTCCAAGACAATCCTCCAAATAAAAAGAATGTAGCATTTTCTTAATTGTTTCTCAGGATAAACCTAATATATCACATGTGAAATTGTTAGGAAATGCCAATTACTTATAATGAATTCCTGTAAGCAAGAGTGGCCTGTCAAAAGAAATACTGCTGCAAGCAAAAACCTCAGCTGGGTTTCAGATTTTTTTTCATAGCTCTCATGTTCAGAGGCAGATAAATTTTGTCCTTTGAAAAGCTGCTTTTGATTTCTCTTGCAATTGACATAATCATAGAATCATAGAATCAACAAGGTTAGAAAAGATCTAAAAGATCATCCAGTCCAACTGTTCACCTATTACCAATAGCTCCCACTAAACCACATCCCTCAACACAACATCCAAGACAATCTCTAAGCAGTAAAAGATCTGAACGTGGGGAATATTGCTTGTTTGCTAGTTTTTCCCACTGCCCACAGCACAAGTGGTAGGAAGCTGACTGTGTAGTCTCAGAATAATATGGTTATTTTATTCTCTGTTCTAGTACCAACGTGCATCATTGTGCTGGCACTCTGGTACATCCACAGTGGGTCCTTACTGCAGCTCAGTGCTTGCAAGAGTAAGTATGAGGACTAGAATGAGGAACAGGTATTTCTTACAGCTGGGTGAAAAAAAATCAAGAGGCACAAAATGTACCCGATTGGACACTTTACTTGTTGATCTTTATTGATGGTTTCTCGGCCTGTGCTACATCTTCACCACTACTAATACAAACCCAGCCATCTTGTAAATTGCAACTCTCTGAAGAAATCAGGAAATTTTATGAGTGACGTTCCTGAATATATGTATGGATGTGTAACCTTGCCACTATCATTTCTTCCAGGTCAGCAGAGCCCTCTTCCTATAGGGTCTTTCTTGGGATACAGAACCTAAATGCGGAAGAGCCATCCCTGCAAATCCGAAGCGTTCACAAATTACTGAAGGAACCCAGTGGAGCAGACATTGCTCTGCTTAAACTGAACAGGTACTGTTTCAATCAAAGTTTTTCCACTGCACCTTTATTCTGAAGTCATCTCCACCTTTCCCTATCTTCCCCCTTTCTTGCAGAGCCTACTGAATACGAAGACTGAACAAGCAGATTATCATTTGTCTAAGTATCTGTTTTTTATTGTCTTGTTTTCCAGTCCTGTAACAATTACTGACCATGTAAAACCAGTTTGTTTGCCTGAAACAAGTCTGATGATTGAAAGAAACTCCGTATGCTTTCTAACCGCCTTTGGAAAAACAAAAGGTAAGGCACATTCAGTGGGACTGAAAACAAAGGGGAATTCTCAAATGTTTTCCTAAAAATCCTTTCAGAATCTGGGAAAAAAAAAAAAAAAAAAAAAAAAAAAAAAAAAAAAAAAAAAAAAAAAAGAAGCAACAAATTTTGCAGAAGATCTAACTAAGTCAGAAATCACCAGGCGTTATTCTATTTTTTTCTCACCATGTACACACATTTTACCTCACTGAGCAAATAAGGTACGTCCTTTCCACCCCATGTGCCAGACTGCACCTTAGTAACACTCCACCTGTAAAATGAAGAAAACAGAAGTTTCTTAGTGAATGCATTCATAAAATTAAAAGGAAAAAAAAAAAGAAAATCTCAACAGAACAAGTTTCTGCCTCTGCATTTCACCGTAACAATCTTTCATGTGGGTTGCAATGCTTCTTGCTTCTTCTTGTGTCATTTAGCTATACAGCTGATGCTGTGAAGATAACATTTAGGAATAATCACTCTATCAGTGTCGTTGTTCATCAGCATTATCAACAATACTTTTCTTCAGTGCAGACAGTTTTCTTGTTCACCATGCCACACGGTGGCAGCAGCTTCTTACATTCATTTCAGAATCAACACCACAAGAAAAGTGCACTGTCCAGATTTCAACAGGCCATTACAGCATTTAAGCTACAGCAGAAAGATGGTCCTGCCATGTCATGAAACTAATTATTGAAAAGGGGTACAGAGCCAGAACCCCACACCTAAATACAGTGTATTCCAGGAAAATTCAACTGTTTTTCCAATCTAGTAAGCACTGCATTGAGGCTTGAAAGAATTCAAATCAATCTGAAGTAAATCCAAGCTTTTTCCTTTGATGTAAGCCATAGCTACTGCACTATAGTGAAAGCCCAAAATAAACATGATTGTTCTCCATACTAAGCATCTGGCTTTATTCTGTAACACGTTACAAACTGGTTGTTGAGAGGAACGATCCAATTACTAAAAATTTAAAACTTTTAGTAGTGAGACTCCAGTGTCCCAAGGTACCGACGATAGAGCTGGGGACTGATCCTAGCCCTTTCATTGCTCAGGCCTCACTGCATTGTCACAGTGCCTAGGTTACCATTTATAACTGTTCTATTTTCTTGGTCATTCTCAAAGGTACTGATACAGGCAAGAGATTAAAAGACATTGAATTCCCCATACTTGAAAAGAGAATGTGCTATCGTCCTGGATTTTTCAATGGAAGTGTAGAGAACCATGAATTTTGTGGTGGATTCTCTTCTGTAAGAGTACGTTACTGTGAGGTAAGAATAATTTAGCTTTGAGTGTGAGCAGGTCAAATGTAAATTTATTTATTTTTTTTTCAAGGCTTAGAAGTAGCTTCACCAGTTCAATGCCTCTGCATGAAATGTGAAGACTGAGGCCTACATAGCATCTTTCTTCCCTCACACTGTCCATCAGAACAGCTGCAAAATTGTGTAGGGTAATTTCACCCTCCTCCACAAATTGTATCCTGACATATCCTGTATGTATTAGTAGCCCAGTATTGTAAATACTCCATCCCAGCAGAAAATAACTCTGGGATATGCTGTTTGGCCTTCCCTTTGCAGAGAGAAGGAAACCAGTGAATGTTTCTGGTTCCCACCTGACATTGTATCACTTCTTCATTTAATGCCCCAATTGCTAATGCTTAAAATGTTCCCAGTTTCCAAATCTTCATAAGCTTACGACAAGACTTTTAAAATGTGATTTTCTTTATTGGAGGATATCGTATTGGGTACTTTTCAATACAAAGCTGATGACTACTTGGAGGCAGTCAGAAGGCAAAATCTGTCTGAGTAGGTAGTCAGTGCCACAACAAACGCTACATTCAAGGGTACGGATGGTGAATTCATTGATACATACACAAATCACTAAGCATTTCTATTTGGGTTTTAAGAAACAGCATAATAACCATTAAATTCATTTTGTCTGGAATCAAGCTGGCTGGAGAATGCAGAAAACTAAGATACTTCCTTTGTTGTGTAACTGGTCTCAAGCTGTTATGGGGATATTCTACATCCAGGATTGGTACTTGGATCTCTCTTCTTCAGACAAAAAGAATGACCCGTGTGCTTGGAGAACAAAAACAAACAAAAAAAAACCCCATCTTTTCCTCTCCAAATTTTTGTTAAAATAAGGAGAAGAAAATTCTCTTCTACAGCTCTCTGCTCAGCTATATTTTGAGGCCTTCAGAGTTACTACAGTGATATTCCTGACAGTATTTTGTTGTTTGCATGTCTAGTGCCATTACTAGAAGAGTTACCTTATTCTCTCTTCTCATCCCTAGGCTGAAGTTGGAGGACCTCTAGTCTGCCAAAATAAAGACAGATTTGTCCAATATGGAGTCACTTCTTGGGGACTGGACTGTACCCAGCCATCAAAGCCTACTGGTTTTGCCCAAATACCTAGCTTTCTGTCTTGGATCAAGAATGTAATGGTTACCCACTGAATCTGGACAGCATTCCAAGCATAGTTTTAAAATAGAAATAATTCATAAGAATCTTAAATAAATACCATTTCTCACTGAGAATAAGTAGTTATTACAAAGCAATAGCCATGTTGACCAATTATGACTCTTTCAGCACTATGTGTGGAGCAATGTATAATGACAAAGAAGTATAATGACAGAAGATCAACACAATGGAATAAAAAAACAAGAAGTATAATGCCAAAAGGACTAGCACAATAGAAAGATGTCACAAAAATGAAAAGTGCTCACTCATTTCTGAAGATCCAGGCTCCCAATAAAAACTCCAGAAGAATGAGATCACCAACCACAGACCCTTCCCCAGTGCCAGTCAGCCCTAAAATGAGCTCTAAGAGAGTTGCAGACAGGTGGGATAGAGGTCCCAAGGTCCCCACCAACCTGTGTTATTCTGTGAATCTGTGTAAAGCACAACCTTGGACAAGGAATGTGAAAGAGTCAGTGTTAATACTCCAGAAAAAAATATATCCATTTCTCTCTTAAGCATACATGCAGACAAACACAACTGTTCAGATACGCACATGTGCAGACATACAAAATCTGTTCACTTTTCTACTCACAATATTAAATTAATTCTAAAGTTGATATTCTTACTCTACTAAAATGCCCTTAGAAGTCTCTTTGACTCAAGTGGCTTGAACTGATCCCATCCAACTCAGCCTTAAGTGGAATATGACAGCATCATTTGCTGCCTTGCCCTTTTAGCATTTCATTTTAACTAGATTAAACATGCTGTTTCAGAAACCACTGTATAACAAATAGCACAATATAAATGTGTAAGTCCATAGAAAAATAAATGTCTCAAAAAGCAAAAATTTCACTACAGGAAAAACCTCCTGTCTCCATTGTTTGCTGAGATACATTATCTTCTACAGACAGACGTGATGGAGATGAGCTCATCCACTGCACTCTGTGTTTGTGTGTCTAGAGCAAGGCTGGACTTTGCTTTTAATTTGGTTGCCTCCTTCTTTCCTGAACAACTTCACTTCCTGCTCCCGGCAGCTTCTGCCTTTAGAAGCCATCTACATTATCCTCTGGGTTTGCTGCACAAAATACTCTTTAGCTCTGTTACTCAGGGCTGTGTATCTCTCAATTTTATCTTCTTTTTCTGCTTGTCTTTGAAAAGAAAGTATGAATATCTTCCACATTTCCCAGCTGTCCATAGTTACATGTCATACTATTACTCTAGAGCTCAAATAAGAGCTTTTAGCTCACACTCACCCTAATCTAACAGATGTGTCCTTCCTTAGAGCTGTCTTTTGAGAATTTAGTTCCAAACAATTGAATCTTCCCTTTGGTCCTTTCTCCTCTTTGGAAGCAATTAATATCTAAATGGCTGTTTTCTGCCTTTTTCTTATTCTGATATTTAGGAACAGTAGGACTATATGAATTTATTTAATAAGTTGTGACCCATGTGTTCTGACACTGTTTGCAGTTTCATTTGCAGGGGATGTTCTGAGCTTACAGTAAACCCAATTTCAAGGGTCAACTTCTATTTAAAAAGCTTTCTACCATTGTTTATATTTTAACCACTATGCTAACAAAAGTACCCTGACTCTGAAATAATGTCTGATAAACTTCCACACAAGGCCCGCCTCTGTGGGCCTCACAGAGGTCAAACAGGTGAGAACAAACACTATAGGATCAAAACTAGGAAAAGATTTAAATGATACATGGATCTTATGAGGAAAAAAAAAGAGGAAAGGATGAAGACAGAAGTAGACAGATAAATCAACAGTTTACAAGAGCACATTTTAAACACAATGCCATGAGAGGTCATATCTTTGTTACAAAACAGCAGTGAGGAGCATCATTTTGGGAGATGAAAACTCTCTCCCATTTTGGCAATTTCATGTTGAGAACTCACTCTTACACCAGAACTGATTACTGACAGTAGCTCCATGATCAATTTTCCATGATCAAATTCATTAAGAGAGAGAGAGAGAGAGATTGTATTTCCACAAACCTGGATTATCATATTTGAAAGGAAAGTAAATCCAAGTTTTATTTCTCAGGAGCAGCTGCAGTGAACTAGATGTATTTTAAGCAAGTTTATGACAATGAAAAAGAGAGAGAACTGTACACAAGATTTCTAATCTAGTGTACATACTAAAATACTTTTTTACTTCTTCACTTGTAGCCTTATCCCAAGACCTCAGTACAATGCAATCTTGACTTAAAGCAGGTGAGACAAGGTCACAGATGGCCTAACTGGCTTTGAGATGGAGCTCGTGATTCTATGAACTTTTTGCCTTCAGTTGCAGAAGTCTGAACTTCATGACACAGGATGGTCCATTCAAGCCTGTTTTCCTCATCCAGCATTCAACTCCTTCCTACCTCAGGCAAGTCACTAGCATATTTGATTCAAGTTGTTTCAAAGCTCCACCGGTGAACTAACATGCACAAGAAACTGTGAAATGGTGTTGCAGAGCAACTTTTCCAAGGCAAAGGCCACCTGGGGAACACAGAGTGGGGCTGATGTTGAAATCAGTATAATATATGGATGAACAAAGTCTGGCAACCACACAGGATGAGTTTAAGCATACACTATGAGGTTAAATGTCTGGGAAAGAAAAATAGCTACTCATGGATCTTAAAAAAGTAACAACATATTCACCACTGTACCAAAATGAACCCTTACGCCCAAATTAACAACAAAAATAATAATAATAATAAAAAAAAAAAAGAAAAAAAAAAAGAAAAAGAAAGAAAGAAAAGAAAATCCTAAGGTAAAATTATAGAATCATAGAATCATAGAATTACCCAGGTTGGAAAAGACCTTGAAGATCATCAAGTCCAACCGCAGAATTAAACTTTCAGAGCTAAATGGATCTGATAAGATTATCTGGATCTGATAAGAGTGCTTTTCTTGAGATTAAATGGAAGGTGGTCCTTATACATCAGTACAAGTGTGAATGGCTAAAATTAGCATCGGGAGCCTAGTGCTGGGAGAACAACCAATTCTACCGGGACAAATGATTTCCTATACTTTTCAGCAAGATTGTTCTTGCTCATTCTCTAGCATAGAGACACCTAATAACATAAGAACAAAAGCATGCCACACAAAATACGAGAGTGTCTTCACATTTCCCAGCATTCAATACAAATGGCTGAATCTGATTTGGTAATATATCCAATTCAAGGTTGTTTGAACATTGTGCCACTCTGCAGCAAAAGGGGATCACAGTGTGGGAGAATCATTAACTTAATCTACCTGTCCTGTTTGTTTGATGCCTCCTCAACCCAGTACAAGTCAATAAAACTTTGTGCACTGACAGACACAACTTCCAGCACCCACCAGCTGGGCCAAAATGGGAATTAGCAAAGCCACTTTGCTCCTTCTTTTCTTGTTCAGCACAGGTAAGAGTCTTTTTCCTTCTGCTTGTATGGGAGAGATGGGGGCCAAACACTTGAAAATTCCATGTTGTGCAAGTGGGTCACCAAATCCATGTGTTAGAAGGACAATGGGCAAGAGCTGCTGGTGAACAAAAGTTAGAGCTGTGGTCGTTCTGGTGTTTGCTGGAGATACTAGAAGAACAATGGTCTTGGTTTCTGCAAGGGGGGTGCCAAATGGCCAGCACTTGCTAATATGCCAAGCGGCCTTAAATGGGACACAGTAAACAAGCAGGCTGCTTAAAAGATATGAGTAGCTCAGGATAAAAGCCAGCTGAAACCAAATAATGTTGGTGTTGTTTTCTTGTTATCTTTTTTGTTGTTTTTTTCCCCCCCCTTCTGTAATCAATGAATACTGTGATATGTATATATATTTGTTAAGTACTGCTAAAAGTAGAACCTACTTGTTCTAGTACACTACTAATACACTAATACTACACAGTATTCAACAAATGCAACTAAAATATACTCCCAAGTGTGCCAGTTTGTGCAAAAAGAAAGGAACAATAAAATACAGTAACATTTTTCTTACGTAAATGGAAAATATATAATAGGTCACGGAAAACTATATGAGTAGACTTTAGCAAATAGAGATACTATAGACAAGCCCCAACCTAACAAATTCTTGATATTATTTAATGTTAATAGTGAATGTATTCATTTAAATCCTGATTTCTAAACTATGCTTTTTGTAGGAGAGCAGGCTCACTCAGATCAAGAAGACCTCTCAATTAATTAGGAATGTATATGAGGGATGGAAAAATATCACTTGGGCTTCTGTCTGCAACACTCCACTTCTGTTCGCAAATCTTTCATAGATTTGCTGTAAATACTGGCATTTCTGAAAAAGGAGTAATACATCTTTTTTAACACTGAAAAATTCCGTAGATGCTGGAAAAAGGGTAGCAAGAAAAGATATCACATTTTTATTCTGATAACATATATTTCTATTGATTTCTTAAAGCATTATACCCTGCCATGTAATTATAACAAAAAGAAGCTATGACCCAACCAATGTTTTATTAAAATAACACCAGAATTATAATATTACACCAAGATGCCAAAACATGGCTGCACCACAGCAGGAATTATTGAATTTCTTGTCGTTATGGGGAGCAGTGCAGCATGTGACTTTTATTAAACCCAGTTCAGTGTCTTCCTTCACAACTGACTACATCTTAATTTAACTGTTGGTTTGAAATAGGGTAATAAGTGAGCCTGTCACATGAATTTTATTGTATCATTTTCCACTTTAATTTCATTTTACCTTTAATTATGCTTTTCTTTAATGCATGATGTTAGTCAACCTTTAAAGCCAACATCTTCAGTAGAATACATACAAAAAAGAAGACATTCAGTAACCTTGCTGAACTTGCAGTGGTATGAGAGTAACTTGTTTTATGAGATCAAGGTAGTCTTTAAGGTCTGTTCCAATTTAAGCCATTCAGTGATTCTATGAAGTAAAGTCTGGCTCTTGTGTCCAATTTATCAGCTATCTATTGTAAATGTAAAATGGAAATAATCTAGTCCAACCTCCTGCTACAGCTGGTTATCTATGGTAGCTAGCCAACTGCTGCCTGAACTAGCACTCAGGTGAAGGCATTTAGCTGTACCAAGAGGTATGTGAGCCTGTTTCACACTACAGAAAGGGCACTCAGGAAAGGAAGAAATAGGTGCCAAAAAGACATTTACTCAATTTATAAATAAATAAATAAATGATTGAATAGCCCTGGAATATTTCTTACTCAGATGCTGTAGACTAGAGTGAAATAAAGCTGCCTTCTCCTCTTTCTGCTGCCATTGGGCAATGGCTCAGGAAGAAATGAGTCCCAAAAAGATGAAGAAAGACCACCTCTCTAATGTGTTTGCCACATACAAGCAGGAAGCAGAGGCACATGCAATTCACACTCTATATGCCTTTCATTCAGCAAATGTGTAAATCAAAACACAAAACAGTGCACAAAGCAGGACTGGGATGTGTTGCAAAGACCATGAGTCACTTGACTCTTGGAGGCTGAAACCAAGGAGAATGGACAAATCCCATAGCCAAATGTTTACCAGTAAAGTCATATGCTCATCTCATAAAGAAACTGTAAAAATAATAATAATAATAAAAAAAAAAAATTGCAGGACCCTGCTGCCAGAAATCATGAAAATCATGGTTCTATGATGTGTATCTAAGCATTCAGAAATAACACTGCTGTAACAGGAAAAAACAAAACAAACAAACAAAAAAAACTAAATGGCAAACTCATTTTCAAGGGGATTGTACTTGAGGTTTTTTTCTTCTAATGTTTATTGGTTAACATAGATGCGTTTTTTGCATCGCATGTCACATTCAGCTATAGCTCAGTGGCTACACAATGAAGTTATTAGCTGCAATAAAGGAAAACACTTACTACCTTGATTATTAAGCAAAGTCCAGATTCATTAAAAATGATAAATTGACAATGGCCACAGTGAAAACCACAGTGACACAGAACAGCTTGCTTCTCACAAGAGCATTTGGGAAAGAAAAAAACAAAAAACAAACAGTATCTACAGTGTAACCAAAATGTTTTCTTGTTCTTTTTGTGGATAGATATCAGCAATAGACTGATGTTTCATGTATTTCCTGGGCTTCATTCCACCATTTTCTCCAAACTATGAGGGTGGGGGGTAGGGAAGTTCTGTCACAGAAAGCATGTAACTTTCTCTTTTTTCCTTTATTCCTATTGCCTTATATACCAAGTCTGTGACATCCGCAATGCCTCTCAAAATGACCAAAGCTCTGTTCAATTCTCTGCCCTGCTTGCCCTGGATTTTTAGTGACACTGTCATTTGACAGACTAGGCAAGAAAATCTTTCCGTAGATATTAACTGATTTATTGCTGTAATTAAATGATGTTCAACTAGGTGTCAAAGGATTTAATATGAAATGTGTGCCTCCGGTGGCGCAGCGGTAGAATTCCCGTTTGCAACACCAGGGGGCCCGGGTTCGAATCCCCCCCTGTGGAGCAGGGGGTAGAAGTGCCGCTTTGCTACACAGAGGGCTCGAATCCCGGGAGTTGGACTCGATGATCTCTAAGGTCCCTTCCAACTCGCACAATACTATGATACTATGAAATTTTGAAATTAACTACGTGAGCATTCTCATTCTTACCTCTTTTTCTCCTATTAGTGCAAGGAAGCATACTAGACAGCTATGTGAGGACAGAGGGAGCTTGGCTGCTTAACTCAAAGAAGCAAACTTATAAGACAAATAGTAAAGAAGAATGTGCAGAGCAATGTGAAACTGAAACAAAATTCCCTTGCAGGTAATTTGCTGTTTCCTGTATACATATTTCAGATTATGGAGACATACATGTACAGTATATATGATATTATGTACATACATGTCATGGAGTAGACAACTTATTGACTGGACTTTAGAGTGATTTCTTAGGAGTATATGCTTCTGCAGTCTGTTGGAAAAAAGGTTACACCACCAGCTCTCATTTTTCAGACTCCCAGCCTACGCCCGCGCTGAAAAGAGAAATGAGTGTACTATACAAAGTGCTTACATTACTTCAAGTAATGACAACTTAGAACAGTTATCACAAAGTAACTTATGATGCTGGCTTGTTGAGTTTTATCTGTTCCTTGGTAACTGCTGAATACTGTAAAATATCCTGCATCTTGAATGATCAGTAACATTTTGCATGTGTTCTCTGGCACATTATAAATGCTCCTTTTTTAACTCATTTCATAGCTTCCTCATACGGCTGTCTCAAAGAGAAGCTGAAAGTAAGACTTTGGAGTTAATGTCAGCACTGAAACTGGGAGACGGGACATTTGGTGCTTCGCAAAGCACTGCCGAATCTTAAACCTTGCCAAAATGCAATGCTTCCACAGTGATAACTTAATGCTAAAAACAGTCTTCAGGAAAATAATGTACATGTGCAGCTACTGTTTCTTACCTTGCTCTCTCCTCTTAATTTTAACAGGGCCTTCTTATTCACCAGTAAAGACCAACAGTGTATAACACTGGCTGAGAACACCAAAACAGCAGTGCTGTTCAGAAGAACAAACGCGGTTCTTTATGAAAAAAGAAGTATGTTTACACATTGACTGATTTCACCAAGATATCCTTTTGATAAAGACTACCATAACACTATTGTAGCTGGGGGCCATGTGGTCACTAGACCACACAAAGTGGGTAGAACAGACCTCTGATATCTGGTTTCTGCCACATTGATGGAGAAGCAGTAGTACCAGCTATTTTTCCCCTCAGATAAGTGCTCCACATCTTTCCTGCTCCCTTAAATTCTGGGGATCCACAAGGCTCAAAAAGCTACTATTGCTCAGAGTGCACAGATAGTGCCAGAGAGTAAAGAAGGTGCTTAAATGTCCCTGATCACCTCCCTTTTTAAACCAGCTGTTACCTATAGCTGCATCTTCTTTGTTTCTGCTGAGAATAACAGGAAGAGCTACTTGTACAGACTACAGATCCTGAAATAGGCCCTTCTCCAGTGGAAAAGGGATGAAAACTAGCAAAGATTTTAGATGTATCTCTGGACAAAATTTATTGTTTACCCTGGGGGGCATTCAAATCAATTTTACTTTAGTTTCATGCGATGTTAAAATTAGTGTTAACCACATTCCAGTTAAAAATGGGTGCTTTTGCTCTTATTTGTATATTTTGTACGATGTCTGCACTTCCCATCTAATTAATTTAGTGAAGCTTTTATCCAAATTTATGTTTTTATGATATAATTAATTGATGCAGTAGTATTTTGGATTCCAGTTTTGTACATGCCTTGTTTCCAGACAGTTTTGCCATGAATGAGGACTTTTCTCATAAGATATATCTTATTTCCTACTCTATTCTTACTACAAATACTGTCTGCCTTTCAGAAATGGCAACTATCCTTTTTTTTTTTTTTTTTTTTAAATATCCATTACTTTATGCTACACGCAGACAAATGATTGGATTTAAAGACTATTTTTAACTTCCACGACCACTGAGCTCATGGTAGATAGATGGAAGAAGGAATTTGTTTCATTTTCAATGGAATGGAAGATTCATTGTGCCACTCTCTGATTTAATAATGCACCAAAGGGAAAAGTGCTCCTGACTGATTATTCAGACACAGAAGACTTTTTTTTCCCCTCCATATAATAATACAATAAACCTTTTAAAAGAATTAGTAACACAGCGAAGTGACTTGTGAACATTCCATTTCACCATTTGATAATGTGTAATTTTTTCTCTCTTTTTCTTTAAAAAAAACAAAAGAAAACAAAAAACAACAACAAAAAAAATTAATGCATTTGATAATATTTAGAAATTGGGAAGGCACCTTTCTGCATCTTTACTCCTCTGTTGATCTGAAATGCCTTGAAAGACAGGGTAGTGCTACATAATTAGCACATACAAGATCTTACATAGTAATTTATTAGCTTTAGCTAAATAAGATTTTATTCAGACACTGTGTTGGATGTAAGGAAAAGAATCATTCAAAAAAGGATGGGTGAGCACTAAACCACACTAACAAGAGAGGCTGTGGAGCCTCACAGATATTAAATAGACAAAGCTCTTGGAAGACCCATCCAGCTCAGAAGCTGCACAGGGAACTAGACCAATAACTCTGAGGGTCCTTTCAGGCTAGTATTTTTCATGATTTCCTGTAGATTTTCTTCTTTATGTAATCTTTTTCACTTACACAGTCTTCCTTATCCATATAATCTTTGAGAAATTGCTGTGCTTTTTTCCCCCCCTCTGAATTGCAAGTCAATCGGTACTTCAGTTTTGTTTCACTCCCAGAGCTACTATCATTCAGGATATAATTTTAGGTAGCTTTGAGGCCTTACCTAACATGTTGAAGTAGACCAGTGTGTATGCATCAAATAGTAGAGCAACCCTTTATTACAGTGGGTCTTAAATAATTACAGTCCCTCTAGCAATTGCTAAGATCACAGAATCATAGGTGTGGAAGGGACCTCCAGAGATCAAGTCCAACCCCCCTGCCAAAGCAGGTTCCCTACACCAGGTCACACAGGTAGGCATCCAGGCGGGTCTTGAATATCTCCAGAGAAGGAAACTCCACAACCCCACTGGGCAGCCTCAATATGACAGGAAAGGCATT
Source organism: Excalfactoria chinensis (assembly GCF_039878825.1). NCBI lineage: Eukaryota > Metazoa > Chordata > Aves > Galliformes > Phasianidae > Excalfactoria > Excalfactoria chinensis. The sequence continues at coordinate 62,427,981 of NC_092827.1, read as the reverse complement.
ACAACAAAGTTGTGATGGTAGAAGGACCAGCATAATAGAGAGATGCTAAAAGGAAGGGAAGAAGATTGCTCACCTCTAACAGAAGATTCCAGGTCCCCAGGGGAAAACTTCACCAAGGAGCAATCACCAGAAAAAGATCTTTTCCCCATGGCAGTCAGCCCTTAAATGAGGTCTAAGAGAGGTGCAGCCAGGCTCTACTCCTTCCAGTCACACAGCTGAACTGCCTTCACCTGTGGCTCAATCAGTGGCTCAAGCTGTGACTCAACAGTTACCGTACATTCTCATTCTAACGACAATATAACTTTTACATATTTTGACAAAACACAAAGCAAAATGTAGTTTCTACCCAGATGGATCATACCACTGTCCCTAGGAGCTACTGCATTTCAAAGAAATTCCTATTGAGTGCCCAGCTGCTTTTTGCACTACTGCTGATGAAACCAGACTGAGAGTGGAAGCAATTGCTATGTGATTTCTTTATTATTATTTTTGCTTTCAAAGGGAAGTACGACATTTAGTACAAATTTTACAGCTTTCAGAATTAGTTTTCCAATGGTAAAAATGGTATATTACAGAAAGTTAAAATTATCTGGGTTATTGAAATAGCAGTAAGAATTAAAACTTGCTTTTGCAAATTGCTCTCCACATTCCAGTTTGTAAATAGTTAACCCAAAGGAACAAGGATTGAGACTGGGGATCAAAGTTAGTTATTTGTCATCTTTCTGAATGAAACTTAAAGGTTATATAAACGGTCAAAAGTTTATGCAAACAGAAAAAACTGGCACTTAACTGATTCATTTCTTTAGGTTTTTAATGTTAATGCAGAAATGTTTGAGAAATTCCTGTTAAAGCTTTTAGAGTAAACTTGTCCATATATACACATCCAAATGAAGGTAAGACCCATAAATCCAGTTCTAAAATACCCACCAGCACACAGGAGATTCATGTGTTCATTCTTTTCATTTTTATCAAGGTAGATTTGTGTAAATTGACATTATTTCTCCAAATTTATGTTTATCTTGTGCTCATACATCACCTTTGCTATAAATGATGCTGAAAAAATCTGATGAATAAGTGGTCTCCAAAAATATTGTGTTTGGACATTGCATAAAGACACAGAGACAAGCCAGGTCACAACCTAAAAGAGATACTGCTTTATTTCTGCTAAGAGAGAGGAACTGGTTGATGAACTACACCATGTCTATTAAAAAGTATTGAGTGGAGGAGAGAATTGATGAATGCTGAAGTTATTGAAAAAAGTGAACTTAGGTTGTTGTGACAATTCAGTCTAGAATTTTTAGGAAAAGAAATGCCTACTTAAAAAAGCCCCTTAACTGACCAGATAAGGGACTGACAAAAACTATTTTTTCATCTGCTAATGAACACAAAAGGTAGTAACATTAAGATAGATTTTACCATTTAACTTTTACTGTCTGTTTGAGAATTGAACAAAGTTGATGTGATTCTCAGTTTAGAGATGGTGAATGCAGCTTGAGACTGCTTGAGTTGGCGCTGTAGACCAGACTTGAAACAAATACTTCTTGTGATGTACTTTTTTATACATTCCTTTTGTAATGAGGGTTCTCACAAAGAGTACAGGTTGGAAAAATAGTGCACTAATCTGTGTTAGGGCAAATGAATGTGGGTTTGAAATCCTGCTGGTTTTCTTTGGCTATGGATGCTAGATATTCCTCACTCACTGTTTTGCATTTTTTCCCTATAGCCTCATTGAGGCTATATTTTTTATACAGAATATGAGTTTTTGAAAGTTTTCTTTCAAATTAGGTCTTTTTCACGTCATATCCATGCCAACAGTTGCACTACTGCAGCTGTGAAGGCAATGTGATGAATCCTTGGGAAAAGAAAATGCTGTGGGTAGTCAGGAATGCTTCAAGCCAGTATTGCTGCCGAACAATATCATCTCCTATCTTTCCCACTCTCACTCCCTTTCCTCCTTTTCCTTTTCCTTTTATTTCCTTTTATTTCCTTTTATTTTATTTTATTTTATTTTATTTTATTTTATTTTATTTTATTTTATTTTATTTTATTTTATTTTATTTTATTCCATAAAGGGACTACTACGTTTCAAAAGCTAAGAGTAGAAAGGTATGTATAACATAAAATTTCAACCATTATAACTTCTCTTTATCTTGCAGTCACTGCTTCAGCATACTATCATGAATTAATTAAATCTCATTTGTGACATGATGAACTTTAAAGAAAAAGATAACTTTTATCTGCTAAATTCAAAAGGTTGTGTGATGACACCAATTAATTAAGCATGTATCATTTCAGTTTATCTTCTAGAATGCAAGGAAGGTAGAGGGAAGGATTACAGAGGAACAGAAGCCAAAACTCAGAAGGGTGTGGCATGCCAGAAGTGGGCTGATACTGCACCCCATAAACCTAAGTATGGTTTTTTCATATGTGCTCATGTTTTTCTGAAATTTTGCTAAGCCATTTGTATGTGCTGAGTAGTCTTACAAGCAAGTCATTTGATGTTCAAATTCTTAATATGAAATAATTTCTTACACTTATCTAATCTGAATTACAATTGGAGCTGCGCAATCAAAGGGACTTTTTCAGTCTTGGCAGTTGTGTTTAACTTTTTTGATCCTTATGTGGTCAGAATGCTGGACAGGGAATCAGTTGGTTCTGCTGAAACAAGAATTCTTCATAAGTCTCAGGACAAGAGTATCTTCTCTTGACTGAAAAATATCATATGTAGCCAGTGAGACAGACTAAATCATTCTATCAGTGAATCCATAGACAATAGACAGATCAGTATTTAAAGTATTTAATGAAAAACACTCAATTGGGTTTACTTAGTAACCTGCTACTGACATAGCATAACATTCTGCTCACAGAGAATTCTCACATTGCAGTGAACAAAAGTACCTGGCTGAGTAAAAATGATTGGAAACTGAGCATCTAGAGTAAATGTTAGTATTAAATACATGACTGGCCATAAAGTCAACACATTTCTTGAAGTCTGCTGCTCTGACCCTTCTAACCCTTGACTTAGGGCACTCAGTAGCAATTAGGAGACTTCTAATGAATGACATCTTCAAAATGCTCCTCAGTGATTTCACTTCTAAGGTCCTCAACTGAACAGCAATGACATTTCCCCTGTTCTCTAATCCCATTTTACTCCTGTTCCAGTTACACACCTGAAAAATACCCTAACGCAGGGCTGGAGGAAAATTACTGTAGAAATCCTGATAATGATGAAAAAGGACCCTGGTGTTACACAACAGATCCTAATACCAGATTTGATTACTGTAACATCCCAGAATGCGAAGGTGAGGATACATATATAATTTCTTCCCCCTGTTGAGAAGATTTGTTCAAAAATGAGTAGTTATTTAGATATTTTTATTTTTGTTCCAAATTTGTTCCAAATTTGAGTTTAGTTCAATCTGGAACTTTCCAAAGGGATTTTTTTTTTTTTTTTACACTGACCACAAACATATCTCCCAAGTCACCTACACAAGAGCAATTTCCCTAGACAAAAGAATAATAAATGTATTCTCAGATCATAATCCTAGAACTAGAAACAATGTTTGCTAGTGCAAAAGTAAATAAAACACAGTAGGAACAATGAACAGATTTTCAATTATAGATCAGCAGTTTAAATTCATCTCTTTTGGAAACTATATTCTATAGCATATATTTTTCATAGAATACTTTAACCAGTTAGTTTAAGTCATCGACAAACTTTGACAAAAATGATTGTCTTTCAGCCTTGTGTTCTGATTAGACGCTTGATCTTAAAGTGAAATGAATGTGTTTGCGGATAAGTTCCACATGAAATCTCTGTCTCTTGTCTTCATTCTAAACTTGTTCCTACAGTGGAGTGCATGCACTGCAGTGGAGAAAACTATCGTGGAGAAGTTGCAACAACAGCATCTGGGCTTGAGTGCCAACGCTGGGATTCCCAGCAACCTCACTCTCATGGATACCTCCCTGAAAAGTAAGTTGTTTATCACCATGGTGGCCCATAGACCACTTTACCCCAGACAGGCTAATTGTCACAGCCAGCCATTAGTGACTTGTTTAAAACCAATTTATCCTGTTCAGTTTTCCAGAGAAGGATCTGAAGATGAACTACTGCCGTAATCCTGATGGTGAACCTCGGCCCTGGTGTTTCACTACCAACCCGAATAAACGCTGGGAATTTTGTGACATTCCTCGTTGCAGTTGAGTCTGAATTCTAGGCCTCTAGACATTAAGACATCTAGACATCTTTTATTCAGAGTAGTGCAAAGAACTAGAACAGGTAGATTAAGCTTCCAAAATAAAAGAAAGAGTAAAAGACTGATGACTTTTATCCCATTAAAAGAAAAAGAAAGTAAGAAAGAAAGAAAAAAGAGATAAACTTGAAATGAGCCTCTAACGGTTCTATTGAGATTAGAGCTGTCTGTTATGGGTATTTCTATTTCTCATTTTTTTTCCTGGAGAACATCTCTCTTCCTCCTTGTGTTTCTCCAGGCCAGTCTTTTTCAGTGATTCTGGTACTCCTTCTGTACTCCCTTTTTGATGACATTTTTATTCATTCTGAAAAAATTTTGGTTGTTTTTAGGGGAATTTTTCCCCTTCCAGTTCAATTTCCTTTTACCCTGAGTGCCTGTCCTTGCCACAATACTTTTCCCCTGGGTCTTCTCACCAGACCTCATCCTTGCTGTCCCTAACTCTCACCAGGTTGTGTACACATCTTTTGGTTTGCACCAACACCTGTATCTGTCACTGATGTGCCTGCCACATTCACCCCAGTTTTCTTCACGATGTTGTTTGCTCACTTTTTAGCTATATTCTGACAGGGCTGCTAGCATTGGTTGTGTTGTTTCCCTCTGTAAAGGGGCAGATACAAACGCCCTTCTGGGAGTCTGAATGTTAAAATGGGAGAGAGAAAAGATAAGAAGATATTTTCTCCTCATTTTGGGCTTTCCAAACATTTTGATCATTAAACCTTACCTGTAAAGAAAGCTAAAATTCCTACCTCACTCTAGAGCTCTTAAGAGCTTTGTTGTCTTTGTTATTGTTGTTTTTCTTGTATTTTTAGAAGGCCACATTTAATTTGATTTCCTCTTTCTGCAATAGCAACACCCCCACCTGTACCTGCACCAGGGCGCCAGTGCCTGTCAGGAAGAGGAGAAGACTATCGAGGCACAATATCTGTTACTGAATCAGGGAATACCTGCCAGCACTGGAGTTCTCAATCTCCTCACAGACATGCTCGCACTCCTGAAAACTATCCCTGCAAGTAAGTGAAAGCTCTCCTCTATTCAGTGTGCATGAGAAGTACCAAGGCACAGAATCACTTCATTTTTCTTCAGCTGGCCTGCACAGTCCCTGTGTTACACCAGAGTTCATTACCTGTAGTATTCCATCTTTTCAGTTAATTTTTCACACATTTATCCTTTTTCTATTCACTTTGTTTTTCTTATATATGATCATCTCTTCTTCTGATTTTCAAGCTCTGCTTAGTTATCTTTTTCCCTCTTCAGTTCATCCTTCTACTGTATAGTTGCTCAGGTGAAACAAAGTAAAATGAGAAAAGTATTACTATGATATTTGCCCGTGGCTGGATTCTTTCACCCTGTGTTTCTGCATTCCTGCTCTCTGCCTCAAAGTACTGCATGAAGTCATATGTCCATCTAGCAGACATCTGGTTTAGCACATCCAAAACACTGGTGCACTGCAATTCTTCATCTAGTAAATGAACCAGTAAATGCAACAGTAAATTAGGAAGCAAGACACATTCCCTCCTTGTTCATAACCATTATCAGGTTTCCATGAGAGACTTTTCTCAGCCGACTTTTCTGTTTCAGGAATTTAGAGGAAAACTATTGTAGAAACCCAGATGGTGAGAAGATGCCATGGTGTTACACCACGAATGCAACCGCTCGATGGGAATACTGCACCATCCCCTCCTGTGACGGGAAAGAGCCAGACAGCCCTGGTAAGAACAGCAGGAGGCATCCACATTATGGAAGTGCTGTGCCATTGTGTTTGGTTGCAAGAAACCTTAGGTGACTGCTCGGTTGTATTATTGCTGTCACACTCTCTGTAATGCTAATAGGTTTTTATTATTCACTACAGCTGTTGATCAGCCTGAGCAAGCTCAAGCAACTGAGGAGTGCTACCAGGGCAATGGTGTGAGCTATCGTGGTACAGCATCTTTCACTATCACAGGGAAGAAATGTCAAGCCTGGAACTCAATGTCACCACACCGACACAATAAAACTTCAGAACACTTCCCAAATGCGTATGTGCATTTCTCATCTCTGTGTTTCATTCAAGAATGATCACTCATGAGCTCATTTTTATTTGCAGCACCTTTACACAACAGTGATTTGAAGTTGGGAAGGGGATATACTTGTTAAAAGTCATTTCTTCTTCTTTTTTTTTTTTTTCTTTTTCTAAATCTGGAAATATTTTCTATTAATCTCATCTTGAAACAACCCTCAATTATCACTGTTATGCTTCAGAATGCTAATTAATTCTGTTTCTACATTACTTTTAAGAATTTAAGTTTTCATAAACTTTACCTTATGCTGAAATTAACACTTTCTATACATCAGATTCTTCTGAGTTGAAGTCTTAGGTTCATACTTTGTCGTACATTACTTGTTTGCAGAGAAGACAATTCGTTTCATTATTCCTGTTTTTTGTTATTTATTTATTCAAAAAGCTCTTTCTTCTTAAAAATAAATAGTTTGTTTGAAAGACTAAAAGGGATTGATATACATTAAAGCATGTGCATTTACTTATCTGGATTTGTAAACAGTATTACTACTATATGCCTTAAACAGTGAATAATACCCATCAAAATTAAATTTTCTACAAATGTTTCTTCGTTTCTTTATGCTGAAAATCTTTCTGCCAGACATTGTACATGATCTTTGTACCAGTCCTGCTTTCTAAAATGTTCTATCAAGTTCTTCTCAGGCCTGTGGCATAGATAGGCATACAGTATGTTTGCCTTTGTAGGGACCTGAGGCAGAATTATTGCAGAAACCCAGATGCTGATAGCCGCCCATGGTGCTACACTACTGACCCAAGTGTGAGATGGGAGTACTGCAACCTGAAGAGATGTAGTGACAACATACAGATGACTCTACCAAAACCTCCTCAGACAACTCTGGAACCAAATCCTGGTGAGAAGACTTTACGCTTTCCCTGGGAACACTTGTAACAAGAAAAATGTTTTATATGTAAAAATCACAGAGTTGAGTGAGGATGAAAGACAGAATCCTAAACAATCTCAGAATTTAATACCTTATCCACTGCCATCATTTTCTGAACTTTCCTGTAAAATTTGTACGATAGTTTCTGCCTTTTATTTTAGAGTAACATAGGATATTTTTAACTATTACATCTGGCAATGCTGGAAGCACAAGAGAAAAAATGACTGATAGTAACCACTCTCTGGTGGGAGCGCTATGAGCAATGACAACAAATATAGAAGTGATGGCATTTTGCTGGCAAATGTTCTGAAAGTGTATTTGCATGTGCCATGCATTCACATTTTCTGGGCTCCATTTCCCACCAGAGGACATCTGGCTTTTTGAACGCAGCTCAAATGCAGCTTCATTGTCCAGTAGATGTTAAGAGTGCTACAGCTTTCATTTTTTGTTCTGTCAATTTCTTAAGGTTGAAAATTAATAGATTTTCCTGAATATGCATTATGACCTACTTACATAATATAAAACATGATGGGTAGGCATTAACATCCATAAGAAAAAGATTTTTTGAGTGCATGGTCTTTGTGGTCCTGGTTCCTGGAGTCAAAAAAGGTTATGTGAATCTGAGCTTCTTTAATTGAAGCCTATCACAGTAATGAAGAAAAAATTGCAAATGAAAGCAAAGCAGAATGTGATTGCTAGCTATCACTGACACTACTTTGTCCTTCTTTCCATGTATATACATTAAGGAAGACATGCAAGTTCTCATAGCCTTTTCTCAAATTTATTTCTGCTTCACCACCATCAAGTATGGGTATGACCCAATTGCTGACAGCTAACAGGTTTTTTTCTTTACCTCTTTCTTCACAGATTGCATTCATTCAAATGGTATAGATTACCGTGGCACAGTAGCAAGAACTGCAAGGGGCAGAACTTGTCAAGAGTGGAGTTCTCAAACACCGCATAAACATGACTACTTCACTCCAATGACTCATCCAAAATCAGGCCTGGAAAAAAATGTAAGAAGTTATTCATTTAATACTTTGTGTCACTGAGCTTTTCCTGTCTTTTTTGTGGTCTCTCAGTAAGCACTTTATGCCAAGTCTTTGTGAATTATTTTCTTCAGTTCATTCCAAGAACCTGATCGTGTTAATTCTTGTTGACACAAGCAGTCTGTTCTTCACTGGGACAAACAGAGATGCCTAGCAGCAATGTCAAATGCTTTTGCAGCATAACCAAAGGGCTTTGTATGAGTGTTTGCTTTTTCCCACTGCTGAAGACTATCCGGAGTTAGTCTTTTCCTCCTCTGACAGAAAAAAACCAAAAACACCTAGGATAATAGGTTTCAGTAGCAACAGCAACAGATGAAGACTGCAGACCAGACCTGGGACTCATAGACATCACCAAGCTGTGCAAGAGCAGCCTATACAATTCCTGATGCCTCACAGTCATGTAAACAGACTGGCTGTGATAAGACCTGAGAGCTGATGTTACAGCTCCTACCAACTATGATGGGAGTGGAAATAGACACTGTAGTGCTCTAGAAATCCCCATTCTGGGGCAAGATCAATAAGGTTGTTAATAGTTAATGTCTTCATTATTTTTTACAGTATTGCAGGAACCCTGATGGAGATGTGAATGGACCTTGGTGCTACACAACAGACCCAAGAAAAGCCTGGGAGTACTGTGACATTCCCAAGTGCCGTAATTATTCCTTTTAAGACTAGCACCTCCCTTTCTTATTACCTTTTATTGACTACTGGACAACATTCAGTGATCAATCCGAAAGACAGCTCTAAGACAGTGCAGTAGCCTCAGATAGGAAATTAAGGCTGCAGTGAAGTAGTGCTCAACACCAGGGCCTGAAAAATGCTTATTCCTTGGAATTCCCAAACACAGCAACGGACTTACCTGGAGTCCACCGAAGCTTATGGAGGTTTTGCCAGATATTTCAAAATAGGGCTGGTCCTGGAGAAATTACTCTCCTTGGTCACGTGGCATAGCTGATTGGAAAACATGCTTCTATATTTACGTACCTCTGATCAAAACCCAAATATAGAACAAACAAGAATAAGAAAGCTGTTTTATAATACGTACAAAGCATAACTATAAAGATACTATTGCCTGGAAAGTCTTGGGCTTGAACTCTTGAGGGAAAATAGCATGTACACAAGTTCATTTACTTCATTTTGAAGTTCCAGTTTATTTTTAGTGTAACTTTCCAGTCTGCTCAGTAAAGGAGCAGAGGAAATATGGCTTTTGCTTTTAGATTCTGTAGTTAGCTACTTTTGCTGACAGCAAATATAAATGCCTTCTTGTTAGGTCATCTTCCCATGGCTAACCAAAATCTACCCTTCTGGAATAATGCAGTCATTTGAAGTGCTTAATAGAGCCTGGGATAAGAGCAGACAAAGTGTTGTTCCACAGAGACAGTGATTGAATTTCATGTGCTGTATCACTATATTTAGTTTGAATACAGCTGGCAGTGTGGCTTCTGCATTGCTGTCAGCTGTAAGAATACATTTAAAGGTGTTGGGAGGATTTAATTGTTTCCATCTTTGTTCTGTTCCTTTTTCTTTTTCCTACCTCATTGTAGTTCTATTCATTTGTAATTTGCTGAGAACCAGGAAGGTTATGCAAAAAAAGATTTACCAGGCATTTTAAATGAGACAAATCTAACAAAACATTGATGATGTATAGCATATAATTTACTACAGAACATAAGCTGAATAGAAAAATGTAAGAGTTTCACCTTTTAGTTTTCTGAGTGCATAGAGAATGTATAGCAAATACTCTGAAGTTCCTCACAGTCGTTCTTTTTTCTTATTCTATAGCTCCTGCTCAGTATGAATGTGGAAAGGCCAAGACCAGACCAAAGCTGTGTGCTCAAAGGATTGTTGCTGGGTGTATTTCACATCCACACTCCTGGCCCTGGCAAATCAGTCTCCGGACAAGGTACAGCCAGCTCCCCATTGCATGAAGCTTTACAATCAAGAAAGCTTTGCATCTCACAAGATGCTGTATGTATGAGGTTGCAACACTCTAAAGAGAAATGAGTTATGTATTTAAAAATAGTAGAAAGATTAAATGCTTCCAAGCTAAAAGTTGAAAATAGACTTTATTAAGCTATTTATTTATTAGACTGTGTCTGCTAATCTTAAAGAAGGCAATTTAGTTAACCAAGAGTGCTGTTTTTATGACAAATACCTACAGAATGAACACAATTGGTAATTTGAAAAAATGCTATCATTTCACTGTAAGGAAGAATGAATTTAAATCTGTCACTACTTCCCACTGTGCAGTCAATATCCTAAAATTTGTGGAAGCTGTCTGAAATACGGTCTTGATCAGAAACCAAGTCCAGTTCCAAAGCTTTTTAACTGGGATCAGGGCTGGATAAAAGCCATTATCTCTTATAAGATCTATGTTGGTGTATATCAGCTTTTCCAGTAGTAAAAATACCAGTCAAGGGCAAAAGATCTAGTTGTTTTCATTATAAAAGCATATACACAAAACTCCTGTCATTGCAAAAAATATTGTTCAAGGAAAGAAAAGAATTCTATTCCAAATAAAAACGCATAGTAAGTTATTTGGTTTGTAAAGTCAGTGCTGGAAGGATTACCTGATGAACTACGGTGATCTACAGCTGACCACCACCTTAAGCCCATGTTTTTTTCATGTCTTTCTGCTCTGTTACAGTTATGGCTTGCATTTCTGTGGGGGAACACTGATAGACCCACAGTGGGTCCTTACTGCTGCTCACTGCTTAGAAAAGTAAGTATCTGCTATAGACTGCAACAGCATTTTCTTACATGAGATAGAAAATAACAGGAGAACTGGCCCAATAACCAATCTCAGTTGCCTCTTGACTCAGTTTGCACAGTCAAAAACTGAGCCAAAATATTCATTATTCATTAAAGCAGTTCTGACTGAGAACCAAAGAGTGTTGAGTAGTAACTACCACTAGCTAATGCACATAGCAAGCCTTGGTTTCACATGCCATAATAAGGAATTACAAAAATAAGTTTACTCCAGAGCTGGCTTTCTTTTTTGTTTTTGATAGAATTAGGTGCCCAACATTGTCGTAAGCAGCCTATGTCCTGGACATGCATTAATCTGCTCACTGTGTACAATCATTTCCAATAGGTCATCACGGCCATCTTGGTATAAAGTATACCTTGGATTACATGAAGAAAGAGCATTAGAAACATCGGTGCAGAAAAGAGATGTTGAGAAACTGTTCAAGGAGCCTCACAGGGCAGACATTGCTCTACTAAAACTGAGGAGGTATCCTTTCACCTGAAGCCTTCCTTCATTCTGATAGGAAAATTTTGGTTTGCCTGCTTTTTGACTAAACAGTGGTTAGTTAAAGCGTGTGTTTCTATGCATACCATGACCCTCTCTTCTCTTTCTACAGAAGCTCCAGTGGATGCTAAGGTGATTCAGTTACAGGGCTTCAGGAAGGGGAAAAGGCTGCTTTGGAGAGGGAGGAGGGCTAGAGATGGTGACACAGTCTAGCAGTATGTTCAGAGCCCTCTGCTGTGAAGTGCAGTGGAGGCAGCAGAACAGGAGAAGGATGTGCCTATAAAGCTTTCACTCCATAACTTTCCCTATACACTTTGATCTTGGTAATGAAACAAAGACTGAAAGCTACAATGGCAGCATTGTGTGACCCAATACTTTTTCCATGATAGAGTGGGGAGAATTCTTCCAGCAGGTTGTCCTTAGTGCAGGCAAGCAATACACGTTTTTGATCCAGGTTAGCACTTCTTTCATCTGTTTCTGTTGGTCTGAAACTCCAGCATGCAATGCAATTGATAGGGATACATCTATATAGCTACAAGCAGATGTGAACATGCACTTGTTCTTTGCTTTCTCTGCCTGCAATGAAAATCCAAAACACAGCACAATTAAAGTGGCTTCTTAATTGAACCTATCTAAGAATCTGCACACAGAATTAAGTCAAAATGACTCAGCCTCCGCTTTATGCTAAAAGTTTGAAAATGACCTACAAATAGTGAGGCTGGGAGCAAGCAGAGCAAGGTAGGCTTTGTTGTCTGCATTTTAACCATATGTGAACATTTTCTTTTGGATTTACTTTAGTATTTTTACTATCTTTTCCTTTTGAATCATTCTCCATTTCATGTCTTTTCCTTTTGTGTATTGTATTCTGTGGGATTAGAGCCTAAAATACAAGTGGTCAGAAAAAAACCCTTACCTGAAGCTCAGAATTTCAAGGAAAAAAAAAAAAAAAAAGGCTGACTGTATAAAATCCTCCTAGAAAAAACAAAACGGTGGTATCGTGGATAAATGATCTCATGACTGACCTCCTGTGAGTCTTTTCTTTGTTTCTTTCAGCCCAGCAGTCATCACTGATCAGGTAATCCCTGTTTGCTTGCCGAAAGAAAATTCTGTGTTAGGAGGAAGAGAGGAGTGCTATGTAACGGGTTGGGGAGATACAAAAGGTGAGACAGAATTAACACTCAGTCTTTGGATCTTGGTGCATATTTATATCTAAAGTATAATACTTTCTCTGTGCCACAAACACCCCCCCCAGAAAACTTACATGCATACATTTTTCATCCCAGTTTGTATGGTACTGCCTTTCTTTCTAAAGCCTCCTTCTGATTTAGATTCTAAAAGAATCCTCTCCAAGTGACAGACATTGGAACACCCAAAACCAATACAAAAAGAGAGGAATGAGAGCTAAGCACATACCTGGTTTTATTTCTCAGTCCACTCTGCTTTTCCCCTGAGTTGGCTTTTATGCTTTCAGATGGAAAGTTTTTGTAGATGTAGGCATTTTTTTAATATATAATGTGAGTTTGCTCATTTTCTCAAATGATGTTTCTCACAATTAGCCAGGGTAAGAAGATCTCATTTGAATATGAAATGCTCCCATCTTCAAACCTCCCACTTTGTCTAGGCTGAGAAAAGAATCACATCTTTTCTGCCTCCTTGTTTCTGTCCACTGTGATACTTTCAACTGGCTACTTCCTTCCTCCTTTCTTACACAGAGAGGCATTCTCAGACCCAGAGAAATAAAATGGCTGGGGAATGACTCTCGCATACAGCATGGGTACTGGACACATATGTGTTCACTGTGAGAACAGTAAGGGCAATCACTGTTTTGTGTATTTTGATGGGTGTTAAAAGGCGATAAGTACTGTGATACTACTGACAACTCTTACTGATTTTGGAATTGCTCCATGTATGTATGGAAAGCATGTTCATAAACACTGTTTATTTTACTACTTATTCCTATCCTGATGATTACTTTATGACGATGCTAATGTATCTGTCACTTAACTCACTGGGTTTTTTATTGCAATTTACTTTGTTTACTTGCAAAGGAACTCCTGGTGAAGGCTACTTAAAGGAAACTGGCTTCCCTGTAATTGAGAATAAAATATGCAACCGCCCTGAATTTTTGAATGGGAGAGTCAAAAAACATGAGCTCTGTGCTGGGAATATTCATGGAGGCACAGATACCTGCCAGGTAAGAAAGGGCTGTGAGCATCAGCGTTGGTTATAATAACACTGCTCAACAGCATACATGAGAAAACTCCTCTCTGGCTAAGTCTCTAGTGCTTTCTTATAATATGGGGGCCTCTCATTCAAGAGGTAGTTCCATTTCAGTGCCTCCTGTGAGAACACCACTCTTCACATCTTAAGCTCTCATTTTGTTTTTTCTCACTCTGTTTAGGGAGACAGTGGAGGACCTCTGGTTTGTCTGGACCAAGACAAATTTGTCCAACACGGAGTCACCTCTTGGGGCCTTGGCTGTGCCCAACCCATGAAACCTGGAGTTTACGTTCGAGTTTCTAATTACATTCCTTGGATTAAGAGCATAATGGAAAACAACTGATCCTGGGTATGGTCTGCCCTCTCCTGGAAAGCAGTATGCACATTAGAAATATTACAAGTGCAATATTAAAGCTACAATCATTCCTAAAAAGCAAAATAAATATGATCATCCACTTAAAATTGCTTTAAGGTAATGTTTATTGCTGCAAAACCCAGCTGACTGCATTACTCTCTTTCTATATGTTCTGTGGTTTGCTATGTTTGACAATAGACCAACACACCTTTAAAATACTTGTAAAAAATCCCAACACCAACTGTAACCGGATATCTGCATTTTGATCCTATATGAGGCTCTACAATGACTTTTTATTCTAAGATTGAAATCCCCAAGATGTTGTGTCTCCAACAGATGAAGAAAGGAGAATATTCTTCATTTTCCATGAGCTGTTTGATCTTTTTTCACCAATTCAATGATAAAAAGAAGAAGAAGAAACTCGCTGTACACATCTTTTATGCCTGCTGTGTTTTATTAGATATATCTGACTGCATTAACTACATGGGATGAAAGAAATAAACAAACACATTTGGCTTGTATTTTCTTTTTTTTTTTTATTGATGTGGAAATTTGTGTCAGCAGAAACACAAACGTTGCATCAGAGATACAAAACAGTGACTAAAAAAATACCCTTATCCTAAAGTTAGTTCATAGTGAATACAGAGAAATAACTAATATCAGTCATTACAGCAAGTAATGACAATGCAGGTAGTGTATTATAAACTTCTGTTGCCCACAGTACCGGTCTTGTTTCACTATATAACGTGCCTTACCATTTCATATAGCTTTTTCTTCTCAGAATGAAGAGGAAGTACGTATGCCTGTGGTTACAGGAAATGAAATCTGTGCCCGTAAGACCAACATCTCTTAGAATACAGCTATGCATTTGTGATGCTATAATGGCAAATTTCCTCATGAAGTTAGAAAGAAATAATAATAATAATAAAACAAAACAAGACCCCTAAAACTCAGTGCTGAATATGCATGTCCATATTCACTAGGGAAAACAAAGTACTCCTGGCACTTTCTGAACTGTGAAGCAGTTCTTCTGCAACTGGAGGATTTTATGTTTCATTTCACATTTATGACTTTTTCTTGTTCAGTCCCATTGCCTCCTAGAAATATACTCACACTTTTCCATGGCTCCCCCAAGAACTAATGCCCATGGAGGAGGTGGGTTGCATCCTAAAAGCTGGCTTTTTTTTTTTTCTTACATACACTATAATGGGAGATTGTAGTCAGGGTAGAAATACATAGGCATGCCTGAGAGGCTACACACATCCCACCTCAGAGCCAAATTCTAGGGAGGAGACATGGTTAAACTGAATAGCACATCCACACAGTTGCTGGTCTAAGGAATCTTTTTGCAGACTGGAAGAATTTAGCTCCTGGTTTTCTGCTGTCATACTGAACATGTCTTTAATAATGGTGAGGTGATTCGTTGTCTTCTAGGCAGATCACATTGCTCACTGAGCCTCTAGAATGACCTGTATAATACATGCAAGACAGCTAAAGCTGAAAATATCTGGTCCCTCCTGTTCTCTGCCTCTCTCAGGGTTAGGTGGGGCACAACATCTTCTCACCCATCCTAGACCAGGCCTTCATACTGCTGACAAAGTTTCCAAATCACCTTTGGTTCTGAAGGTAGACAGGGGGTTGTTCCATACTGAAAATGCTGAAGCACTTTTACCCTTTCTCCAGCTGTATTCTGGAGCCTTGATTCCTTTCATTTCTCAAACACTTTTCAGTCATCTACAAATAGCAGAAGCTGGCAAATAATACTGACATTTCCTTGTCAAACCATAGTTTCAAATGATCTCCATAGTCCTTCTCAGGCTGCTGCAGTGATTATGAAACTGGTCAAACAATAAAAATTCAGAAAGGAGAAGCATTAAAAGAAAAGGTTCCCCAAAGACAGTGGGGCTGGCCAGATGTTGGGAAGGCAGGGCTGAGCTCTGGGCACCGAGACGATGCAGTGCGTTTCAGTTCAGCTCATGACTTCCAGTTTAGGGCTGTTCTCTGCCAGCCAATCTGAGGAGCTTACAGCTGTCTGTAGAAGACAGAGTTGGTATAAGAGGGATTTTCTGCCTGCAGCAGTTGCTCCAATTTCAGGTCATACTCTAGATATCAGCAATTTGACAGAAATTATGAGACGTTTGTTTAGGTTTGTATTTCTCAATCATGCTAAGCAAGAAGGTTTTTAACTATCACTCAGAGAAAATCAGAAGCAGGCATGAAAGAAAGCCCTTCATTAATAACTGTTCAAAGTAGGCAAACATGAGTTTGAGATTACTACTAAAGATCCTGGTTTCCGCCAGTGGGGTTGGTGGTATTGGCAGCTGATCAGAAAAGACAGGGAGAGTCGGGAACTCTTTAAATGACTGGTAAACTCACCACTGGAAAACCCCATGCATGGGAAACTATTGGTGCTCATAAGATAATTAAGCAAGAGTAGTAGTAATTCAGCAGCACTAAACTTAATGTTAGCATCAGTCAATTGTGGTATGAAGTTTTAAAGCCCACTTCTAAATTTGTTCAAACCAAATCTGTTGGTTTTGGATCTTCTAAGGCTCTTTACAACTCAATTTCCTTTGCTTCCTTTGTTTGTTTAATTCTTCATTATCCATGACAAGGTATTGTTCAAATACCACATCTTCTTAAGTTCTTCATTATAAGGAGGGTATTGTCTGTCTCTGGCCAGGACCCAGCACTAGGTGGAGGTCATACATGATGAGAGGGAGTGAGGTGTCCCTCTTATCTGCTTGTAGATCCAGAGATCAAACACTTCTGCTACAGGTCAACTTCAAACAACAGGATCCATTTAATACTTCCCTCTACAAACAAAGCTCATCTCATCTTTGTTCATCTTTCCCATACAGCTTAACATCCCGTCAGTATCCCAACTTATATATAACTTATAACTTATCCTCAGCCAGAAAGATGACAAGTAACAAAAAGATGAAGGAACTTGAGAGTCACCTAGGTCCTGGTCAGAGTGAGATGATTTGGCTTGCAGGAATGGGCAGAGAGTATATTTTAGAATGGAAAAAAATCAGCATGTCTGGGACACAAGACCGCAGGTCTGGAGAGAAGCCACCAATGGGCAAGTGGGATGATCTGACCTGCAGAGCTAATCCCCTGTGCAAGAACTGACAGCTGCATAACAGAAGAGGAAGAGTGCTACCACATTTGAGAAAGACCTTCAATGGGCAGAGCTTTTGTTGCAGTGTTGCTGGGTAAGAGGAGCAGACGAGGGTGATCACTTCTGATCCAAAAAGGGCTGCCCTGATCAGTGCTCTCCCTCATGAGACATCTGTTCTTCTGTTTGTCCAGATGGTCCAAGGGCAAAGGCTCACATATTCATATTTTCCTCTCCAAAACTATCCAAAATCATCCAATAAACAAACAGCTCAAATATATAAAGAAATAAATAAAAGCTCATTGAGCTGGATAGTGCAATTAAGCTTATCTGTTCTCTGTCAAAATCAAAGAGCACTTCCTTCCTGGAAACAACATACTTAGAAAAAAATGAATTTATTTCATATTTACAGAAGAATACACCACCTTTTCTGAATGTCCTTATACCTGGAAGAAGATCATGGAGTTTAATCCATACTCTGGAGCAAACTTCAAAGTGGTGGCAAGTGAAGAAGAAATTCCCAGTCTGGGATCACAGTCCTTTGCTCAACATCATCCTTTAGACATCAAATATAAGAGCTGGTGTTCTGGTGTTTCCTTTTCTTCCCACATTTACCATAGTGACTGAAGAAAAAAAAGAACACATAAATGAGGGAGAAAAAGAGTTGTAGTTCAAGCCACAGAACTGACATTCAATTCTTCTTTTTTTCCTGTTGGTTGTGTATTGAAGTGGTAAGACGTTATTGATGCAAGATCCATACCCACTGTATGAAACAGCAGTCTATGTCACTAGCTCACTAAGAAACTTGCTGCCAGGCAAGCCAAGGTGTAAATTTTCCCTGTATGCCTGTAGTGCATTGAAGATTCTAGATTCAAAAAGCATCAATAATTTATGGTGGTCAACAAGGTTGGAGAACACCCTCAGGAAACCTCAATCAGGCAAAAGTTAGAAAATACATAGCATACCCTGAAAGTTGCTCTACATCCTCCACTGTCTCAGGTAAAGGGATTCCCTTTGTCTCTGGTAAAAGTAATACTAGGATCCCACAGACAACTGCAAGAACACCTGCAATGGACATGGAAGAAAAACAAAACCAGTTTTTAAAGGTGTTACTTTTTTATATTCAGGGTTTATCAGATAAGGAAAACTTACTCTGACTAAGATCAAAGGGATATTTTAAAGTACAACAGGTATTTCTGATTAATTCTACTCTTAGTGAGTACCTTCATGCTAATTTAACATGCATCTGTTACAGAAAACAAACAACAAAGAAGAGGGATATGACTTCATTTGCAGCCTGAAGTGCCCCAGACAGGAGATCTTAGAGGTCAAATGTTATAAATCCTTCAAGTATTCAAAGTATTTCAGCATTCGATAACATAGTTACAGTACTTCTATATGCTTCTATTCTTAAAATAATAGGTTTGGTATTTTTTTTTTTTTTTAATATCTTTTGTCTTTCTATTTATCCAAGCTAAATTTGTAATTAGCATCAATTTTCTTTCTCACTTCATCCTATACCTTTTGTTTTTTTCCCCCACCCACAAGTACTTCTTCTAAGTCTGGTTTAGTTCAAGCTTCCTTGTTGGAAAAATAAATAAATAAATAAATAAATAAATAAATTCACAATATATAAATATATTCACATATATATATTTATTTATATTTATATAATATAATATAATATATATATATATTTCCATGCATTTACTCTGCAGGGTTCATTTTTTTCAAAATAAAACTGAGGAAAATATTTTTTTTCACGGAAAATATTTTTTTTCACAGGAATAAGAAGTTATGGCTAATACAACACCCACAGTCATAGACATATTTGTACATACCAAAATACAAATTCCTAAAGGATGTCAATTGCTACTGTCCAGAGATTAAGTTTACTCCTCTGCCATTGCAGAATTTAGCTGCAAGGTTTTTCAGCCTTGAAGCACCTCACTTAGCTTCTTCTATCATCTTACCAAAGGGGGCCTTTCATAGCACAGAATGTTGTGAAACCACCCAGGTCTCAACCATTTGCTGTTCTGCCTCTTGCACTAGGCATGATGGTGGAAAGGGGCTGGTTTGAGGGGAGATGAGGCCACACACTACACTAGTACTCTAAAAGAAAAACTGCTAGGAGATTATATCAACCAAAAGGCTATTTAAATTCAGTTCTTACTGAAAATAATCAGAGGTAGCTCCAACCAAATGGCTGCTAATCGGAAAAGCAGAAATGGGGCTATGATCCCACCTAGGTCACACAAACTTGAACACAGGGAAACACCAAAGTTTCTGCAAAAGAAAAGCAGTGACAGATATTTAACAGGTGCTAACTAGCAGTCGAGCCAATATAATTAACTCCAAAATTATCTCATGAGTATATGCCATCTACCTTGATGCACGGCTATTCAGTTAGGAAACTGGATGAAAATGAGTCTTACTAAAAAGCAGTGAAACAGGGAATGGTGAAAAGCAGAGAAAAAAGCTTTGCCTTACCTCAGTGTTGTCGGATACAACTCAGAGTTCACAAGGTACACAATTTCAAAAGCGATTGTGATGCCCAGCCTTCCCAGTGTGGCCACTGTGGTTTTGAACCATGGGATATCTGTCCATTCAGAAAGAAACCCTGGTGAGGGGGACTTTACTGTATCAGCAGTGTGCTGTCAGCAGCTCTCGTAAGGATTTCACCCTGATGTGTGCACCGACTACGGCATGGCAAAGGGTTTTCCCAATTAGGCTGAGGTGAGACCTACTGAGCAGTCTCTGGCTGCTACAGCTGCTTCTGGGTGCTCTGAGCTCACTAGTAGTCATTGTCAGTGTTCCCGTTCTTCCTCACAGATAGAAAAATTCCTACCATGTGAAATTAGTGACAAGAGCAGCTTACCAAGCTTGAAAACGGGACTGAAGAGCCAACAGCACATCTGGGGATTAACAAGAAAAAAAGCATTTTGGAAAGCTGTTCCTACCCCTGGTTAGATCATTCTCTAACATTTTGGTGACAAGTCATGTCTGTATGTGACAGGTAGGAGGAGAACACATCCTCTCTGCCTATCTGCCCGAGTTATTCCTTGTCAGGAGTTAGATGGGCCTCAGATCTCACCCAGACATGCTATTTCTATTTTCATGCTCCTAAAAGCTCTGAGCCCTGTCAGCAAAAGCTGTGACACAGTAATGCTGAATCAGCACATGCCAGACTGAAAGTCAAACTGCTGCAGATATCAGTCTATATTGGCATTTATTGCTTTCCAGCATCATGAGCTGCTTCTGCGGGGAACTGGAAATGACTTCCAATGAAGTGATTCAGGACAGCATAACATTCTTCTGAGAATAGGCTAATTACAATTCATAATTCGTTTATCTATTGCACATTGGACACACCCATAACACTGAATTACTCAGGCATCCTCCTACTTCCCTTCTCTGGCATTTATCATTTTATCATATCTGGCACAACCATCCCCAAGCCAGTCAAGCTGGCTTTCTCTGCTCAGCTCAGGCTCTGGACACTGCTTGTTAACAGGGAGCCAGGTACAAGGGGTGGGATGTCCACATCCACACCACAGGGCGGAGTCATCATGACTCATGTGAAACCCTTCAGCAATCCTCCAGCCCCATCTGGAAAGCCAACAGCCTTTGACGAAGAGCCACACAGAACATAATGTGGAACAGCAAAATGTCCTTGGAGGAGCATGGTCTCCTGTATGGACACACTGAGCAGTCTGGGAGGCTAGTAAAACAGTAACCCTGAACCTGGCATGAAGGGGAGCTCAGCCTCTGGAGAGGGCTCTGGCAGAGATTGTGCTTTCTCAGAACCCCAACAGGAGGAACATGAAAACATTTCAGTTCAGTCAGACCCAGAAAATGAATGCTTGCAGATTTTTCCAATCCAAAATAATCAAACAAGACCCCAAACAAATTTCATTTTATGTTGTGAAACTGCCTTTGCCCAGAAAATCTCTGTTTTCAAACACATGCCAGAAAAGCAAAGGCTGGAAAGACCAAAACAAACCCACATTCTCAGCCTGGTTCCCCTTCAGTCCATAGGACCCCTGAGGAGGAGTTTAGCTTCTCCCTGAGCCAGGGGACCTGACCTGTGTGAGCACCCCACAGATCTCACAAACTGCTAGTGAAGCTATCTGTGTAAACATTTTATTGAAAGCAGTACTGGCACCTCAGATGTCCTATCTATGAGTACCTTAGCCCCCAGAACTGGGCACTCTGAGCCCAAATGGCAGTGCTCCACAGCAGAAAACTAACTGGTCAGCATGTTGGCTCTTCACAGGGGCTCCCAGCAGCAGAAACCTGAGTCATGGTGGGCAAAATCCTTCAGGAGAGCAGACCCAGCATTCACAGACTTCAGTGGTCCTCAAACACGCTGTAGTAAGTACTTTTGGAGGAATCGTTTTGCAGGGAACTTAACTGAGAGGGGTGTGAGCCAGCAGTCCTCTCTGAAGAATTTCATTTTGCTTTCACTGCAAATCTGCCTGCTTTTGTCAACACATCACACCCCTGAAGTGGTTCCTCGTGGCTCTTCTGAAGCAAAAATGTTGTCCCTTGATAAAGCCTGTGACTAAAAACTCTTGGTCAGCAGAAATTGCCATTTGTTTGACAGGAACAACCCGGGGAAGATGTTTGTTTTGCCTGTTTGCCTAATGCCTGTTTTGCTGCTGGTTCCTTGCTGTTCTGAGGCAAAGCACGCTGATGTGGTAACACCTAGTACACAGCATCTCCAAACATCCCCCCATGGATATGCACTTGAAGGTGCAATATAACAGCTATACAGGAGTGAAAACAATTTAATGAAAACAAAGGAGTGCTGGGAAGCCGTCAAGTGATATCAGACCCTTTACATGCCCTTGAATTCAGGAAAGAATGACTTAATTGAAACCCATATCATTTCTCTACCCTATCAGCACTGCCCAAACTCCTGTTGTGTGCCACAGCCCCTACTTCCTTGGATGAGGATGGAAGGGAGAGCATGAATTAGGGTGAACAGAGCACACAATAACCTAGTACCACTGAGCCACTGGAACAGCCTGATAATATCAGGACAGCCCTGAGGAAGATCTCAAGAGGTTAGGGCCCTAATGTATTCCCAGGTATAGTTTTCTTATGTAATGAGGGGACCACAACAGTGTCTCAGCTAGACCACTGATTTCTTCCATCATTAACAGTCTTCCAAGTCAATGAATGTATTTTCCCTTCCTGTTTGTGTGTTCTTCCCTTGCACGTGTCTTCAAAACTGTACAGGGTCTGTATACGTTTTCCAAGATTACACCCACCTGTTGTTTACTGCTCATTAAAGATATAACTGTGACATATCCCAGGACAGCCTACAAGCAAATACATTGTGCTGTTTCATGACCCTTGGTTCTGCTTGCATCACTGGACACCTTTTGCTTTTGTCTACATACCCTTGTTTAAGAAGTGTCAGAGAGAAAAAGCCACTGGCCTAAATAGCCCAGCGTAGGGAATGATTGGAAATTACCTTCTGGCAAAAAGGCAGTAATAAGGCATGCAATTCCTGCCACGATGTTGCTTATTGCAAAGGGAAGGCGCCGGCCAACGCGATCAATTGTGATTAAAATTAGGAGAGCAGCAGGCAACTCAACAGCTCCTGAGATGAAGAAGTCCAGGTAGAGGTTTCCTCCAACAATTCCTAGGCGCATGACAAGCCCTTGATAAATCAGGGCACTTGTGAACCTTAAACCAAAGACAAAATAGTACTGAGAGGCAAATGACTGAAAATGGCTAGAGAGACCCTTCAAGTCAGCAGGAGATGATTCTTGATAATGTCCCACCTGTGTAGCAAGGAGTACTGATAGTGGCCACTCACCAGGCATACATCAGGATGAGTGTGTTTCTCCTCATCCAAGGAGTCTTCACCAGGTCAAGAAAGGAGGGATTGGTGACCTCCATGTTACTAACAGTGATCTAAGGAGAAAGGCAAGGAACAGAATCAGCTGTCAGGCATCTGACAGTGCGGTATCTAAGTAAATGCAGTGCTCAGCAGTATTTCAGTCTGAGTAAACACGCTGACAGCCTGGTTTGCTGCTTTTAGCACTCAGGCGCATTATGTAGTTATTAGAAATAGCTCATAACTGAAATCAGCAGCTGGTTTTCTTTAGTGATGATAGTGCAAAAATTGATCTTGACTTGAGAGTGGAAAAATGATTTCCTCATAAGCAAACTGAAAAAGACTGACCTGGAACCCCCTGAAAGACAATAAATAGCTTTGTCCACACAATGGTCATTAGGAGCAGAGAATGCCACAGGACAGGCAAAGCAATTTGTTGTGGGACGGCCACTGGTGACAAAGATGGGCAGCAGGAAATGTGAGAAAAATCAAACCTGTGAAGGGGCTGCAGAATTTAACTGGTGAAATTCGGAGGCACTTCAAATACAAAGCACTGTGCTGAGCAAGGTTTTTACCCTGAAACAACTGAAAATCCTGTGAAGTATGAATTCATGATTCTCATATGCCTCAGAGGTTAAGTAAATCTGCTCACACTTCCTCTAGCACAATTATAATGAGGCAGATGAAGTAACTAGCTAGAAGATTTAACAATAACAGAAAAGGGCGGGTTGATTATACAATTATATTATGATTATACTTTGGAGCTCACTGCCTTAAGGTTTTGTGGAGCCAGAACACTAGGAGGGCCAAAAAGGGATTAAGCACATCCACAGAGGCTTACTTGGGCAGTAGTTTTTAAACATGGTAGGTCAGAAAGAGAACCTGGCCAGGGGTTTCCCAAGCCTGCTAGGAACCAGAGGCTGGGGAACATATCAGGGGAAGGATCAGGCTATTCCTGCCCAAAACATTGCCCTGATTTTTTTCCCTAAGCATTCACTATTGGCATTTACAGAGACATAACGTTAAAACACATGCTGGTGACAGAGCTAACAGGCTTCCCTATGATTCTTTTATTCTTTTTGCAGGTGAGGAAGGTGAGGAAGAGAAGACACAGGTGGTTTTAGGCAGGGATCAACCACAGGTCTGCCCAAGGACTGGCAGCCATGGTTGGAATTTTCATTGGCTCACAGAAAAGCTGAAGGAAACACAAAGTTAAAACTGCTGCATTTTGAGGGGGACTTCAGGCAGCCTGGCTGCTGGAACTCACAGTTACTGTCCCATGGCAGGAGCCTAAGGAGGCAATCCTGGCCTGCAGGGAGGTAAGGTGACACAGAAAAGTATGTGGGACCATGCACATTCATGAAGAGGCAACAGGTAAAGGCCAAAGCATTGTCTGAACATCTCCTCAGTTCAGCCAGGGCTGTGCCCATGGCTGTAGCTCCGCGTTTGTTATTCAGGCGACGAAGTAGCACAGACGTTTTCAGCAAGATTTATATAGCCATATCTGATCATGGCTTTCCGTAACTGAGAGTTACAAAACTTTCTAAATAGAGAGACAAATGCCACAATTGTTTGAACTTCCTTTCTACTCCCTTTTGCCTTTCTTCTGCAGCCAGAGCCCTGAGTTTTCTTCAAAGCACTGCCACTTCTGCCGCATTCCAGAGCATTTTGTAGGGCAGGCTGAGGTTGCTGGGTTTCTGCAGTGCTCTTGGACTTACTCATAGTATAGTTACAAAGCTGACATGACTTGTTTGTAAGAGCAGGCTGCCAGCCACCAGCTGTGCCTTTGTGCAAATATGGTTTTAGTCTTCCAAAAGACAGAAGATAAATTCAGTATGGCTGCTACCATACATTTTAATGTCTAAATAAATTCATAACAACTCCAAGCATAATTGAGCATTCAGTATAGATGAAGAAATAAAACACCAAAGAGTCAACAATTTGTCAGGAAGAAAATTATCTTTTTCTCCTTTGAAGTCATGGAGAGCTTTGCTATTCACATCAGTGCAGCTAGGAATTCAAAGACAAGAGCCCATGTTTCCAAAGATACACAATGTGAAGACACTGCGGGAAGTGTTATAATTAACTTCCATGACATATTTATGTCCCACCAAATTGCATCTCAGTTTTTTAGCAGTAAGTTTCAAAGGCTACTCATAGCACAGACATATAAGTCTGCACATACTTAACTCTGTGCAGGACAGCACATGTGCACGTGTATAACACATACATCTAAGTTAATACATATACTGGAGATGCCTAAGTGTAAAGGGAGTGACTCTCTCAAGAAGCAGCTCTTACTCAACCAGTCATGACTCATTCTCCTTTTGAATAGAGATCAAGTATGAAACAATTAGCGTGAAAAATAAATACTAAGATAATTACAAGCAACTGGGAAAAAAAAAATGTTTATAATATACAACAAAAAGTTAATGAGTTCTGTACAGAACTGAACTGTGCCAATGTCACATCTGAAAGAGCAACAGAAAGAAATGTTTATCTGTTTTTATACAAAGGTCATCTGTGGTTTCTGTGTGCCAGTAAAAACACAAGGCTGATACATCCAGAGCCATACAAAGGATGCAGGTAATGAAATTGTTGTAGAGGGGCAGGAAGATCTTCGCCAAAATATGATGAAGGATAACACTTCCTGGCCCCATCCTTCCACACCTGCATTTCTCTACCTGAAATTCTGGAGTTGCAATGTGAATGAGAACTCTGATGTGAGTTAATGTGAGAAATGCACTCACTCCTCTGCTAACGTGCTCCCCAGAGATACTCTCTTCTGGGCACAGCACCAAAGATGACACATTGCATATTGAAAAGGTCTGAGGAACAGATCCAGCTTGAAGCTGGGTTAATCTGCTGCAGCTATGAGTGCCTCAGGGTCATGAGGTGAAACACTTCTGAAAGAAATTAAATATGACTTATAGCAAAAAGTAGGGAAAGACACATCTGCATTCTGATGTGAGGCTTTGAATATGCTGATGTCCAGGCAGGGGGTGGTGGGAAGGAGGGGTGCAAGAACTGCGTGCAGAGGAGAAGCTGCAGCAGCACAGCTTTTCCCATCATTAGCCATGCTCAGCACTGGGTAATGCAGGAAATGTGAACCTCACTGAGGTATCTGCCCCAGACAGGCACAATGAACAGAGTTAACCATTTCTTTCTCATTAGTTAGCCTTTTCAGTTTACTTCTCTCTCACTGTTTTCAACCTGCATTTCTGTCACAGCAAAGGCTAGCTCAGCAGAACTCATTCTGCTTTGTGGGACGGCTCAGGCTGACTTCCTGACCTTGGCCGGTGTTACATTCATGCTTTGGCTTTCACTGGTAACATGGCTCCCTAATTGCTGAGCTAAACTATTACTTCTCCTCAAATCTCCCTCAATCACATTATTTCACTAGCATACAACAGTCTTATTCTGTATATTCCATTTCTTGGACATGGAAGTTAAGTATAACTTTTTCCCTGACAAACACTCCCTCCCACCCCCATCATTACCCTTTTCCTGCTCCCCTGAACAATGTAACATACAAAAATTTTCATTACAGCAACATAATGGTACTTAAGTTGCTTATGAATAAAGCAGCTGACTATGGAAATGTGAGCTTCAGCACACTAAGCCCAAGAGTATGTCTGGTTTTGACTTTAGAAAATCATTAGTCTAGAGACATATCTTCAGAGGTACAACATAGATCAGGATCCAGCATCTCTACAGAACCTACCGTGTAAAGATAATTTTCCTGAGCTGTCATTAACATACACTTAATGAAGTGAAAATATAACGGGATATAAGTAAAATCCAACTAGCCATTTCTATAATACTTCCATATTTGCAGTCTTCTTTTATGCTTCTTGCAAGATCTATAGTTATGGCAGGAATGCTCTTGAATTAGCAGAGCTGCTTCAGGTGAATGACTGATTTATGGAGCATGTTTCTTAGCAGATGAATAAAATCCTGTGCATTAGGAAAGAGCTGTCTGGTGTTTAAGGAAGGAAGTATCAAACTTAATTGCTTGGGGTTCATCCAGAACAGTATTCTAGGATCTTTGTGAAATATTTCCACTTTAAAAAACAAACAAACAAACCTCAGATAAATCTCAGTTTCTCTCCTTCTAAAGAAAAGCAATGGGACAGAACTTTGTGAGGTACCCATCTGTCAGAACCCAGGATGCCAACTACAAAGCACACATTGTGATGACCCTTCGTGAGAGAATAGGACAAACCAGTCCTCTCTAAACACTACAATCCTAACATATTTGCCTTTAGTTTTAGGGAAACTCTTGTTAAAAGTCACACATGATAATTCTGCATACATGTAAGAATGAATGCATACGCACATACGTAGCCATTAAGAATACTACTGTATGTTCATAGAAGGACATTTTCTGCAAGTAGTTTATTTTCAATACGAAAGTAATTTCTGAAATACTGTTAGCAAATAGCTAGTATTTAAGCTAGTAATCTGCAGGTTTTTAAAGTAGGCACATTTCAAATGAGACTTCATTCCTCATTCTGCAAATGTCTTTTTTTCAGCCCATGTCTTTCCAGCCAGTTGCACTTCCTAACACTCTTGAACATAACAACTTAAAATCTTGTTCTGGTGTGATGCTTCGAGGGTTGCCCACCATGCGAATCACATTGAACCTTCAAAAGATTAAGAAATCTTAGAAAAAAAACCATCTAGCTCAGACAGATGACAGTACCTCAGAGTAATGAGGTGAGAGATATTTTCCATTGTGCTTTGCAATGTCATGCATGATTTTTAATGCCTTCTCTCCCTCTTTGCGTGTCAAAAGCCAACGTGGAGATTCAGGAACAACCCTGTAAGAACAGAAGTCATTAACAGGGGCTTTGCCCATTAAAGTCTTAACTAAAGAAAAGTCCTTTTGCCTGCTTTTATACCCAACACGCTGATTTTTCAAGCTTTAGAAGAGAAAGCTCCTCAGTCTCCCACACAGTATGTCATCCTTGTGGGCAAGAAGGGAGAAAATAGACTGTCAATACTTTGCAAAGTTCAAGTTAGTTAAATTTCTTACCTTTATGTGGGCATTGTACATCAAAGGACGATAACCAACATGCCATCAGGTTGTTGGTAGGATAGCAAGAGACTACTGAAAGTCAATATTAACCATGCATGCTTCTAAGAACAGACAGACCAGCAAGCTTTTAGCTATATGCATATGTATTTTATAAACTGTGCCCAAAGCAAGACTACAGATCAGTGTTTCAGTTTCTGCTTACTTGCAGTTAAGATTAATCACTGTCTAGAAGTGCCATGGCAATGACAGAAAACAATTGAAGAAACAGTATAACATGCAGGAGAAGGATATATGGCTTAGTATGTACGTGTGAGTACATGTACATACACAAGATCTCATTCCTAATTTACATCTTGCATACTAGAGACTTTGAGCCACTGCAGTGGTCTCAAGATGTTCTAATAGCAATAGCAAGAACTGCAATATTACCAGTAGTAGAGCAGGAAAAGGAAGTTGGGCAGTGAAATGGCCAGCTGGATCCCCTGCCAGGTGGGGACCAAATAGGCAATTCCAGGGAGAATTATAATTCCCAGGGTGAAGAATATCTGTATCGCAATCCCAACAATCCGCTGGTCAGAACCAACAATCTCTGTC
Source organism: Excalfactoria chinensis (assembly GCF_039878825.1). NCBI lineage: Eukaryota > Metazoa > Chordata > Aves > Galliformes > Phasianidae > Excalfactoria > Excalfactoria chinensis. The sequence continues at coordinate 62,399,307 of NC_092827.1, read as the reverse complement.
ACTGTGCAGATAGAAAGCCAGAATAAACAAAACAGAAACAAAGCTAACTCAAAAGAAAAATATCAGTGGTGAACCATAAGGAAGGATGGTACTGTATCAGCTCACAAGTCTGTCTAGCGCAGTGTCTTGCCTTCAGCTGTTTAAGCTGTCACAAGGTCTGTCCAAACATGAGTGATACCACCCCCATCCACCATTCTTCAGCTAGTGGTCTCTGACTGCACATTTACTAACAAATTACACAGGGACGGGCCCGGGTCTTGAGACTGCATCACAATTATTGGCAGTTGTTTGAATTCTCTCTCACATAATTTTGGCTTATGCTCCAGATCAGAGCATTGTTCAGGCAGGGACTGTACTTGCAGTCAATCCAGACAAAACTTCCATGGGGAAGAGACTTTAGCTGTGCCATGCTGATTGCTCTGAAGACTAAGAGCTGGTCTATAGTTTGCTTTGTGAATGTATCTATTAATGAAACACGTATGTGTCCATGTGTCAGGCAGTAACCCATGGCCATAAGATCTATAGCTGAAGTGAGCAATGTATGAAGTATCTCTGCTTTCTTTCCTAACTTACCACTACCCAGCCTTCACAATAAAAGTAGTTTGCCTTGGTTAATAACACACAGAAGAAAACTTTAAAAATACTAAGGAAGACAATCCTGAAATAATAATAATTAATTCTAGTTTGTAATGTAGAGAAATATGATGCTAATTTTTTTTTTTTATTAACTGTTCACTATTCACACACTGCCCTGGTGCAAATTTACTGCCTATAATAGTTGTCACAGCATTGACTCAGGAAGGGATGAGTTGTAAGAGCAAAGGGAGTTCTTGGGGCAAAATGTTGTGGCTCTGAAACCCATATCAATAACCTGGGAGATATATTATGGCAAATAAATCAATGTGTATGCCTCAAAAGTAGAAAGGCTGCTAGATACCATGAGTGATCTTGGGACTTTGGAACAGATTTCTGAAGGAATTTAGACAAATTACTTTCCCCAAGAATGAAGCACTTTGCTTCATTTTGCAGTAATACACTGTCCTCCAGTACAACATATGTCCGAACCTTTCCCTAAAGTCTGGTATGTTTGATCAGAGTATTGCATAGGAAAGAAACATTCCTTTCTTTTAAAACCTGGCCACGTTAAGGATGCCAACATCATTAGACATTTTGCTGGTCAGAGTGTTTGTCAATGTTTTTCATCTTAAAATTTAAAATTAGACTTAAAATTAAACAGTATGCTTGAAAGTGAAGGTAAAAGCAAATTCTGGCCCTTTTCCCAGACTTCAGACTTAAACTGCTCTACAACAAAACTTCACTCAGAAAACAGAGTACTTTTGGGCTACAGATGCTGAGAGGGCTACAAAAAGGCTTGGAGGTAGCATGCATGTACCCATGACCCCGTAGGGCTCCTGGGTCTCACCATAACCATTTATGTCTGATTGCAGTTTTGCTCTTACTTGTAAACTATATCCAGGCATTTGAAAAAATAATAATAATAATAATCACAGGCCCCACAGACTACAGCGATGGTACAAATTTTGCACAAAATGATGTTTCCACTGTGTTTTGGTTTACCACAACAGATTATTGATTACTCTCTTTTTAAAGAGAATCTGATGCATTATCTCTGGTAGGATGCTTTCCTTAATGCCATCCAATTTCATGCTCTAGAAGGATGCTGGAAAGTTTCCCTTTTCTGAACATGGCAGTCATTCAAGTTGCCAATGACAATACATTTCTCTCATGAAAAGTAAGCTTGCTATGAAGGAACTTAATCACTGAGCCATGACTATAAGCTATTAAACAGTCTGGATCCCTGCTGTTTTGATGCTATATATGAAAGAGCTTTCCTTTCTTCTCTTTCAGAACATAATAATCCCAGTATGGAACCTCATGTACACTATGTCCAGCCTGGCACTGGGCAAAGCCTTCCAGCTAAAGGATGATGAATGTAAGAGTCTGTCCTAGCATGGAAAAGCAGTTAACTCCTCTGAGTATCTGCAGAAGATGCTCAGACCCCACCAAAATTAACCACATCCATGTGTGTATATCCTGTTTGATTCTGGGCTTACGCAATAGATGATCACCTTGGAAATTTTTTAATGTATTAAATCAAAAAAACAACAACAACAACAAAACACTTTTCATAAACATATTCTGCTTCTCTATCTCTGAATTTCTAATACCCTTTCTATCCCCATTAGAGTCCATAGATTAGTTAGCCATAAAATGATAACATCAACAGGAAGAGTTGTATTGTGTCTGAATTTCCTATGATCTGCTGCACACAAGTAGTGTGGTGACACGTATGAAAGGAAAATCAGAACAGTTCTGAAGGACTTCACTCTATCTACGCTGCCCTTAAACATTATTTCTTCCTTGCTCTTCTCCATGGGATCTCTTGAGGTCAAGTAGGCATGTATGCTGCTTCTCATATCCATCTCATAGCTGTACACAGTACTGAAGCAAGTTTGCATTTGCAGTCATTCTCAGAGGCTACTGCTGTACCATTAAGTGAGCAATGTCAGGTAAGGAAATTATTCTGCTTAGCTTTTATAAGGGTTCCTGGTATGTTTTGCACACAGGACCAATGGCTGTTTCCCCAGATGTACAGCTCCAACACAAGCCCAGGCCAAGGATCATCTCAAGTTACAGTTCACATGCATCCACCTTGTCACTGAGAATAAATGCATTCAATATTTGCGTTATTTGTCATCCCCTCTGTTCTGGCATAGCCAGACTGCTTGTCCCCCATTCCTCATTCCATCACTTTTCTGAACCAGAAAAAAAAGGAAGATAACAGTTCTCACCAATCACATAGCATGTCATCCAGGTTCCCTTGCCAAAGACACCTTGGAGAAAACGGAAGATCAAAAATAGAGTAAAGTTTGGTGCAAATGCCACTATGACACCACATATCCCTACCCCAAGGCAGGAGAGCAGGTAGATGAGGATTCTGCCATATCTATTGAAAAAAAGAAAATGAAAATTATGATAGTCGATAGAATGCATCGTCTCATTTGAATGTTAAATTCAAAAAGGCGCCTTTTCGAAACATGGCTTGTTCCAAATGGAGGCTGCCTGAAACTTCGCAGCTTTAAAAAAAGAAACTAAAAACTGATACAGTTGTTTATATTACCAGAATGGATTAGCGAGAGTACATTTGTTCATTTTGTTCAAAAGGTTTCATGAGTAGAATTGCTATGGGACAATAATCTGGTAGGAAGTTATTTTCACTTCAGTCAGTTTTCCTGAGTGCTAAAAGAAGAAAAGACTTTAATGGTCTGGGTGCAGAACATTTCCCCAGTGCCTCCATCAAGACACAGCAATCATAGTTGTGCTGTAGTTAGCCTATGACTAACGTACAGGTACCCCTGGACATGCTATAATTTAATAGTTAGCGGCAATGTCTCTCATTATACATTCTTAAGGTACTAGTATTACAACTGCACAACCAAACACTGAGCAAAGATAACCTAAGATGCCAGTGCCGTGACATGTCTTCCTCTTTCCCATGTTCTTTACTATTATATCCTTTGAAAAAAAACAGGTTTTCCTTAAAAGTACTCATTTGCTAGGTTAAAATTTGGTATCTGAGTTTAAATTCTGATTAATTCTGTGGTTCTGCTTGCTGCCCACTGTCAGAGCGTATTTCTTCATAAAATACTTCATTTCTGCCTTGATTTTTCTTTGATAACTGATAATAGTGAACAGGGGTGCTCTTAGGCAAAGCATATGTTGCCTATCAGTAATTGCCAACACAAAACAGAAGCCAGGCTCCTCCTTCCACTGTAAGAGAGAAATAGATAAAAATAGTGGGGGATCCCTGCTCTAGAGTGGGCTGCTGCACAAGCCTAGATGTCAACCACATCTTTTCTTTGATATTCGTTCAGCCCTGACACAGTTAATGACTGTACAAGAGCTATGATCTTGATGGTCTACGTGTGAGTCCAGCACAAGAGTTACCCTACTGTGCTCACTCCTCCTCAAGCAGCTGCTATCCTCAATGGTTCCTTTAAGTATTTTCCAGTAATCACCATTCCAGAAAGCTCTTACAAATACATCCTTTTCATTCCATCTCCTTCTGCCCTTCCTGTAAACATTGGAAACCACAAGGAAAGCTCCTTTCATGACATTTTAAAGCCCAAGTATGATTAGAAAGTATCACTGCCTAAAGATTCCAGCCCAAAAGGAAGTCAAGGTTTGGTTAACCCAGACTGGAGATTTTTACCCAAAGTTCACTAAACCTCTAAAGTGGTCATGTGTGCTTACTGGAATAACTTGTAGTGACCTCCATCTCAAAACAAATAGAAGAACAGCAGTGCTAACACTTACCTGTCTGCTGCATAGCCAAGGGTGAAGGCACCAGCCAGAAAGCCCAGGTTGAGGATAGCCTGTGAGAGATCCAGCATCCAGGCACGGCCACACACAAGGTTATACTGTGGGATCGAGAGAGAGAGATGTAAACACCCTGGAGAGATTATTCATCATCCCCAGAGCAAAGCAGTACAGAAACAACATAAGCAGGAAGAGGAAGAAGCACACTGGAACTGGAGTTTTTGACATCACACCTTACATGCAGGAATCAGTTGGTTTTGATGGTGCATCACTTGTTATATACATTCACATACATATAGTCGTAAGTATTATCCTTTCTCTTTTCCCTATCTTAGTAAACAGTTTTATCTCAACCCATGAGTTTATTTCCCTTCTCCTCCCCTACCCTCCCCCCCGAATTTTCTCTCAGAGAAGGGCAGGAGTGAGCAAAGGACTATGTAGTGTTTAGCCACCTGCTGGGTTAAAGCACAACACCTGGTCAGCAGGTCCCCCAGCAAGGCTCTGGTCCGCTGAGCTTTCATTCCAGGCATAGACAATATGTTTTGGCTGGAGCTAAACACTGCTGCTTAGCTGAGCTTTTGTACAGTGCAGCAATTGCTCTCACAGAATGAAGCAGAAAGCCAGCTTCAAACTGCATCTGTGCTCCAGCTATCAACACAACTTCACAAAAGCCTTTGCACTACTTTGTTCTCCTTCCAGCAAATGCCTGTGGAGTCACTCTGAATATGTCATTCTCTAAGACAGGCAGAGAAGTCCTCACATCTCTCTGCTAGCAGTCCCCAGGAATAACAGATAGATTGATTTCAAGGCCTGCAGAGTGAATAGACTCTCCTGCGAGGGGTCAAGAATACTTAGCACCTCACAAACAGCTCAGCTCCTTATGATTCAGACCTTGGATGGATATATCTGACTCAGAGATTAGCAGGGAGAGGTTCATACAGGACTAGATTTAAGAGCCCTTCACAGAATTGCCTGAGTTAGAGAGCAAAAAGTACTCTGACACTTATTCCTCCAGAAGATGGTCATGAGAGAGGACTCCTTTATAAGCCAGACCAGCCAAAGTGAGAGTAGGGAAGTGAGTTCATTACTGCCCTGCTTGAAACATCCATAAAATCAGCATGAGAAAAAATTAGAAGATGCACGTAATAACAAAACTGCTAAAGCAATGTCAGGATGAGCTTATGCTTACGCAGACATCAAAATCCATTAAGAAAATGGTTCTCCCTTGAATTAATTTGTTGATTTCAGAGACCAAGCCCAAGACTTCTACACTTAAATGCTGTATTGGTATTAGTGCTGTTCCCTAGCTGACATACCAGTTACCAGGCAAATAATTGACCTCAAACCTGTTTACAATTTACCACTACTGGTGCACATGAGGTCTGGCTGCTCTCCAAAAGTAAATATGACCTTGTTGACATTTGATACCAAAACCCCCACCCTTTACAGTGAGATTGTCTCACCCCAATGTAGCAAGCTGGCTATATGAAGCAATCATCAGGACACTGCCAGAGGTGATTCATCCCATCCCAGGGGAGGTGTCTGTAGTTAAGTGACCCCCTCATTCACTGTTTCAGTCACCTCCTTCTGGAAGTGCCCCCACCACACCTCTCAACGCATTGCAGAGCTGCCATCCTGGGAAGGCCACGCCACCCATCAAAGCACAAAGTGAAATTTCCAAAGGTGCAAAGGTAACTTAAGAGCACCAGAGCCAGGGAAGAGTCAGATCTGACTTGCCACCAAGTCTGAACTAGCCACCAAGCACCACCATCTCAGCCAAAGTCAAGAACCTGCAAGGTCCACAGCAGTGATAGGCCCTTGGGTGGCTATTTGGAGCAGTGTTAGAGCCCTGCCCAGGCTCTGGTTCTGGAAGCATATACTTTTGATATATACTTTTGCAAAGAATATACATTTAATCTTTAAGTAATTTGATCTGTCTTTGCTATAAACAGGCAGTGTGAATAAGCTGTTACAAAGAAGAGGGGGAAAACACACACCAGAAACATTCAGAGAAAAATGTATTTACTGGAGAACAGTCTTTCATCTCAATTTCAATCTCAGATGACTGAGAAAACAGATAAAACTAGCTCATGGCTAACAATATAGTCAATTATTTTAAATATTCTTGTAAATAGGAAAACACAATACTTCTAGGAAACTGTGTGTTCTTTCTGAAGAGATTAGTGAAGACACACTTGAATTAGCCCCATGCTCTGTTCATTTTTATGCATTTAAATAGCTTGTGGTACAGATAAGCGTTCTTGAACCTTTTCTTTTTGTTTGACATAGCAGCTAGCATTTAAATGATTACCTGGTAAATAGTTTGCAGATGAAAAGCAAGACATCTTTAAAAGAGAATTTAACAGTTACAAGAGAATTGCATGTCCTCTGGAAATCTCCTTTTTATCTAAGTGGCCTTCAGACATTTAGTTCTACCTAACATTCCCCATTTATCACTGGAAAAGCATTTGTATCTATATATCCAGGATTTTAGTCTGCTTTCATTTAGCCAGTAGTCCTTCTATGTGACACCTCCTTGCCAAAACATCTCTATCTACCTGATGTTAGTGCCATCACCACATAGGCAGTGACCATGCACATGCAGATAGGATCCACACTGTGAGGAGTCTGCCAACCAGGAGCACTTCCATAAAAATATGGAATCCTTGTAATGAAATCAATAGAGAGCCCATTCATTGACAGTACATGTTCTTTCCATAGCAAGCCAATGAGAGTGATGGCTCATTGCTGAGTGCCTTATAAACCTCATCAAACTAGGATCCAGGTGGGGTTTCTTTTCAGAAGTGCTACTCCATGGCTGCACCAGCACGCCTCATCTGCTGCGAAATGCAAGACATATCCTAGAGAAATTTTGGGGAGACATCAGAGTAAGCAGGGTTGTGTCCAGTCCTCCTTCAGCATTTGAGGGTGAGACAGGCAATATGTTCTATCTTCTTCAGGATATCCCCCTCTGTAGTATCCTTAGGGCAGGGAAATCAGTCTCTCCTATCCTGATGGCCTTGCAATACAGGCAGGTGGACAGTCCTGCTTGGAAGAACATCCCAGTGATGGACACCTTCCCAAGCACTAGAGGCTTGAATATTAACATGAAGTCCCAGGGCAGAATTCCCCCTTGGTGTGACTGAAGGAACAATGCTGGTGCACTTCTTTGCTGATCTTCAAAGCAGCAGCAAACTACATTGGTTAGATCATTCTGTGATAAGGAAGAGGTTTTGCACTGGACCTCTGCATGTCATTAAAGAAATTCTTAGAAAAGGGGAGGGAACCAGCTAAGATGAGAACAGAAAAAGTGCTCATACTTGACTAATGATCATGAAACATAATTTGTGGCAACATCTTATTTCCTCATAGTTTTGGCAAGTGACAAGTTTTTTCCATTTCAGCTGGACATGAAGGCTAACAGCAGACTTATAATTCCATGTACTTGGGAGGCGTAGCAATTGGACAGATCAATACAATGGGAAAGGTATCATAGTATCATAGTATCATAGTATCATAGTATTGTGCGAGTTGGAAGGGACCTTAGAGATCATCAAGTCCAACTCCCGGGATTCGAGCCCTCTGTGTAGCAGAGCGGCACTTCTACCCCCTGCTCCACAGGAGGGGATTCGAACCCGGGCCCCCTGGTGTTGCAAACGGGAATTCTACCACAACAGAAGTGCAATGACAGAAGGACCAGCATGACAGAGAAGTGCTATGAAGGAAGATTGCTCACCCCCATACCAGAAGATTCCAGGTCCACAGGGGAAGCTTCACCAAGGAGGGATCTCCAAAAAGAGATCCTTTCCCAGTGACAGTCAGCCCTTAAATGAGGTCTGAGAGGTGCAGCCAGGCTCCACTCCTTCTGGTCACAAAGCTGAATTGCTTTCACCTGTGCTCCCAGGGCTGACTGGGTTCTTTTCCCAGGTGCTCAATCAGTGGTTCAGGCTGTGACTCAGTAGTTACCATACAAGAGGCTTTACACACCCAGTCCCAAAATGCTTCAGCACACCTCTCCTTGCAGAGATGCACTGCTTTAAATGACAACATTTCGTTAAAAGCTCCTCAAAGCATTGCGCTTTTGTGTAGGAGTTTGGAAGTACTTCATTACCTGCCACAATAAAGTTCCAATGAGGAGTTTTACCCATCATTTGATTAAAGAGACTTACAATGATCCATCAGCCCAGATTCAGTAGCACAGTAAAAACCTATACCAGTGTGTTAACTGGCATCCATACGAGTGGTCAAACAGAGCACAAAGAGTTTAAGATAAAGCTTGCTGCAAAAGAAAAACTGGAGTTGTTTATTTGTTGCTGGGCAGCACTCCTCTCATCTCTTACATACTCTGGACAGCCAAAGTGCTATCTTTAATACATATTTAATACAATGAAAGTCCATGCAAATACACACAGAGGAAAGAGATAAATAATCTTTTGTAAAACCTTCTGAAAGAGTGCTAAAGGACACTGTCATTTTCCATGTCTTACTTCAAGCTGAGCACCTAACAGGACAAATGGAGCAAGCCTTTACTCTGCTCCCAGAGAAACATATAATCTCTTAAGAAACAGCGTCTGTCCAAAAAACAGTATGACAAACCAAGGCCCAAACCCTCAGCCAGTACTAGCTAGCTCAACAGAAACATGGCCCCACTGATGTAACTGCAAAGAACAGCTCCAGTCCCTCTCACACATGCAAAGTGGAGAGTTTTGTAGGAAATGTAGCCATTACTTCTCTCTGAGCTCATGTCTGTCTGTCTCCACATTCCCTTTGCTGCTTAATGTTAATCCCATAGTGATGGTAGAAATAAGACAGTGCTGTGTTGTGCCAGTGACAATGATCACACTAGATCAGTGATTCAAGGGCGTTGTTTCTTGTTTCAGAGAAGGAGAGCAAAAGGACCAGCTGTGCTATCTTCAGCCAGACCTGGACTGCCACATTATCCCCTGAGCTAAGGGAGTGTAGAAACTGAAACAAACATTTCAGTCCTACTTGCAGGTTCTGCAAATGTTGGCTGACTTATTTTCTGACGCAAGCAGAGGAGTAAGAAAATTTATTCACAGCAGGTGCAACAGGCTATGTTTGAATTATCATTTGTTCACCTCAGACCTCACACTTGGACTATAAATTGCTGTCAGGTCCTAAAATGACATCATCTGTGTCATGGAGACTTGCAACAGACAAGACAGATTGGAATCAATCCCTTCTGCTGAAGTTTTGCCAGCCCAGGCTGCTAATATAAGCCCCAAATATTCCAGCTGTGCTGTAGTTGCTGATGAGCACCCAGACTTTTCTCATGCTTTCATGCACCTTGACAGGCAGTCCAAGCTGCAGGTGCGACTGTAAGTCATGAGTATGCCTGTAGGAGTCATCATCACCAAAATGCCTGAATAAAGTACTTTGCAAACCCTTACCCTTTCATCGTAGGTACTCATCATAGGTAGCAGCTGTAAGACAAATGTCACTCACTGCAAACATCCTCCTCCATTACCTCAGCTCTTACTGCTGAGCATGGGATATCTCTCAGGTCAGCCTGGGTCATCAGACCTGGCTGTGTCCCCTCCCAGCCTTTTGTGTACCTTCAGCTCCTTGCTGGCAGGGCAGCACAAGAAATAAGCCTTTGGCTCTGCGTAACTCTGCTCAGCAGCAACTAAAACATTGGTGTATTATTATCACTGTTTTCATCAGAAATCCAAAACACAGCATCATACCAACATCTATGAAGAAAATTAATACTATCCCAGCCAAAATCATGATACTGATGTACACAGTTATGTCTCCCACTTTCACACGGAGTTGCACAAGACTCCATCAAGTTGAATGGGAGAAGACTGTACTTGGCTCAGACATCTACTCAGACCCATCATCAAAGACACTACCACATTAGAGGGATCTCAGCCAAGTTTCACACATTGTGAGGCCTTTGCTGGTATTTCAGAACCTTTAAATCATGTCGGGTGCACTTTGCTCAAATCTACTGCAAGCACCACAGCGCCAGCAGATGACTTCCTATGATGATTTCTGAATAGATTTTGCTCTTCCCAAATATGGAAGGACAAAAGCCCTGCTCTGTTCCCCAGCAGACATAAAGTGCAGATATAAGGTGCTGGAATCCTTAAGGTAGTTGAAAGAAACAAAAACATTTCTGTAAATACTTGGACAAAATGATGCGCTTAATAGCAGATGCATGAGAAAAGGAGAAGGTGTTTATTGATCTGGGTAAGCAGATTAGAGATTTACTAAAACTGAGACATTATTTGTTAGCACCTCAGATGAGTACAAGGAGACTAAATTACATATGGGACTTAAATAGTCTCAAATCAAGAGTCTTTAATAGTTGATCTCAAAGCAGCTGAGCCAGGGTGTCCATGTCACATTCCTTACTACATTCCCACCAACCTGGAGCTGTGGTGACACTGTTAGTGTGACTAGATGTCCCTGTGCAGGGACAGGCACTTTCTGCCCTCTGCTACTCACAGACTATTACTTTCTGGTTTTCCCAACGTGCTGACAAAGAGGTGGGAGCGCTTCCCCAGACACCTCACATCCCTCCTGCTCTACACAGCCCTGGCAGGTCCCCCAGGACAAAGGCAGGAAGGTGCAGCTGGGCACAGGGTTTGCCAGTGAACATTCAACCTTTTGCTCCCATTTACTGTGGCAGCACAAACATTGGTTTCGTTTTCTCTAAGCCGTGCCCAGTGTTCCAATGCAGCTGGAAAATCAAAAGGGTTAACCGCCATAAGCAGACTCTGAGCATAGTCCTGTTGGCACAACTTACACACCACAGCAAAGCTGAAGGGAGAAAAATGGAAAAGTAAAGGAAACTCCTTATATTTTTTTCTGAAGCTACCAGGTGGCTGGCTAACACAGCTTCCTAAGTAGAAGACACCAGGACCTACACTTGTCCTGACCCTGGCAGCATGCCTTGCACCAGCAACACAGCCTTCCTGCCACAGCCCAACAGTGTTCACCCTCCTGTGTTCACCACTACCACCAGTCAAGACCAGACCTGGACATCAGCTCCCCACCTGTCACTTGTGGCCTCATTTTGGTAGTGGCACACAAAAACCGGTGCTCAGGGCACAAAGCTCTGCTCTAAAGACCCTGAGAACTGTGAGTAGCAGTGTCTTAGCTGGATGGGGAGAGTGGCAAGTTGAGAGGCTGGGGTGGGCACCGCTTTCTGCCTCATGTTTACTCAAGGCTTTACCTGCTGTGCCCTACTCTGCGATTCAGGGGCATAGCTCCAGCACAGTCAAAGCTGGTGAGCCAGGCAGAAGCCACATCCAGCAACTGCGCTGGCATGTTTTGCACTGCACCTTTATTATTTCCTGCTCAGCTTCCTGAAGCACATGTATAATTTTTCATTACTGCAGCGGTGACACAGTTGGAGCAGACTACCGTACACCCACTTCATGATTACAGACTGCACGGAGGGTTTCCTAGGACAACATTACACGTGGCTTTTCAAATGTCACCGTGCCTACAAGTGCTTACCAGCAGCAGTAACAGGTACTTGGTGGCACTCTGTGACATTTCAAGAGAAGCTGAGTGATAACTTTGAGAGTAGATGTGTGGCTTTTTTCCTTAGCATACACAACAGTCTCAGCTGATTCCCATTGGATCTCAGAAGGGAGCCAGCTGCCAGTTTTCACTGTTACCTGCAGAGCTCAGCTCAGCTCACTGGAGACACGGAGAACACATGCTGCTGGTCCAACCTGGTCACCAGCAGCCCCAGCCACAAGGGCATCACTTTGTTTTAACGTCACGTTTCTCCAGCAACAGAGCAGTGAGAGCAGTAAGAGGAGGCACCAGCCAGCTCAGCTCGCATTTCCCTGGAAGTCTGACACTGACACTTTTTGTCCTGTTCTGTTCATGGGACCAAAGCCAACCCAGTAAGGAAAACCAGTGCCTGAAGAAATGACCCATCCTTAAGTCCTACTGCAACCTCACACCGAGAGAGAAGCGCTGAGGTGGGGACAGAGTCTTTCCTTACCTCACTGACAATGGAAGCGTGGGGCTGTTGGTACACCCAGGAGTCCTGGCAGGTGATAAGTGGTGGGCTGCCCACTCTGCCATCGAGGTAGTGGGTGAGGGGGCTGGCACAGCCGGTGTCCGCATCCCAGGTCACATCCAGCCGCTCGCAGCGCCCACCGGAGGAGCCATTCACCAGCAGCAGGGGCAGCACTGTGAAGTTTTGCTCCTCTTCCAGAGTCCAGCTGCATTTTTCACTTAAATCAGCTGCCCCAGGTATTCGGCACCAATAGTTGTCCGGCACCCGCCCAAGGAAAACCACGCTGGCAAACAGGAATGAAAAAGTGATGCCTGTCTGGCAAAGGAGGAAAAAGACCCTTTTCTGAAATCTTCCAAATTCCCCGGCTTCCTTCAACACCTCATCGAACGAGGGCATGGTGCAAGGCAGCCTGCCCTCTCGATGTGCCCGCAGTGCTCACGCTTTGCAACAGCACTCTGCTCATGTCCCACTGGTGCCCCCGTGCATGACCTGCCGGCGACTTGTGGTGTGCCAGGCTGCAGGCAGCCCAGGGCACAGAGATTTAAAGAGCAGGAAAATATTGTCGGAGAGGAGGGGCAAGTATTTCCTATTCATCCTGAATGTCAAGCAGATCGTGTAATAAAAGCAGTTAACTCCTTAGGGGTGAGTGAGGCACTAATGCTGACGTAAATATGTAGGTGCAAGGGCAAAGCAGAATGTTAATTGAAAAGAGCAGAGGCTGTTGCAGAATGCAGCAGTGAGCGATGCAGCCGCTCAGCAGGAGAGAAAGTTGTCCCAGAGAGAACTATGGAGTCTTTCTTC